>NW_016107405.1:6625256-6638855 GCF_001604975.1 Cebus imitator | reverse complement strand
AAAACAAAACAACAAAAAAAACGCACACTCCATACAAGATGGCCAAATAGGAACAGCTCTGGAGTGCAATTCCCAGCGAGAGCTGTGCAGAGGGTGAGTTATCTCTACATTTCCAAATGAGGTACCAGGTGCATCTCAATGGGACAGGTGGCACAGTGGATGTAGCTCAGGAAGGGCAAGCTGCGGCAGGGAGAGGTGCTACCTCACCTGGGAAGTGCAATCTCCAGAGGACCCCCCTCCCTACTCAATGGACGCTATCGGGGGCTTTTCCATCCACTCCAGCACTCTGGTTCAGATACTGCTCCTCTCCCACAGCTTTTACCACCCACAGATCACAAGATTCCCAGGCTGAAAAGCACCATGAGTTTCCAGCATGGCCAGCACCTGCCGGTTTTCACACAAAAACTCACACAACTATGGACGGCTGTTTCAACTGGTGCCAGGAATGCCTGGGAGACAGAGCTGCCCATTCAACAGAAAAAGAGGGGGTTAAAAGCAGGGAGCTAGGTGATCTGGCTCGGCA
Organism: Cebus imitator; assembly: GCF_001604975.1. Lineage (NCBI taxonomy): Eukaryota > Metazoa > Chordata > Mammalia > Primates > Cebidae > Cebus > Cebus imitator. The sequence continues at coordinate 6,638,332 of NW_016107405.1, read as the reverse complement.
AGTGCCACGCCAACAAAGACCAGGAATCTGAAATGCTCTGACTCAAGAGTTTTGCAGCAAGCACAGCTGTACCCGGAAAGACCAGCTCTGTGCGGGGAAGGGCATCCACCATTACCGAGGCAGTCCACCACTACCCACTACCAAGGCAGTTCTAAATGTACCTCTGTTAAAAAAAAAAAAAAAAAAGGAAGCTTACGCCGTAGCTGAGCAGGGCCGATGGCAGCTCAGAAATGCCTCTGCTGGCAGACTGTGACTAGACTCCCTCCTTGCTGGGCAGGGCATATCTGAAAAAAAGGCAGCAGCAATCAGGGACTTATAAATAAAGCCCAATCTTCCCAGGACAGAGCACCTGGGAAAAGGGGTGGTTATGAGTTCCACTGCAGCAGACTTAAACATATCTCCCTAGCAGTTCTGAAGGGAACAATGGATCTCCCAGCACAGCACCTGAGCTTTGATAAGGGACAGACTGTCTCCTCAAGCAGCTCCCTGACCCCCATATATCCAAAGAGGCACCTCATAAAAAAGGAGCTCTGGCTGACATCTGGCAGGTACCCTTCTGGGACGAAGATAACAGAAGAAGAAACTGGCAGCAACCCTTGCTGTTTTACAGCCCCCACAGGTGATTCCCAGGCAAGCAGGGTCTGGAGTGGATCTACAACAGTCCTGCAATAAAGGGACCTATCTGTTAGAAGGAGAACTAAAAAACACAAAGAAATAACTTCAACATCAACAAAAAGGACATCCATTCAGAGATCCAATCTGAAAGTCGCCAACTACAAAGACCACAAGTAGATAAATCCACAAAGATGGGAAGAAACCAGAGGAAAAAGGATGAAAACACCAAAAACCAGAAAGCCTCTCCTCCTCCAAGGGATCACAACTCCTCATCAGCAAGGGAACAAAGATGGATGGAGATTGAGTCTGATGAATTGATAGAAGCAGGCTTCAGAAGATGGGTAATAACAAACTTCTGTGAGCTGAAAGATGATGTTCTAACCCAATGCAAAGAAATTAAAAACCTGGAAAAAAGGTCAGACAAAATGCTAACTAGAATAAACAGCTTAGAGAAGAACATAAATGACTTCATGGAGAAGAAAAACAACATGAGAACTTCGCAAAGCATACACAAGTTTCAATAGCTGAATCGAACAAGCAGAAGAAAGGATATCACATATTGAACATCAACTCTATGAAATAAAATGAGAAGTCAAGATTAGAGAAAAAAGAGTGAAAAGAAATGAACAAAGCCGTCAAGAAATATGGCATTATGCGTAAACACCTAATCTACGTTTGAAAGGTGTACCTGAATGTGACAGAGAGAATGAATCCAAGCTGGAAAACACTCTTCAGGATATTATACAGGAGAAATGCCCCAACCTAACAAGGCAAGCCAACATTCAAGTCCAGGAAATAAAGAGAACACCACAAAGATATTCCTCAAGAAGTGCAACCCCAAGGCATATAATCATCAGATTCACCAGGGTTGAAATGAAGGAAAAATATCCTAAGGGCAGCCACAGAGAAACACTGGGTTACCCACAAAGGGAAGCCCATCAGACTCACAGCAGATCTCTCAGCAGAAACCCTATAAGCCAGAAGAGAGTGGGGACCAATATTCAACATCCTTAAAGAAAAGAACTTTCAACCTAGAATTTCATATCCAGTCAAACTAAGCTTCATAAAAGAAGGAGAAATAAAATCCATTATGGGCAAGCAATTGCTGAGAGATTTCGTCACCCCCAGGCCTGCCTTACAAGAGCTCCTCAAAGAAGCACTAAACAAGGAAAAACCAGTACCAGCCACTTCAAAAATGTACCAAATGGTAAAGACCATCAACACAATGAAGAAACCATGTCAACTAATGGGCAAAACAACTAGCTGGTATCAAAATGGCAGGATTAAATTCACACATCACAATATTAACCTTAAAGGTAAATCAGCTAAATGCCCCAAACAAAAAACACAGACTGGCAAATTGGTAAAAAGTCAAGACCCATCAGTGTGCTGTATTCAGGAAACCCATCTCACGTGCAAGGACAAACACAGGCTCCAAATAAAGGGATGGAGGAAGACTTCCCAAGCAAATGGAAAGCAAGAAAAAGCAGGAGTTGAAATCCTATTCTCTGATAAAGTGGACTTTAAACCAACAAAGATCAAAAGAAACAAAGAAGGGCATTACATAATGGTAAAAGGATCAATGTAACTAGAAGAGCTAACTATCCTAAATATATATGCACACAATAAAGGAGCACCCAGATACATAAAGCAAGTTCTTAATGACCTACAATGAGACGTAGACTCCCACACAATAATAGTGGGAGACTTTAACACTCCACTGTCAATATTAGGTCAACAAGACAGAAAATTAACAGGGATATCCAGAACTTGAAATCAGATCTGGACCAAGCAAACCTAACAGATATCTACAGAACTCTCCACCCCAAATCCAAAGAATATAAATTCTTCTCAGCACACATTGCACTTACTCTAAAGTTAACCACATAATTGAAAGTAAATCACTCCTCAGCAAATGCAAAAGACTGGAAATCATAACAAACAGTCTCTCAGACCACAGTACAATCAAATTAGAACTCAGGATTAAGAAATTCACTCAGAACCACACAACTTCATGGAAAATGAACAATTTGCTCCTGAATGTCAACTGGATAAACAATGAAATGAAGGCAGAAATAAAGATGTTCTTCAAAACCAATTAGAAAGAAGACACAACATACCAGAATCTCTGGAATACATTTAAAGCAATGTCTAGAGGGAAATTTATAGCAATTTATAGCAATAAATGCCCACATGAGAAGCAAGGAAAGATCTAAAATTGACACTCTATCATCAAAGTTGAAAGAGCTAGAGGAGCAAGATCAAAAAACTCAAAAACTAGCAGAAGACACAAAATAACTAAGATCAGAGAAGAAGTGAAGGAGACAAAGACACAAAAAAATCCTTCAAAAAAATCAATAAATCTAGGAGCTGGTTTTTTGAAAAGACCAACAAAGTAGACAGACCACTAGCCAGATTAATAAAACAAAAAAGAGAAGAATCAAATAGATAACAATAAAAAATGATAAAGGGGATATCATCACCACTTCCACAGAAATACAAACTACCATCAGAGTTTACTACAAACAACTCTATGCATATAAACCAATAAAACTTGAAGAAATGGATAAATTCCTGGACATTTGCACTCTCCCAAGCCTAAACCAGGAAGAAGTTGAAACCCTGAATAGACCTATAACACGGGCTGAATTTGAGGCAGCAATTAATATCCTACCAACCAAAAAAGTCCAGGACCAGACAGGTTCACAGCTGAATTATACCAGACACACAAAGAGGAGTTGGTACCACTCCTTCTGACACTATTCTAAACAATACCAAAAGAGGGAATCCTCCCTAAGTGATTTTATGAGACCAACATCATCCTGATATGAAAACCCAGCAGAGACTTAATAAAAAAAGAAAACTTGAGGCCAATATCCATGATAAACACAGATGCAAAAATCTTCAATAAATACAGGCAAACCCATTGCAACAGAACATCAAAAATCTTATCCATCACGATCAAGTAGGCTTCATCCCGGGGATGCAAGGCAGGTTCATCATATGCAAGTCTATAAACATAATCCACCACATAAACAGAACCAAAGACAAAAACCACATGAATATCTCAATAGATGAAGAGAAGGCCTTGAGAAAATTCAACAGACCTCTATGATCAAAACTCTCAATAAACTAGGTATTGATGGAACATATCCAAAAATAATAAAAGCTATTTATGACAAACCCACAACCAGTATCATACTAAATGAGCAAAAACTGGAAGCATTCCCTTTGAAATCTGGCACTAGGCAAGGATGCCCTCTCTCACAACTCCTATTTAACATAGTATTGGAAGTTCTAGCCAGAGCAATCAGGCAAGAAAAAGAAATAAAGGGTATTCAATTAGGAAAGGAGGCCGTGAAATTTCTCTATTTGCAGATGACATGATTGTATGTTTTGAAGACCCCATCATCTCAGCCCAAAATCTCCTGAAACTGATAAGCAACTTCAGCAAAGTCTCAGGATACAAAATCAATGTGCAGAAATCACAAGCATTCCTATACACCAATAACAGACAAACAGAGAGCCAAACCAAGAGAGAACTCTCATTCACAATTGCCACAAAGAGAATAAAATACCTAGGCATACAACTAACAAAGGATGTAAAGAATCTCTTCAAGGAGAACTACAAACTACTACTCAAGGAAATAAGAGAGGACACAAACAGATGGAAAACATTCCATGCTCATGGTTAGGAAGAATCAATATCATGAGAATGACCATACTATCCAAAGCAATTTATATATTAAACACTATCCCTATTAAGCTACCAATGACCTTCTTCAAATAACTGAAAAAAAAAGCACCTTAAAATTCATTTGGAACCAAAAGAGAGCCCACATAGCCAAGACAACCGTAAACAAAAAGAACAAAGCTGGAGGCATCATGCTACCTGACTTCTTCAAACTATATTACAAGGCTAGTATAATCAAAACAGCATGGTACTGATACCAAAACAGAGATATGGACCAATGGAACAGAAGAGAGGCCTTGGAGGCAACACCATACATCTACAACCAGCTGATCTTAGAGAAATCTGACAAAAACAAGCAACAGAGAAAGGATTCCCTGTTTAATAAATGGTGTTGGGAAAACTGCCTCACATGTGCATAAAACAGAAACTGGACCCCTTCCTGACACCTTACACTAAAATCAATTCCAGATGGATTAAAGACTTAAACATAAAACCTAACACCATAAAAACCCTAGAAGAAAATGTAGGCAAAACCATCCATGACATAGGCATAGGCAAGGACTTCATGACTAAAACACCAAAAGCATTGGCAGCAAAAGCAAAAATGGACAAATGGAATCCAACTAAACTCCACAGCTTCTGTACAGCAAAAGAAACAATCATTAGAGTGAACCAGCAACCAACAGAATGGGAGAAAAATTTTGCAATCTACCCATCTGACAAAGGGCTGATATCCAGAATCTACAAAGAAATGAAAAAGATTTACAAGAAAAAACAACCCCATTCAAAAGTGGGTGAAGGATATTAACAGACACTTTTCAAAAGAAGACATATATGAGGCCAACAAACATGAAAAAATGCTCATAATTACTGCTCATTAGAGAAATGCGAATCAGAACCACATTGAGATACCATCTCATGCCGGTTAGAATGGCGATCATAAAAAATCTGGAGACAACAGATGCTGGAGAGGATGTGGAGAAATAGGAACACTTTTACACTGTTGATGAGAGTGTAAATTAGTTCAGCCATTGAGGAAGACAGTGTGGTGAGTCCTCAAGGATCTAGCAATGGAAATTCCATTTGACTCAGCAATCCCATTATTGCATATGTACCCAAAGGATTATAAATCGTTCTATTATAAAGACACATGCACACGTATGTTCATTGTGGCACTGTTTATAATAGCAAAGACCTGGAACCAACCCAAATTCCCATTGATGATAGCCTGGACAAGGAAAATGTGGCACATATACACCATGGAATACTATGCAACCACGAGCAACGATGAGTTCGTGTCCTTTGTAGGGACATGGATGAATCTGGAAACATCATTCTCAGCAAACTGACACAAGAACAGAAAATCAAACACCACATGTTCTCACTCATAGGAGGGCGTTGAACATTGAGAACACATGGACACAGGGAGAGGAGTATCATACACTGGAGTCTGTTGGGGGGGACAGGGGAGGGACAGCGGGGTGTGGGGAGGTTGAGGAGGGATAACATGGGGAGAAATGCCAGATATAGGTGACAGGGGAATGGAGGCAGCAAACCACCTTGCCACGGAAGTGCCTATGCAACAGCCCTGCATGATATGCACATGTACCCCAGAACCTAAAGTACGATAAAAAAAGGAAACAAAAGAAAATAAAATAAATTCACTCTATTGATAAGAAAAGCTAACTTCCTTGAAGGGATGTAAGTTGAGGCACAGAAACAGAAAAAAAAGAGAAAGAAATAATAGAAATTATCTGTCTCCCTCATTCCCAAAATTTTTCATTGTTACTTAATGCGTTGGTATCTACCTTCATAAATATACCTACATTTAGGACAAAATTTAAGGAGCTCTTGAAGAATTTATGAAAAACATGGGGCATTTTTAAAGTAAAGTACAATGTACTTTTATTATAACATTTTAGCCTACAAGGTAGATATAGAGAGACTCTATTCAAATCTTGAAAGAGAAGTTTATAATGGTATAAAATGTGCTTAGGATATGAAGCAGAGCTCAGCATATCTCATGGCAAGAGATGCATCATTAGGCAATACTGTTGTTGTGTGAACATCACAGAGTGTATCTACTTATATAAACCTAGATAGTACTACCTACCACCCACATAGGATCTATGGTATAGCCTATTACTCCTTGTCTACAAACTTGTACAGATATTGCTGTAGTTGAATACTATACGCAGTTGTAACACAGTAATGTTATTTGTATATTTAAACATGTCTAAACATAGGAAAGATGCAGTAAACATAGGACATTATAATCTTATGCGACCACTGTCATATGTGTGACCTGTTGTTGACTGAAATGTTATTAAAACATGTCCATTGTCTAGTTTTAATAGTCATCCATAGGGACATTTCATATAATGTTCAGCATCTCCAAGGAGTTCCTCTCAAACAGGCTGAGATCTCCAGTAATGTTGTAGAAACTCTGACTTTTGCAGATCTCAGATATTTCACTGCTTTTCAGGTGTCGGGCTGAAACTATCTTCAGCACCAAAAGCTATTACAACATAATAGCATTTCAGTCAACAACAGATCACATCTATGATAGTGGTTCCATAAGATTATAATACCATATGTTTACTGTATCTTTCCTATGTTTAGATATGTTTAAATACACAAATACCATTACCATGTTACAACTGCCTATAGTATTCAGTACAGGTTTGTAGCCTGGGAAAAATAAGTTATACCTTAGATGCTAGGCATGTAATAGGTTATACTATTTAAATTTATATAAGTACATATATACACTCTGTGATATGGTTTGGCTGTGTCTCCACCCAAATCTCATCTTGAATTGTAGCTCCCATAATCCCTACATGTTTTGGGAAGGATCTTGTGCAAGGTAATTGAATCATGGAAACACGGTTTCCTATGTTATTCTTGTGATAGTTAATACATCTCATGAGATCTGATGGTTTATAAAGGGCAGCTCCCCTCAAACACTCGCTTGGCCTGCCACCATGTAAGATGTGCCTTTGCTAGTATTTCGATTTATGCCATGATGCTGAGGCCTCTTCAGCCATGTGGAACTGTGAGTCTATTAAACCTCTTTTTCTTTATAAATTACCCAATCTTGGGTATTTCTTCAAAGCAGTATGAAAATGGACGAATACAATAAATTGGCACCAGTAGAGTGGGTTACTGCTATTAAGATACCCAGAAATGTGGAAGCAACTTTGGAAATGGGTAACAGACAGAGGTTGGAACAGTTTTGAGGACTCAAAAGAAGACAAGAAAGTGTAGGAAAGTTTAGAACTTCTTAAAGACATGGAGGGCTCAGAAGACAGAAAGATGTAGGAAAGTTTGGAACTTCCTAGAGACTTGTTGAATGGTTTTGACCAAAAAGTCCAGGCTGAGGTGATCTCAGATGAAGTTAAGGAACTTATTTGGAACTGGAGCAAAGATGATTCTTGCTATGCCTTAGCAAAGAGACTGGCAGCATTCTGCCCCTCCCTAGAGATCAGTGAAGCTTTGAATTTGAGAGAAATGATTTATGATATCTGGTGGAAGAAATTTCTAAGCAACAAAATGTTCAACAGGTGACCTGGGTGCTCTTAAAAACATGTTTTATGTATTCACATAGATATGGTTTGGAATTGGAACTTATGTTTAAAAGGGAAGCAAAAAGTTTTCAAAAGTTTGCAGCCTGATGATTCAACAGAATAGAAGAATCCATTTTCTGAGGAGAAATTCAAGCCAGCTGCAGAAATTTCCACAAGTAACAAGCAGCCAAACGTTAACTGCCAAGACAATGGGGGAAAATGTCTCCAGGGCATATCAGAGACCTTCATGGCAGCCCCACACATTACACTCTGGGAGGCCTAAGAGAAAAAAATGGTTTTGTGGGCCATCTCTACAGCCTTTCTGCTTTGTGTAGTCTCAGAATTGGTGCCCTGTATTCCAACCTTGACTAAAACGGGCCAACATAGAGCTATTGCTTCAGAGGGTGTAAGCCCTCAGAATTTACCCAATGTCTGTATCCCCATTGTATCTAGGAATTAACTAACTCACTTCTGATTTTACAGGCTTATAGATTATACTTGTCTTCTCTCAGATGAGACGTTGAACTGTGCACTTTTGAGTTAATTTTGAAATTAATTAAGACTTTAGGGAGCTGTGGAAAAGGCTTGAGTGGTTTCAAAATGAGAGGATGTGAGACTTGGGAGCAGCCAGGATTGGAATAATATGGTTTGGTTGTGTCCCTACATAAAGCTTATCTTGAATTGTAACTCCCATAATCCTCATATGTTCTGGGAGGAACCTAGTGGTAGGTAATTGAATCAAGGGGGCAGGTTTATATTTTATTTTCCTTGTAACAATGATTTTATTTTGTTTTTAAAACAAAACCATTAGCATCTTGATTTTACTATGTAAACTTGATCATGGGAAAGAAAAACCTCCCTGTAAGTGGATTTAAATGATTAAATATTTTTAACTGAATTCCAGTGATTATAGTTGATAATTATTGAATACTGGGTAAAGCCTGTCAAACAGTAAAGGAGTAATTATTTTACATGTAAAAATTAGGTTCACATAAGAACAATGGCAAAAATAAAGCACAAGGTGAAATGTTTTAATTTTGGGTATTGTTGAAGTTAAAAGACTTGCTTATTAACACCCAGCAGCATGAAGCAGTTTTAACAGATGGGTGAAGAATCTCTGTCAACAGTGTTATAACCTTGCCATTATCTGAAATGCAGCCAATGAAAATGGGCTTCTTTTGTGTGGCTGAAAGTCTGTCAGTTTATTCCTGTTCTTGAACAAAAGCTCTGTAAGTGACATTTTGGCATTTGTATCTTACATCAAATATGGCCATAAAGAAATAAACCTTTGATGAATTACTTCCATATGTATTTCATTAAAAATTCATAAAAGATTTTGCCAAATAAAAAGCAAAATGCCATATTCCAGAATCAAATCAAAAATCGTAGCAATAAAATGAATTTTCTCCAATTACAATAATTAGTATGCTAACACTAAATACACAGCAAATTATCTGTCCTCCCATATCCTCCCACAGAGTTTAACAAAATATTTAAGAAGTGTCAGAAATTAGGACCTAAGGAGATTATTATTGAATCATGCTCCTGAAAATATAGCCAAACATAATCTATAAACATTTCTGCTCATTGTATGACATCTATAAATAAAAAATATTTTTTAAAGAAACAAAATGGTATATAAATGGTAGTATTCCGGTGTCTGAATTTAGTGAGTGGAAGATGTCTAAAATAACAATTAACTTACTCAATCCAGCTCCTAATACTAAAGGGAAGACTACATAAGAAGGGTATGTGTTACACCTTGTTCGTCTTTCCCTGTCACTTGTTACAAGGAAAGCTTGGCTCTACTCAGTTGCTTTATCCACAAAGCTCAGGTTCTATCACCAGGGCTGTGTGAAATAGTGTCTCGGCAATGGCTTTGCTGCTTCAAGGCCATCCTCTCAAGCACAGGACACATGAGGCACTGTTGTCCTATGTTTTAGCTTCTGTAGCGCTCCCATTTGTGCTAAAACTCTTCTGAGTCTGGCTTTCTCCTCAGGATCTTACCAATGGGCTCACCGGGCTCATTCCGCTAACCCTCTTTAGTAACCCATGATGAGTTCAGGCTTTTAGAGACAGCCTAGAGAGATGGTGTCGTCTAATATTTTCTCTAGGGCCAGCAAATACCAATAAACTAGAAACAGTTTGAATTGGGGCAAAGGTAACATACTGAAAACAAACACAAGTTATTATCCCAATATTTTACGTTGTCATGTATGAATATCAAATATGTAGTGAATAATCAGGGCAACCAAAACAAATTCAGGCTGTACTTTCAAAAGTACATAATATCTAAATAAGACTAGTAATAGAAGGAGGTATTGTATGCATCAGGAATCAAAAAAAAAAAAACAAAAAACAAAAGAAAATGAAAACAAGGATAGTGAGAATAATGACTCCACCCTAGTTTTTATTCTATTGGAAGGAAAGCAGATGTAAGAGAGGAAGTGTCTGATGTCAGGCACAGAAGGGTTAAATCATTCATTTTCTTATAAGTAAACTGGAGAATATTTTACTTGATACAAGAAGAAATAGAAAATATATAACTCTCCCTACAACAGAGGAAAATTAAAATGTTTTAGGAAGATTTAAAAAATAAAAATACCAAATAGAATAAATATGTGAAATAGAGAGAAGACACGAGATTTTTTATGCATTTTTGTTTCATCTTTATCTGTGAGAGAAGATTCTTCTTAAAGTATTATAATCTCTTCTCAAATTGTCTCAGAAAGAGAGCTCATATTGTAACCCATTACCATGGTCATATATTTTTACTGAAGCTTTCCATATATAATTTCCTGCATTATGAAAAAAAAATACCTGTTTTGCAAATAATTTCTCTTTCATAACTCAAATTGATAATGTTATAAAACTTTGTAAATCAAACAAATTTAATAAGTGAAAGATATATTCATTCTTTCTTGTATATAAACTATGTATCTCATTTTTTACACTAAAAGTCAAATACCCTTCACCAGTTATTTTCCTAGATCCAAACTTGCCATCTGTCCTCTGATACTAGGGCTAGGACTTGGCAAACCATACTCTTGCTTTGGCAACTGGATCCCTATTAGATTCTGACAACAAAGAATATTTGAAAAGAGACCAAAAATGCTGGAAGAATCAAAAAGATACATACTCCTTGCTATTTCATTTCAAATCCCTTTTGCTTCCTGTTCCTGTTGTTATTGCTTCAGGAAAGCTTCTTTACTCTGGAAATGGCAGATGGGTCCAGTGGCAGCATTTGATACCAGTTTGCAGGTTTTCTAGTACTCCTAAAATAAGGCTCATGACATTCCCTTAGAGACCACAGCTAAACCCAGCCTCAGATATGTGAACTTCATAAATTAAGAGTCACATTCATGCTTCTAAGTTTCAATAATTTCAAACTCTTCCCTTTGTCACTAGTCCTAAGGTTGTCAAATATTTCTTGCAGTTATTACCTATATCTTACTTTGGTGGTCACTTTAGCCTTTTTCACATTTTTAACCTTTATTTAACAATTCTTTATGTTAAATTCTTTCTGCTAAAATAACTGAGTGGTGTATACCTCCCAATGGGACCTACCTGGCTGATAAAGACATTGGTACCAGGAATGAGGACTCAAAAACAGAGCCCTTCAAAGATGGAGGTTTAAAATTGGTTCAGTCAAGTCTTTTTTAGAGACCACAGTACTGAGCTCCTCACAAGTGGCAAATGGATGCAGCTAATCCACATTACGTAGTGTCACCATGATTAATCACATTATTGTCTCTGTTTTATGTTGATGAAGCAAGCTCCTTGGGGCACCAAGCAACTGCTTCTCTCAACTGTTAAGTGTAGTCAGGATGACCCCAAGGAGTGTACTGGATTATTTACAGAAACAAAATAACAAACTCAGCCCTGTGACAGCTCAAATTAGAGTCAGATAACTGCAGAAATTCTGTAACAGCCATAAGATAAACCCTTATTCTTTATAGCTACAGGCCTGGTCTTAATTAAAATCAGACATAAATTTTAACTGAGTGGGTTGCAAAAGTATAACAGAAGTTGAATTTGCAGCCTCATCAATTCTCTCATGTTAACATTAGGATGTTGCTTGGGAAAGAATGGGTTCTTCATAATTGAAAAGAGTTCACTGGATTGGACACAAATTAAGCTGAGAATCTTCAATGCCAAGTCACCCTGAACCTCCCTTGCCAGTGGAAGTAGGTTCCTCTCTTGTTTGTGAGATCAGTTTTCCCCTACTGGAAGATCCTGTAGTGTAACCTCACCTAGGTGCTCACAAACAGATGCTTGTTCTCAAGATCTTCATGTTGTTACCCTGTCCACAATGAGATATCCACAATCAGAATCATATTGAAGAATGATCCAGAAAGACAAATGCCAAGTCTGACTAGGGTAGAAAAAGATTATATATCAAAATAATTGCACAAGTTTTGTTCATTTATGTTGGCAGAAATCTGGAATGTAATTTAGAGTTAGATCTATGTGTAATTAGAACTAAGCCCAAAACTTAATTCTATAGTTTATAATAAATTCTACAAATACTATATATTTACAGTATATACCAACAAATGGTACCAGTGACTTGTGTAATGTTAACTGCTTTCATGCATTACCTCATTTAATTTGCCCCTATCCTTAGTAACACTATTATTCCCATTTTATAGATAAAGACACTGATTCACATATGCTTATTATCCAGCCTTAAGTGGTTATTTAGTAGCATAGCTGGTGTTCAAACCTACAAACATTTATGTTTTCCTTCTTCCTTCAACTCTACTCTGAAATAAAGCATTACGATTAAAATTTATTTCCCGCATTGAGGCAGTTTTAGTGTAAAGTGTCCCAACCAGTAGAATTCAAATAGTTAAATTTAGACTGCTAAAAAAAAAAGTGCAAAATATGAATATCTTTGGCAGGTGTTATTTATATTTGAAAATACGTAGTATGTTATTTAAGGAAATACTTTATTTTCTCGTATGAAAAATCATCTTAATAGTCTTTCCTTAGCTTAGAATCCTTCATTCTTATATTCAAGATATAAAATTTATAAATTGTTTAACAAAAGCAAAACAGAAACCAATATTTTTTAGTATTTTATTTTTTAAATAAATATAAAAATTAAAATTTTTAAAATAAATAAAATGTTCCATCTTCTTCCATAATTTTATTTTTTAACTTTTATGTTTTTATCTTAATGTTTTATATATATATAT
>NW_016107405.1:6537306-6625225 GCF_001604975.1 Cebus imitator | reverse complement strand
AGTGTACTTTACGTTCTGGGTGGCATGTGCAGATCATGCAGGCTTCTTCAACGTGGTTTGCTGCCTCCATCCCTTGTCACCTATATCCGGCATTTCTCCCCATGTTATCCCTCCCCAATATCCTCATCCACTGCTGTCCCTCTGCTAGTCCCCTCCAACAGATTCCAGTCTGTGATGCTCCCCTCCCTGTGTCCATGTGTTCTCACGGTTCAACACCCACCTATGACTGAGAACATTTGGTATTTGATTTTCTGTTCTTGTGTCAGTTTGCTGAGAATGATGGTTTCCTGATTCATCTATGTCCCTATAAAGGACACAAAGTTGTCATTTTTTATGGCTGCATAGTATTCCATGGTGTATATGTGCCACATTTTCCTTGTCCAGGCTATCATCAATAAGCATTTGGGTCGGTTCCAAGACTTTGCTATTGTAAACAGTGCCACAGTGAACTTACCTGTGCCTGTGTCTTTATAATAGAATGATTTATAATCCTTTGGGCACATACGTAGTAATGGGGTTGCTGAGTCAAATGGAATTTCCATTGCTAATCCTTGAAGAATCACCACACAGTCTTCCACAATGGCTGAACTAATTTACACTCTCATCAACAGTGTAAAAGTGTTCCTATTTCTCCACATCCTCTCCAGCATCTGTTGTCTCCAGATTTTTACGATCGCCATTCTAACCGGCATGAGATGGTATCTCAATGTGGTTCTGATTTGCATTTCTCTAATGAGCACTAATAATGAGCATTTTTTCATATGTTTGTTGGCCTCATATATGTCTCCTTTTGAAAAGTGTCTGTTCATATGTTTCACCCACTTTTGAATGGGTTTGTTTGCTTTTTTGTTAATCTTTTTTATTTCTTTGTAGATTCTGGATATTAGCCCTTGGTCAGATGGGTAGATTGCAAAAATTTTCTCCCATTCTGTTGGTTGCTGGTTCACTCTAATGATTGTTTCTTTTGCTGTACGGAAGCTGTGGAGTTTAATTAGATCCCATTTGATCATTTTGGTTTTTGCTGCCAATGCTTTTGGTGTTTTAGTCATGAAGTCCTTGCCTATGCCTATGTCCTGAATGGAACAGCCTAGGTTTTCTTCTAGGGTTTTTATGGTGTTAGGTGTTATGTTTAAGTCTTTAATCCACCTGGAATTGATTTTCGTGTAAGGTGTCAGGAAGGGGTCCAGTTTCTGCTTTCTGCACATGTGAGGCAGTTTTCCCAACACCATTTACTAAACAGGGAATCCTTTCCCTACTGCTTGTTTTTGTCAGGTTTGTCAAAGATCAGATGGTTGCATATGTATGGCATTGCCTCCAAGGCCTCTGTTCTCTTCCCTGGGTCTATATTTCTGTGTTGGTGCCAGTACCTGCTGTTTTGATTATACTAGCCTTGTAATATAGTTTGAAGAAGTCAGGTAGAGTGATGTCTCTGGCTTTGTCCTTTTTGCTGATGATTGTCTTGGCTATGTGGCTCTCTTTTGGTTCCATATGAAGTTTAAGGTGGTTTTTTCCAGTTCTTTGAAGAAGGTCATTGGTAGCTTAATAGGGATAGTGTTTAATCTATAAATTACTTTGGGCAGTATGGCCATTTTCATGATATTGATTCTTCCTAACCATGAGCATGGAATGTTTTCCATCTGTTTGTGTTCTCTCTTATTTCCTTGAGCAGTGGTTTGTAGTTCTCCTTGAAGAGTTCCTTTACGTCCTTCGTTAGTTTTATGCCTAGGTATCTTATTCTCTTAGTAGCATTGTGAATGGGGGTTCTCTCTTGGTTTAGCTCTCTGTTTGTCTGTTATTGGTGTATAGGGATGCTTGTGATTTCTGCACATTGATTTTGTATCCTGAGACTTTGCTGAAGTTGCTTATCAGTTTCAGGAGATTCTGTGCTGAGAGGGTGGGGTCTTCTAAATATACAATCATGTCGTCTACAAATAGAGACAATTTGACTTCCTCCTTTCCTAATCGAATACCCTTTATTTCTTTTTCTTGCCTGATTGCTCTGGCTAGAACTTCCAATACTATATTGAATAGCAGTTGTGAAAGAAGGCATCCTTGCCTAGTGCCAGATTTCAAAGGGAATGCTTCAAGTTTTTGCCCATTCAGTATGATATTGGCTATGTGTTTGTTGTAAATAGCTTTTATTATTTTGAGATACGTTCCATCAATGCCTAGTTTATCAAGGGTTTTGAGCATAAAGCATTGTTGGCTTTTGTCAAAGGCCTTCTCTACATCTATTATCATGTGGTTTTTGTCTTTGGTTGTTTATGTGAGGGATTATATATATACACTTGCATATGTTGAACCAGCCTTGCATCCCCGGGATGAAACCTACTTGATCATGATGGATAAGTTTTTTGATGTGCTGTTGCAATCTGTTTGCCAACATTTTATGGAAGATTTTTGCATCTATGTTCATCAAGGATATTGGCCTGAAGTTTTCTTTTTTTGTTGAGTCTTTGCGGTGTTTTGGTATCAGGGTTAATGTTATATTTTTATCTATCCCATCTCATCTTACAATGACTTCTTTCCAAAATGTTATGTTGTATTGACTAGGTGTCACTACCTGAAAATTTCAATGTTTTTTGACTTCATCCCTGGTTATATCTAATGCACTGTTGGGTATTAAATAGAATTGAGCAGATTCTACAATGGAGAGGCATGTGTGTATAACAACAAGCCACAACGCAGAAGTATTGTCTCTATTTCCTCCCTTCGTCTAAAAATATTCAGTATTTCATAGACGAGAAAACAGCAGAGGTACCAGATTGAGCCTTCACATTGGATTCTAGCAGACTTGAAACTGAGTGAATCAGGGCCCATCACTAGAACACTCTGAGCTTCATTTTCCTCATCTGTGAAAAAGAACAATAATGTCTGCCCCTGGAATTACTGTGAGGATTTAATGGGATTAAAGTAAAGCCTTTAGTTAACATAGTGCTGCCTGATACATGCACCCAGTGTCATTAATGATTGAAGGATGCAAACTATTGTTCTTGGGTGTTTCTATGAGGGTGTTGCCAAGGAGATTAATATTTGAGTCACTGCACTAGGAGATGCAGACCCACCCTCAATCTGGGTGGGCACCATCTAATCAGTTGCTGGTGTGGCTAGAATAAAGCAGGCAGAAGAATGTGGAAGGAATTGAGTTGCTGATATTTCTGGCTTTTACCTTTCTCTCATTCTGGATGCTTCCTGTGCTCAAACATAAGACTCCAGATTCTTCAGCTTTTGGACTCTAGGACCTACATCAATGGCTTGCCAGGGGCTTTCAGGCCTTTGGCCACAGACCGAAGGCTTCACTGATGGCTTCCCTACTTTTGAGGTTTTGGGACTTGGACTGGGTTCCTTGCTCCTTAGCTTGCATATGGCCTATTTTGGGACTTCACCTTGTGATTGTGAGTCAACACCCCTTAATAAACTCCCATTCATATACACATCTATTCTATTAGTTCTGTACGTTTAGAAAACCCTGACTAACACAATAAGCTATGTCCTGGAATTAAAATGAGTACTCCATCCACTATATAGTAACAAAATGACTTTGTGTGTCTGTGAGCTCTGTGGGTTTGCATAAGAGAGAGGGAGAGAGAAACAGAATCTGAGAGAAGAAAAGGACAAAGGAAGGGGAAGGGAAGAAAACTTGTGTATATGGAAAGATGCTTTAGGACTAGAGGATTAACATGAGTTTTCTGTTAAAGTAAAATATTTAACTTTAGTTACAGAATGCTATAATAACATCAAGTCTGATGACACTGGAAAAATAAAGTACAAATTTAAGGCAATTATTACATAATTGTGTTTCAAAATTCTTGCTATGAGTAAGCAAGGAATTTGTACTCTGAAATAGAAAATTAATGTATTAAATTGTTACTTTCAAATTTATTCTGCCTAAATAATTAGAGTTAATAAAACATTTGAATCTTACAAAATGCATAGATTACTCACATTTAATTCACTGAAAATTTGGGTCAATTCAGAAATATTCTGTAATTAAGTGTTTACAGAAAATATTTCTGTTCTGGTACGTTTAAGGAAACGCATGGTAAACACAAATGGCCAAGGTTGCATAACAGACATATGAATTCACTTTTATTAGAAATATTAAATGTTTATTTCAAAGCACAAAATGTTGCTCAATCATCCCTCTGCACATTTGCAGAAGCTTTCTGCAAATTAGGAAACTCAATATGCTGGAGAAGTAGTCCTGGCACAATTGCCTTGGCCTCTTTCCTGGAGGCACTTTTGGAAGGAGATGGCTTTTGCTTCCTACATGTTTGTTGTCCAATCAACCATCAGGCATCGGTACAGCAGATGGGCTCTGCAGCATACCTGAGCAATCACCAGCAAGCACAATCAGTGCTACCTCCACTTCTTCATGAACTTAGTTACCTGTTCTACTTTCCTTGTAACTCCTTCCCATAAATATTTCTTGATGCCCTGATATGTGCAAGGTTGTGGAGAGAACCAAGGTGAACACAGATACAAATCCTTACCCCAAGAGCTTTGCTCACCTCTTATATCCCAGTTTTGTTTCTGATATTTTACTGGTCAGGTTATTTCATATCTGGCACAGATTGGATTACTTAATACATATTAATCTCATTTTATACTATATTTTTTATGCTATATGCTCTCTTTTATTACATGTGGGAGGCAAAGTCACCTCCTTCTAAAAATGCTACCAGGAAAGAGGCCAAGGCAACTGTGCCAGGACTACTACTAACCTCTAACAGTTTGTTCTGTTTTATCAGCTGTCCCAATCTCATGCTTAATTACACTTTCAGAACTTATTTGTTCATAAATTACATATAGTTTGTTATGGAATGGTATCAGGGATAGGGGTTTCTTAGTCATTCCAAACAAACTGAGGAACCTTTTTTGTTCGTTTTAACCTGTATCTGCCCTAAGTTCACCTTAAGAGTATCTGATTCTATAGGTCCATATGGTGTCCTGGTTTTATGTTTTCTGCACAGGTTTGTTCATATGATTGACTCTGATTACTTAATCACTGAGTCCAAAGTTACTTCTGTGCTATGAGAATATAGTTGTCTCTCGGAATCCATGAGAGATTTGTTAAAGAACCCCCACAGATACCAAAATTTGTGGATGCTCAAGTCCCTTTTATAAAATGGTGTCATACTTGCATATGACCTATACACATCCTCCTAAATATTTCAGTTTTTGCTAGGTTACTTATAATTGCTAATGCAATGCCAAACATCACTTCATCACATGGATTCAATGTCCTACTAAGCACATAGCAAATTCAAGTTCTGTCTTTTTGAATTTTGTGGAATTATTTTCCAAATATTTTTTGATCAACAATTGGCAGAATCCATGGATGTGGCACTCACAGACATAAAGGGTGGACTGTATGTCCTTTTCTTGAACTTTAAGAGTTAAATTTCCTGATGTGATTTAGGGAATAATTTAGCACAGTTTGGTTTTGGCCCTGAAAGATAGGATACAGTGTGGAGAGGAGGACATGGTGTGCAAAGGATAGCAAAATAAAGTTCTAATATTTAGCTAAGGAATGTAATTCATGTAGCCTGAGTAGAGATATTCAATATATGTATAACACTCTATAGGTCAACAGTTTGTCTTCCATGGATATGCTCTGTCTATGCCCTAAACATAGAATAACTAGGCTCTGTAGCTACTTCCTTCAGGCGCTGCCTCAGCTATAGCCTTGGGAGAAGTCACATCCTTCCCAGGGTAGCTTACATGGAGTGATCAAGTGAAGCAGGGGTATAAAGGCCTGGCCATCCCAACCGAACCAGGACTCTGGGATGAGAATTCTCACTTTTGAGCTTCCCACTAAGTTGGTTGAGGTTTACTGAGCCTGCACAGCTCTTGAACTTCTTTCCCTGTACATTCCTGCTTCCTCCTCTTCCCTTCACAGGTGTTGGTTCATAATAAGCATCTTTCCACACCTGCCTTCAAAGAATCTAATTTATGATGAATGAAGCAAATAGGAGAGTAATATGTAGGCCGAAAAAAAGAATATGTAAAATCTTCATCTTGTAATGTTAAACTTCCAATTCTGTTTAGATGTCAGAGTTGTTAGGACACAGATCATTAGAAGATAGAGTATGAAGATCAAGGTCTCATCAAGTAACTGTGCTTACAAGAGCTCAAATCAATAAACAATTATAACACAATAAGCCATAAACATCTGGCCTATTAAAACCTTATAAACTAAATTTCTGTTGCAAAAAAAGAAAAAGATAAACTATAAATTTTTTGGATTCACCTTTTTCTGCTTAAATCTCATGAAAGCTAGCATTTGTTTTTTTCTCATGTAAGATGAGAAACTTACATGAGAAAAAAGTGAAGTGAAGCAGTCACAGTATCTACATCTACCTGTTTTTCAAAATCCCTTTTTCTCTTTTAGGAGAATCAGTGTTCCTCCAAGCCAGGAATCTGAACCCTCCTTTCTTTCACATGCTCTGGGACTTCATTCCAACAATTTGCTCTTCTTTTTCTTTTTCTTATTTTTTTTTTTTTGTCTTCAACCTCCATCTTTTTGTGATGATAATTAAGTAGTCACATGTAGACCCATGAAAAACACAGAAATAAAGTGCTTTTGTTTTGTGGAGATACTTTTTCCTTTTCCAATTCTAGTAGGTATGCATGTTTGAATTACTTTATTTCAAAAGAATAAAACAAAATTTTCAAATATAACTAAGCATATTAAAAAGCACAAAATAATATTTTTAATAAAATTCAAATCATACTTAGGTACAATAAACAATAGTTGCTAAATATTTTAATTTACTCATCTCTCTTCTATTTTATGTCGGCAATTTACCTATTGTTAGTACTCTAGTGCATATATGCATTTTCTATATTTTTTATTAATAGTGGTACGCAATTGAAAATTTGGTCATGATTAAAGAAATTTGGTGTCATAGAATATCTTCCTGCAATATTTGAATACATACAAAATTTCCTATCAAGAGCTAAATCACAAAACTATGTGCCTTTATTTTTAATCCAAAGTCATTTTATAACCTGGGAAAGTAATTGCAAACATAGTATTTCCTGTAAAGAAATCCATTCAGCATCTTCCAGCAAGATGACCGGCTAGGAACAGCTCAGGATTACAGCTCCCAGTGAAAGTGCAGCGGGTGAGTGGACGTCGCATTTCCACACACATTTTTATTGCCCACAGATCAGAAGATTCCCAGGAGGAGGAGCCCCACCGGTCGCCAGCACGGCTGTTTCAGCCGGCGTGGCTTTTTCGGCCGGTGCAGCTTTTTTGGCAGGCACGACTGGCGTGGCTGTTTCGGCCCATGCGGCTGCTTTGCCCGCACCGTGGCGTGGCGGTTCTCCGTACAAAAGACACTAGTCCAGGTGCCCTCTTAGCTGGCGATTGGAGCCATGAGATGACAGAGTCGCCCATTCATCTGAAATACCGAGCCAGGCCAGAAGATTCCTAGGCAAAAAACCGCCAGGAATCTCAGTGCCGCTGTTTCAGCTGGCTCAGCGAGTCACGGCACAAGAGATCCTGGCGCTTTTTCAACAGGGAGAGTCCACCGTTCAACAACAAAAGACTCTGAGTCAGGAAGCCAGGTGATCAGGCTCGGCTGGTCCCATCTCCCCCCACAAAAAAAAAAAAAAACAGTAATTGAAAACACTCTGGGTTGAGAGTTTCACAGCAAGCACAGCTAAACCCAGGATGGTCTGGATCTGTGGGGGAGGGGCATCTGCCATTACTGAGACACTCCACCACTAGGGAGGCAGTCTGACAACAGCTGAGGCAGCCCACAGTGGCTGAGGCAACCCGCTGTTGCCGAGGCAACCTGCCACTACTGAGAGAGTCTGCCATAAAAGAGGTGGGCCACCATTGCCAAGGCAGTTCTAACTAAACCCATATAAACAGGACAGCAAGGGAGATCACATGGCAGCTGGGCGGAGCCCACAGCACTCAGTAAAGCCTCTGCTGGCAGACAGTGACTAGGCTGCCTCCTCACTGGGGAGGGCAGCCCTAAAAGAAAAAAAAAAAAAGGCAGCAGCACAATGGAAACTCATAAATAAAGCCCTAACTCCCTGGGACAGAGCAACTGGGGAAAAAAAAAGGGGGGGGTAGTTTATGAGTTCTGCTGCAGCAGACCTAAATGTACCTGCCCAGCAATTCTGAATGAACAACGGAGCTCACAGCTTAGGACTTGAACTCCAATAAATGACAGACTGTCTCCTCAAGCAGCTCCCTGACCCCTATATATCCAAAGAGTCACCTCATAAAGGAGAGAACAGACTGACAATTGGCGGGCATCCTTCTGGGACAAAGATAGCAGAATAGGAAAATGGTAGCAACCTTTACTGTTCTGCAGCTGCTGCAGGTGATCCCCCGGCAAGCAGGGCCTGGAGTGGACCTCAGCAGTCCTACAGCAGAGGTGGCAGACTGTTAGAAGGAAAGCCAAGAAAAAGAAGTAACTTCATCATCCACAAACTGGAAGTTCACTCAGAGACCCAATCTGAAAGTCAGTAACCACAAAGACAACAGGGGGATAAACCCACAAAGATGGGAAGAAACCAGCACAAAAAGGAAGAAAACACCTAAAACCAGAACACCTCTCCTCCTAAAAGGGATCACAACTCCTCACCAGCAAGGGAACAAGGCTGGAAGGAGAAGGAGTGTGATGAAATGACAGAATCAGACTTCAGAAGGTGGGTAATAAGAAACTACAGTGAGCTAAAAGAACATGTTCTAACCCAATGCAAAGAAATTAAGAACCTTGAAAAAAGATCTGATGAAATGATAACGAGAATGGACAACATAGAGAGGAATATAAGTGAATTCCTGGCGGTGAAAAACACAACTTCAAGAAGCATTCACAAGTTTCAACAGCCGAATTGACCAAGCAGAAGAAAGGATATCAGAGGTCTAAGATCAACTCAATGAAATAAAACAAGAAGGCAAGAATAGAGAAAAAAGGGTAGAAAGGAATGAACAAAGTCTCCAAGAAACATGGGACTATGTGAAAAGACCTAATCTACATCTGAGAGGTGTACATGAATGTGATGAAGAGAATGAATCCAAGCTGGAAAATACTCTTCAGGATATTATCCAGGAAAACTTCCCCAACCAAGCAAGGCAGGCCAATATTCAAGTCCAGGAAATACAGAGAACACCACAAAGATATTCGTCAAGAAGAGCAACCCCAAGGCACATAATCGTCAGATTCACCAGGGTTGAAATGAAGGAGAAAATGCTAATGGCAGCCAGAGAGAAAGGTCGGGTCACCCACAAAGGGAAGCCCATCAGACTCACAGCAGATCTCTCAGCAGAAACCCTAAAAGCCAGAAGAGAGTGGGGGCCAATATTCAACATCCTTAAAAAGAACTTTCAATCCAGAATCTCCTATCCAGTCAAACTAAGCTTCATAAAAGTGAAGGAAAAATAAAATCCTTTGCGAACAAGCAAGTACTCGGAGATTTCATCACCACCAGACCTGTGTTACAAGAGCTCCTGAAAGAGGCACTACACATATAAAAGAACAACCAGTACCAGCCACTCCAAAAACATATCAAATGGTAAAGAGCATCAACACAATCAAGAATCTGCATCAATTAACGAACAAAACAGCCAGCTAGCATCAAAATGGCAGTATTAAATTCACATATAACAATATTATCCCTAAATGTAAATGGACTAAATGCCCCAATCAAAAGACACAGACTGGCAAATTGGATAAAAAGCCAAAACCAACCAGGGTTCTGTATCCAGGAAACCCATCTCACATGCAAGGATACACAAAGGCTCAAAATAAAGGGATGGAGGAAGATTTACCAAGCAAATGGAGAGCAAAAAAAAAGCAGGAGTTGCAATTCTCGTCTCTGATAAAATAGACTTTAAACCAACAAAGATCAAAAGAGACAAAGAAGGACATTACATAATGGTAAAAGGATCAATGCAACAAGAAGAGCAAAGGATCCTAAATATATATGCATGCAATACAGGAGAACCCGGATACATAAGGCAAGTTCTTAATGACTTACAAAGAGACTTAGACTCCCACACAATAATAGTGGGAGACTATAACACCCCATTGTCAATATTAGACAGATCAACCAGACAGAAAATTAACAAGGATATCCAGGACCTGATCTCAGGCCTGGAACAAGCAAACCTAATAGACTTTTAAAGAATTCTCCACCCCAAATCCACAGAATATACATTCTTCTCAGCACCACATCACACCTCCTCTAAAATTGACCACATAATTGGAAATAAATCACTACTCAGCAAATGCAAAAGAATGGAAATCATAACAAACAGTCTCTCAGGCCACAGTGCAATTGAGTTAGAACTCAGAATGCAGAAACTAACTGAGAACCACACAGCTTCATGGAAACTGAACAACTGGCTCTTGAATGTTCGCTGGATAAACAACGAAATGAAGGCAGAAATAAAGATGTTCTTCGAAATCAACGAGAATGAAGATGTAACATACCAGAATCTCTGGGATACATTTAAAGCAGTCTCTAGAGGAAAATATATAGCAATAATTGCCCACATGAGAAGCCAGGAGAAATCCAAAATTGAAACACTAGCATCAAAATTGAAAGAGCTAGAGGAGCAAGATCAAAAAAAAACACCTCGCAGAAGAAAAGAAATAACTAAGATCAGAGCAGAACTGAAGGAGATAGAGACACAAAAAAGACTTCAAAAAATCAATAAATCCAGGAGCTGGTTTTTTGAAAAGATCAACAAAATAGACCACTAGCCAGATTAACAAAAAAGAAAAGAGAGAATAACCAAATAGATGTAATAAAAAAACGATAAAGGGGATATCACCACAGATTCCACAGAAATTCAAACTATCATCAGAGATTATTACAAACAACTCTATACACATAAACTAGTAAACCTGGAAGAAATGGATAAATTCCTGGACACTTGCCTCCTCGCAAGCCTAAACCAGGAAGAAGTGGAAACCCTCAATAGACCAATAACAAGGTCTGAAGTTGGGGCAGCTATTAAGAGGCTACCACCCAAAAAAAGCCCAGGTCGAGATGGGTATACAGCCGAATTCTACCAGACATACAAAGAGGAGCTGGTACCATTCCTTCTGAAACTATTCCAAATAATCCAAAAAGAGGGAATCCTTCCCAAATCATTTTATGAGACCAACATCAACTGGATACCAAAACATGGCAGAGACTCAACAAGAAAAGAAAACTTCAGGCCAATATCCATGATGATCATAGATTCAAAAATCTTCAATATAATACTGGCAATCCAGTAGTGCTAAAGCACTTAAAGCAGTGACTGTTTTAGCTATGTATTCTGAAAAACTTGTCTAGCACTTAAAGCTCGGACAGTTTTAGCTGTGTATTTCAAAAAGTTGTCTCTCAGTGCCAAAGCTAATAACGTCCAAATGAGTGATTTGTGTCCACCTGAGTTGAGCATTCTTTTAGTAATAAAGGATTCAGTTATATTTGAATTCTTTAGAACGGATTCTCATTCTTGTCAATCAACTGTCAATTTTCTCTGTTAATTTCTAGAAGAGGTAACAGAGTTAATCCAAAACCATAGGTGTATGAAAGTCCAGATTGACAAGTATACTCAACAAACCAGGCACTGAGCTGGAAAAGGGATCATTTCCCAGTGGGCCTTAAGGCCCACAGAAATCCTTGTACAGAAATCGAGAAACGGAGACAGAAAGTCACCTGCCTAAGGCTTGTCACTTGAAAGTGAGTGGCTGACTGACTGGCACAGGGCTGGAAATTAAATCCAAATCTTCGGACCTCTAATTTCAGAGAGTGCACTGCCTCCCCGAAGCCCCATGTTACAGTTAAATGGCTTCACAAGAGCTTTACTGGATTGAAGTCAACATCAAAAGACATTAGATTCCGTCGGCACAGTCTTTGGTCCCTTGTCTCTAATGAGAATTTGCCTGGTTCCAATGTTCACATTGGGTCTAACCTGAGATATCTTGCCTTTCCACCTGAAACTCTTGAAAAGGCCTGATTAACTTAGGAGCTCCTGCTACAAAGTAAGAGTCAAGAACCCTCTTCAGCAAAGCTGAGCAGGCCTCAGTGGTAAATGGGAAATGAGCTGATTTCAATCACCGACCTCTCACCAATCGTCACGATAAATGTCTTAAAACATGCATGTATTGTGTTTTTAGGAGGGCTGGAGGTTATCCAAGGTTCTGAGTAACATGCTACCTCAGGAATAAGGATTTGCTGCTCAGGTCTGGAGACAGAAACGCAGACACACACCCCCACACACACACTCAAACACACAGGCTTCACACACAACTGGTAGTGTCCAGCCAAATACTTAGTAGTATGAGGTGGGCTTTGAACCCATGCATGCTCCAAAGGAAGAGACACCTTTCCCTAATTCACACGTCCATTCTCCCTCCTTCTCATCCAACGCGGCCTCCTCCTCAAGCCCACACGTTACTACATAGAACGAAATTATTCATGGCTATCAATTGAAAGCATTGTCAATGCTGCTCTGATTAAAAACAACAGTACAGTGAAACAGAAACATGTTTGCATATGGAATGTGATTAATTCGTTCAGACATGGGTCATGATGACAAGGGCCACACCACCAGGATGAAGTTCTGCTATGTAGCAAGCCTACCTGTGTGTCTGGACACCTCCAAAAGTGCTTCACGTCTTCATTTCAACCTCAGAGGCAGACAAGAGGACTCCAAAGGACTCATGTGTCTCCCATACTGTCTGAAAAGGACTCCCATTTCTCCTTGGGACCAAAAGTAACACCAAAGTATTTTATTTGGAGAGCACACAACTTTTTCAAAATACACAGCTAAAACGGTCCCTGCTTTAAGTGCTAAACCACTTAAAGATGGAGAAATATTCCATGTTCATTGTTAGGAAGAATCAATATCATGAAAATGGCCATACTGCCAAAAGTAATTTACAGATTCAACGCTATCCCCATCAAGCTACCAATGACCTTCTTCACAGAACTGGAAAAAACTGCCTTAAACTTCATACGGAACCAAAAGAGAGCCCACATGGCCAAGTCAATTCTAAGCAAAAAGAACAAAGCGGGGGGCATCACACTACCAGACTTCAAACTATACTACAAGGCTACGGTAATCAAAAAAGCATGGTACCGTTACCAAAACAGAGATATAGACCAATGGAACAGAACAGAGGCCTCGGAGGCAACACAACATATCTACAACCATCCGATCTTTGACAAACCTGACAAAATCAAGCAATGGGGAAAGGATTACCTGTTTAATAAACAGTGTTGGGAAAACCGGCTAGCCATGTGCAGAAAGCGGAAACTGGACCCCTTCTTGAGGCCTTACACTAAAATTAACTCCAGATGGATTCAAGACTTAAACATAAGACCTAACACCATAAAAACCCTAGAATAAAATCTAGGCAAAACCATTAAGGACATAGGCGTAGGCAAGGACTTCATGACCAAAACACCAAAAGCATTGGCAACAAACCCAAAATACACAAATGGGACCTAATCAAACTCCATAGCTTCTGCACGGCAAAAGAAACAGTCATTAGAGTAAATTGGCAACCAACAGAATGGGAAAAAATTTTTGCACTCTACCCATCTGACAAAAGGCTGATATCCAGAACTTACAAAGAACTAAAACAGGTCTACAAGAAAAAAACAAACAAGCCCATTCCAAAGTGGGCAAAGAACATGAACAGACACTTTACAAAAGAAGACATACATGAGGCCAACAAACATATGAAAAAATGCTCATCAACACTTGTCATTAGAGAAATGCAAATAAAACTACATTGAGATACCATCTCACGCCAGTTAGAATGGCAATCATTAAAAAATCTGGAGACAACAGATGCTGGAAAGGATGTGGAGAAATAGGAACACTTTTACACTGTTGATGGGAGTGTAAATTAGTTCAACCATTGTGGAAGACAGTGTGGTGATTGCTTAAGGACCTAGAAATAGAAATTCCATTTGACCCAGCAATCCCATTACTGGGTATATATCCAAAGGATTATAAATCGTTCTACTATAAGGACACATGCACACAAATGTTCATTGCAGCACTGTTTACAATAGCAAAGACCTGGAACCAACCCAAATGTCCATCGATGATAGACTGGACAGGGAAAATGTGGCACATATACACCATGGAATATTATGCAGCCATCAAAAATGATGAGTTTGTGACCTTTGGAGGGAAATGGATGAACCTGGAAACCATCATTCTCAGCAAACTGACACAAGAACAGAAAATCGAACACCGCATGTTCTAACTCATAGACGGGTGTTGAACAATGAGAACACATGGACACAGGGAGGGGAGCACTACACACCGGGGTCAGTTGGGCGGAAATGGGGGTGGGACAGGGGTGTGGGGAGGTGAGGAGAGAGAGCATGGGGAGAAATGCCAGATGTAGGTGTAGGGGAGGAAGGCAGCAAATCACACAGCCATGTGTGTACCTATGCAACAATCTTGCATGTTCTTCACATATACCCCAAAACCTAAAATGCAATAAAAAAAAAAAATCCACTAAGCATTTTGTTGTTATAAAATTTAGTGAGTCCATAGCTATGCAATCATTACCATTTGGGGTGATGGACATACAAGTTCTATCTGTATTATTTCCTATAACTGCTTATGAATCTACAATTATCGCCAAATAAAAAGTTAAAATTAATCAGTCAAAAGTTAGGTTGAATTTTTTATTCTTACAGGTGGCATGAATAATATAATATACACAAGGTCAGGGATGCAAGATAATATTAACTTTCATCTAAGTTGTTCATTAATAGTTTCAGATATATTTTTTGAAACTGACTATTTTAATTTACATATATTGTAATACAAAGGTAGATTAATAGTTACTCTAAAAATTTAGCATAGAGAGTAGGAAGTTCAAAATATTTCTCACCAAGGGTTATTCATAATTCCAGTCCTTGTCTCAGAAAAAGCCAATGTTACCCATTAAATCTGTTTTATTCAGTAAGAGTGTTTTCAATATAGTTTGAAGTCAGTACAATAAAGATTGTTTTTAACAGCTACATCATATTTAACATCTGCTTGAATTGGATTGCCATAAATCACTTAACCATTTATCTATTAATAAAATCACATTAATATCCAAAATTTTATTTTATTTTATTTTATTTTATTTTATTTTATTTTATTTTATTATTTTTGAGACAGAGTCTTGCTCTGTTGCCAGGCTGGAATGCAGTGGCGTGATCCTGGCTCACTGAAACCTCCGCCTCCCAGATTCAAGCAATTCTCCTGCCTCAGCGACCTGAGTAGCTAGGACAGGCACACACCACCATGCCCAGCTAATTTTTGTATTTTTTTAGTACAGATGGGGTTTCACCATATTGGCCAGGATGGTTTCAATCTCTTGACCTTGTGATCCACCCACTTTGGCCTCTGAAAGTGCTGGGATTAGAGGCATGAGCCACCGTGCCCGGCCACTCCAATATTTTATTATTACAGTAAAAGATATAATTAAAGATTTCTACATATCTTTTTGTCTAAATGTAAATATATTTCCATAGGAAATAAAACTGTTGACTTTGAATGTTTACATTTAAGTTCTGACAGTTCTCAAATTGTCCTCCACAACATATTAATAGAAATTCATGCAAGTACAACTTTCCCCACATACATTTTAATGTAATATTAAAAATTAAAGAATAATAACCTTGTGGGCAAACCATTGGATATTTTGGTTATTTTAGTTTCATTCTACTGATTACTAAAAGCATTTGGCATTGTTCATATGCTCATAGGCCATTTGAGTTGCTTCTTCTGTGAATTGCTTGTGCAATTCCTCTACTTAACATTCTATTGACTTGTCTGTTGTACTTCTTTTTATTATGTATACTAATCATTTTATAATGATGTTTCAAATGTTTCTCTTAGTTTGTTCCTGAACATTGTTAAAATATTTAGAAATGACCTGAAAACATCTGTTTCAAGTTCTCTGAATTTCATTTTTTATTACTTAAAAAAGTAATATAAATCACAACTATCTTTTAATTTGGTTTTTTATTGTGTTTGTTTACATTTTTACTTGGAAATTTAATGAATGCAGTTTTTTTGCAGTGAAAGAAAATTATAGTTTTACTTTTGTTTCTTAGTTGGATAAGCAAATTGATTCATTATCATTTTGTCAATAGTCAATCATATTTCAATTATTTGAAATAGCTAATATATACATATTAAAGTCTACTATCATCATAGGTTTATAATTATTTGGCTATGATTTCACTGAAAATAAAGTCTTTTTAGTCACTATATCTTTAAAATATGTTTTTATATCTTATAAGCAAAATATTCCTCATATGTATTGAATTTTCTAGGTACGAAATCACATAGCAGCAATTTTATCTATTGCTAAGCAATATTAAAATTATTACTTCGTTTTTCTATTGTAACAGCTAAGATATTCTTTACAATTTTGACAAGAACAAGTTCTCTAAATTACCAGTGACCCCTGACTTATAATGATTCAACTCTATGATGGTACAAAAGTGATACACATTTTAGTGGAAACTGTACTTCAAGTACCCACAGAACCATTCTCCTTTTCATTTTTAGTACACTATTCAATAAATTACA
Source organism: Cebus imitator (assembly GCF_001604975.1). Classification (NCBI taxonomy): domain Eukaryota; kingdom Metazoa; phylum Chordata; class Mammalia; order Primates; family Cebidae; genus Cebus; species Cebus imitator. The sequence goes on along the minus strand of NW_016107405.1, from coordinate 6,608,643 downwards.
TGAAATATTCAACAATTTTTGGCTTTGTATTTGATGATTTTTGCCTGACTGTAGACTAATGTAAATGTTCTGAAGATGTATAAGCTAGGCTATGTTATGATGTTTGGTAAGTTAGATGTATTAAATACATTTTCAATTCACAGTATTTTCAACTTACAATGAGTTTATCAGAATGTAATCTCCTCATAGGTAGAGGAGCATTTGTATTTCTTTTTATTGTTAACTTTAATGGAAATATTGATAGCATTTCGTCTTTAAGAATTGTTTGGTGGGCTTCATGAAATATTTAAGGATGAATCTCAACCTCTCTAATAATCAGGTAAACATAAATTAAGAGCAAAATCATACTATTGCACATTTATTTACATTTAGTGACAATGAAATCAGTGAAAAATCAGTACTAAATGGCTGGTAGGTTGTATAGAAACAGTTTTATACAGCAATGTGGGAACTGTTCATTAGTCCAGCTATTCTGGAAAGCAACTTATCAATATCTAAAAGAATTGAGGAAAGAATTGAGGAAAGTCCTTTGATTATTCCATTATTAGTCAAATAAGTTTTATAAATATATATGGTTTTACATTGCTTCATAATTTGTAAAAACAATTGTTCATGAATGTCCATCAATGCTAAATGAAATAGAAACAACAGGTAATAGGTAACAAATGGGGAAAAATTGTGCTATATTTAGATAAGGAAATATAATGTGCTGCATTTACATAAGAAAATATATTAAATTTACATAATAAATTATAATGAACTATATGACCATTTTAGATGTTACATGCTTTACCATAGATGCATTGCAAAAATGTGACTTAACAGCATTGAACTGAAGAATGATGTAGCACAATGACAGTTACCTTAAGTTTTAAAATAATTCAAAAGGCCCTTAATAAAATTTGCTTTTAAATCCAGCATAGGAGAGTAAAAAGCATAGAGGCAAAGGATATATTCCAAGTTTTGGATAATGGCTTTTTCTAAGGAAGGATGCCTCACAAGGTGGGAAATAGTAAGTTCATAGGATAAGGGCTTTAAACTGAAATTTGTCTTTAAACATTTTGAACTGAAGGAAATATCTTAAAGTTTGCTATTCTGAATGCTGGGTACACAGATGTTTTCTCTAACTGTTGGTACTGGAAATGTTTCACTAAAATTGTATTTTACTTTCTTTTACAACAGGAAACAATATTACTTATGGAGAGGACATTTCTTTTCAGGTTTAACTTATGTTTAACAAAATATTGTTATTAGACATATAGAAAAAGAGAGATACAATGCAATATGTTGAGGTATCATCAGACAGATATGACATAATATATTTTTTAACAGCCAAAACTAAATCATTAAAGCAACTATAACTAGATTTCAAACCTCAATGTATGGCAGCCTATTTTAAGACTCTAAGCTGCAGTGATGGGCATGGAGTACAGGATAGCACATGGAAAAAACAAACATACTACTTTAATCAACTTATTTGTTTTTCAGAGAAGCAAACTAAGGAGCATAGTGCTCACATGACTTCCTCAGGTCATACCACTTTCTATTCTGGACTCTTTTCTAAGCACTGTCTTGGGTTCAATTTCCTGTGCATTCTCAAATTTCTTGAATTAGTTTCAAGATGTTCCCTTATTAACGTAATCAATTCTATGAGCATTTTTCTAAACATTTAACCAATACACTTACCTACACAGAAATGTAATATAAGGTTTGCTATTTGCAGTAATAATTTATTTCTCCTATGTTTTGAAATCTTTACACAAAACAAAAAAGTCTGATTATTTTTTTGTTTTTCTTTTATTTTCATGGATATAAGTTTTCTCTTTTCAACATACCTCTAAACATATTGATTTCTTTCTGGATTGCTCTGTGGCCACTAATTTCTTATGTGCAATGCTCTTTATGTAAAACTATAATTTTGTATAATTGAAAAGCTGTTGAAATGTTCATAATGACCCATGAATCAATATCGAATACTTATTCTAACCCTTCCTCTTCTTCATTATATCTAGTTCAACTGTAATTAAGCTCAACGTTTTCTTTCAGTCTCTCCCCAAAGAACTCCTTCATTTTCTGTGTTACTGCAACATGATTTCCATTTCTGCTGCTCTGCCAATATCACCTCGTCCCTTAGGAAAGGAGCTGTGCACAAAGGCATAATCTTTAAAGAAGAAAGTAGATCTGGAATATCTCCTTGACCACTACTCAATATTGCTCCAGAGCTCTTTAGAATATTAATGTTCACTCAGAGGAGTAATGAAAAAACAAACACAATTACCTATATTTAAACTATCATACTATCGTTCTTTTCTATAAAAATGATTTGAAAACAGTCAGGTAATCTTGGATTTGAATGATCTCTACCATGATTTCCAGTTGTCAGTTACAAAACTGGTCAATTAAATTAATGGAAAGTTTTTAGTATAGCCCAATGTTTTTAGAATGAAATATATATTTTAGTTTCTTATATTTTAAATTGTTGCTTAGCAACATTATTTTTAGCCTTGCAAATAAATATAACAATAGAAATTAATGTCAGTTATAATATTATTTCTTAGACTATTAAATATCATCTTATGCCAGCTAACACAATATAACTCCAGGTGGTCATTAATTTCTTTAGCAATCAAAGAAAGAATATTTTAGCAGCATTTAGTGATGCCATGGGTAGTTGATACTATTCAGGTGTTGTCTTCTATTCATATTTAAAATTGTAAGAGTTAGAGGAAAAATTCGTATTAGTAAACTATTGACAAAATGGTCATTTTTCTATGTGATTTTTGTGTATTTTTCTGTGTATGTGAATGAGTGTGTGTGTCTGTGCCTGTGTGAAAGAAAGAGATGCAGAGAGAGATAGAGATTAATTTCTGGCTCTTGATTATGAAGGGTTTTCCATTATTCCCTACAACAAACCTCAATCCTAAGCTTCTTTTCTATCTAATACATGGATTGTTTGGGCAGTTTTGGAGAGTTGTATATCAAACTTCCTTCATCAAAATCAAAGCAAAAGTCAGTAATACAATTAATCTTGGAAGAGAAATCAAGATGAAATAAATGTTTTATTTTGGCTGCTAGAGAATAGTAAAACAGGTATCAACAATTCCTTGATTCAGAGTACCACACTCTTTTGATGTGCATACTATTTATTTTGTCTATGTTATTTTGAAATATTCCATATAAATTGTTGGATAGAAGTGTATTTGAGAACCTTTGTATATATTGTATTACATACACAACTGGTTAATTTCCTATAGTGTAACAAATTGTATTTGGGGGAGTTATTAATTATACTGGATATACTAGAAAGAAATTATTTTCATCTATACCAGACAACCTCTAACACTTAACATGTAACATCAAAAGTCTGTGACATTTAATCAATGTTAAATAGTAAGCCAAAAAAGTATCTATGCCTGGATCAAGGGTGAGTAAATACAAGCTACAGGCTGAAACTAGCCTGCCTCCCGTTGTACCATAATAAATAAAGTTTTCCTGGAAAAGGGCCTTGCTATCTGGCTCTTTACAAAAACATTTGTCAGCTTCTGCCCTTGCTAAATCCTTGGATGGTCTTCATACACATGACAATGAAAGAAAATGCCATTCACCTTTAGGAGAAATTTTCAAATTTTTGATAATTTTATAACAAAATTAAACTGCACAATTAGCATTTGAATTTTTTTTTTGGAAGGGAAGGCTAATTTTATTTTAATAAAATAAGAACTAAAGGAATAAGAGGGTTCTTCCAGTAAGTTAGAGTGACCCTATCAAACATATATACTTCCAGGTTTGTTTTTTTTTTTTTTTTTTTGACATATCACTCATTGACTTTCCATTATTGTAGGTAAAGATTTAAGTTTTTTTTTTTCTCCTCACCCCCTGCTGTCCCTCCCCTAGCACCCCACCCTGCAACAGACCCGTGTGTGATGTTCCCCTCCCTGTGCCCATGTGTTCTCATTGTTTAACACCCAGCTATGAGTGGGAATATGTGGTCTTTGGCTTTCTGTTCTTGTGTTAGTTTGCTGAGAATGATGGTTTCCAGATTCATCCATATCCCTACAAAGGTCATGAACTCATGCTTATTAATGGCTTTGTAGTAGTCCATGGTGTATGTGTGCCATATTTTCTTTATCCAGTCTATCACTGATGGGTATTTGGGTTGGTTCCACGTCTTTGCTATTGTAAACAGTAGCACAATGAACATATGTGTGCATGTGTCTTTATAATAGGACAATATATAATCCTTTGGGTACATACCTAGCAATGGAATTGCTGTGTCAAATGGAATTTCCATTTCTAGATCCTTTAGGAATCACCATATTGTCTTCCACAATAGTTGAACTAATTTACACTCCCACCAACAGTGTAAAAGTGTTCCTATTTCTCCACATCGTCTCCAGCATCTGTTGTCTCCAGATTTTTATGATGGCCATTCTAACCGGCATGAGATGGTATCTCAATGTGGTTTTGAGTTGCATTCCTCTAATGAGCAGTGATGATGAGCATTTTTTCATGTTTGTTGGCCTCATATAGGTCTTCTTTTGAAAAGTGTCTGTTCATATCCTTCACCCACTTTTGAATGGGGTTGTTTGTTTCTTGTAAATCTGTTTTAGTTCTTTGTAGATTCTGGATATTAGCCCTTTGTTGGATTGGTAGATTGCAAAAATTTTTTCCCATTCTGTTGGTTGCTACTCTAACAATTGTTTCTTTTGCTATGCAGAAACTCCTAAGTTAATTAGGTCCCATTTGTCTATTTTGGCTTTTGTTGCCATAGCTTTTGGTGTTGTAGTCATGAAGTTCTTGCCTATGCCTATGCCCTAAATGGAACTGCCTAGGTTTTCTTCTAGAGTTTTTATGGTGTTAGGTCTTAATTTAAATTGTTAATCCATCTGGAGTTAATTGTAGTGTAAGGTGTCAGGAAGGGGTCCAGTTTCTGCTTTCTGCACATGGCTAGCCAGTTTTCCCAACAGCAATTATTAAATAGGGAATCCTTTCCCTATTGCTTGTTTTTGTCAGGTTTGTGAAAGATCAGCTGGTTGTATATGTATGGCATTGACTCCAAGGCCTCTGTTCTGTTCCCTTGGTCTATATCTCTATTTTGGTACCAGTATCATGCTCTTTTGATTTTACTAGCCTTGTAATATAGTTTGAAGAAGTCAGGTAGTGTGATGTCCCCAGCTTTGTTCTTTTTGCTTAGGATTGTTTTGGCTATGCGGGCTCTCATTTGGTGCCATATGAAGTTTAAGATGTTTTTTTTCCAGTTCTGTGAAGAAGGTCAATGATAGCTTGACGGAGAAAGCACTGAATCTCTAAATTACTTTGGGCAGTATGGCCACTTTCATGATAATAATACTTCCTAACCATGAGCATGGAATGTTTTTCCATCTGTTTATATCCTCGCTTATTTCCTTGAGCAGTGGTTTGTAGTTCTCCTTTAAGAGGTCCTTCACCTGCTTTGTTAATTGTATTCCTAGGTATTTTATTCTTTTTGTAGCAATTGTGAATGAGAGTACACGCATAATTTGACTCTGTTGGTGTATAGGAATGCTTGTGATTTCTGCACACTGATTTTGTATCCTGAGACTTTGCTGAAGCTGTTTATCATCGTAAGGAGATTTTGGGCCAAGACAATGGGGTCAATTTTAGATTAAGTGTAATGTAGTGTTAAGAAGAATGGATATTCTGTGAATTTGGGGTGGAGAGTTCTGTAGATGTCTATTAGGTCCATTTGGTCCAGATCTGCATTCAAGTCTTGGATATCCTTGTTGATATTCTGTCTCATTGATCTAATATTGATAGTGGGGTGTTAAAGTCTTCCACTATTATTGCATAGGTAATTAAGAACTTGCTTTATGTATCTGGGTGCTCCTATATTGTGTGCATATATATGTAGGATCATTAGCTGTTCTTGTTGCATTGATCTTTTTACCAGTATGTAATGCCCTTCTTTCTATCTTTCGATCTTTGTTGGCTAAAGCCCATTTTATCAGAGACTAGGATTGCAACCCCTTCTTTTTTTTTCTCTCTCTCTCCAGTTTCTTGGTAAATCTTCTTTCATCCTTTTGAGTCTATGTATGTCTCTGCATGTGAGATGGGTCTCCTGAAAACAGCACATTGATGGATTCTGACTTTCTATCCAGTTTGCCAGTCTGTGTCTTTTGATTGGTACATTTAGGTCATTTACATTTAATGTCAATATTCTTATTTGTGAATTTCATCCTGCCATTTTGTTACCGGGTGGTTGTTTTGCCCGTTAGTTGACACAGTTTCTTAATTGTGTCGATGGTCTTCACCATTTGGTATGTTTTTGCAGTGGCTGGTACTGGTTGTTCCTTTCTATGTTTAGTGCTTCTTTCAGGAGCTCTTTTAAGGCAAGTCTTGTGGTGACAAAATCTCTCAGCAATTGGTTGTCCATAAAGGATTTTATTTCTCCTTCACTTTTGAAGCTTAGTTTGGCTGGATATGAGATTCTGGGTTGATTCATTTTTCTTTAAGAATGTTGAATACTGGCTCCTCACTCTTCTCGCTTGTAGAGTTTCTGCCAAGAGATATGCTGTGAGTTTGATAGGCTTCCTTCTGTGGGAAACTCAACCTTTCTCTCTGGCTGCGCTTAGCATTTTTTCATTCATTTCAATCCCAGTGAATCTGAAGATTATGTGCCTTGCGGTTGCTCTTCTTGAGGAGTATCTTTGTGGTGTTCTCTGTATTTCCTGAATTTGAATGTTGGCATGCCTTGCTAGGCTGGGGAAGTTCTCCAGCTTGGATTCATTCTCCCCATTACATCCAGGTACACTGATCAAGCAAAAATTAGGTCCTTTCACATAATCCCATATTTCTTGGAGGGTTTGTTCATTTCTTTTTACTCTTTTTTCTCTAATCTTGCCTTCTCATTTTATTTCATTGAGTTGATCTTCAATCTCTGATATCCTTTCTTCTGCTNTGTTCATTTCTTTTTACTCTTTTTTCTCTAATCTTGCCTTCTCATTTTATTTCATTGAGTTGATCTTCAATCTCTGATATCCTTTCTTCTGCTTGATTGATTCGGCTATTCAAACTTGTGTATGCTTCACAAACTTGTCATGCTGTGTTTTTCAGCTCCATCAAGTCATTTATTTTCTTCTCTAAGCTGGCTATTCTAGTTAGCATTTCTTCTAACCTTTTTTCAAGGTTTTTAGTTTCTTTGTTTGGGTTAGAACACATTTCTTTAGCTCGGGGAAGTTTGTTACTACCCACTGTCTGAAGCCTGCTTCTGTCAATTCATCAAATTCATTCTCCATCCTGTTTTGTTCTCTTGCTGGTGAGGAGTTGTGATCCCTTGGAGGAGGAGAGGCGTTCTGGTCTTTGATGATTTCATCCTTTTTTCACTGGTTTCTTCCCATGTTTGTGGATTTAGCTACCTTTGATCTTTGAAGTTGGTGATTTTGGATGGAGTTTCTGAGCGGACATCCTTTCTGTTGATGTGGAAGCTATTTCTTACTGTTTTTTAGTTTTCTTTCCAACAGTCAGGCTCTTCTGCTGTAGGACTACTGAAGGTCCACTCCAGACCCTGCTTGCCTGGGAAGCACCCGCAGGGACTAAAGCGCAGCAAGTATTGCTGCCTGATTTCTCCTCTGGCAGCTGTGTCCCAGAAGGGTGCCTGCCAGTTTTCAGCCTTAGCTCTCCTTTATGAGGTGTCTTTTTGGTTATGCAGGGGTCAGGGAGTCACTTGAGGAAACAGTCTGTCCCTTGTCTGCCTGCAGGGGCACTGCTGGGCTGCCACAGGCTGTGTAAGCTTCCTCTGGCTTTTGTTTACACAGGTAAGATCAGCTATGGGAGACACCCTTCCCCCCACTGAGCCTGATTATCCCGGATCAAGCTTGAACTGATGTGCTGGCTGCAAAACTCTCAAGCAAGAGAGAGCTTCAGTTTGCTGGTCTTTGTGGGGGTGGGACCTGCCAAGCTGTATCACCTGTCTCCCTGCTTTCAATTCCCCCACTTTCTGGGGAGTGGGGAGTTCTGTCCCACAGCGCTCTCAGAGCTGTCCAAAACATCCACCCAGGTCTGTGTCGACAACCTGCAGCACCAGCCAGAGCTGCTGCTCAGATCTGTGTTAGTAACTTGTGGAGATTTTCAGCCTGGTAGGGATCTCCTTGTCTGTGGGTTGCCAGCATTTGAAATATCTTAATTACATATCCACTTTTGAATGTGGCAAATTTCTTCATAGGAAGTATTCAAAGTCCATGTCAAAGAATTCAGTAGTTCGCATAGAGAACTTTAGAAATAATTTTTATAGACTAATTGAGTAATGTTTAAGAACTGTCATTTTTAGAAAGACGTTCTAGGCTCTAGTGCCCTAACATGAATGAGATCTGTCAGTCTGGCAATCCCAACTGCCTAACATTCACAAAGCAAAAACAGGTTTGATGCATCATATGGTTCTGGTCCCTCCACCTAATAAAAACTATACCATGATTCTGGTGGCTATGTAGTCTAAAGGTGAGGACATTTCTTACTATTCCAGCTCACCTATATGGTTTTCTGTACAGAATTTGTTATTTATATAAAGATAGTGGAAGAAAATTATGTAAATATTCTGAAATTATGTCACTCAGGTCTGTTTCTCTAAACAGAATGTGAGCTCCTTGAATAAGATCCTGTGTGTGTAACTTCTTTTATATTCAGGGGATATTTTCAATAATCCTAACGTACAGTACTAGGAACACAAGTGCTGATCAGTTAATGTTATAGATGATAGATAGATGGTAGTATTAATTAAATATTTACAATATTAACACCTAGAACAAGAAAAGGTGTACTAATCTTTAAGAATAAAAATTATTTAAATCTATTGTCCTATACAAGACATTTGGCTTTTAGCAAAAATTTATTAGACATATAAAAAGTTAAGTAAACAACAGAGTCTGAAAAGAACAAAGAAATTACTAGAATTTAATTTGGATGTGACCCAGGCATATGAATTATCCACAAGAAATTTAGCATAACTGTGAATGGCATATTAAAGTTTCTATTGGAAAACATTTACAGCACACAAGATCAGAAAGCTAATTTCAGGAGAGAGGTGAAAATTTTTTTAAAAAATTAAACGAAAATGCTAGTAGTCAAAAACGTAATAACAGAAATGAAGAATTATGTGAAAAGTAGTGGTAAATAGAAAAAAAAAGTACAAAAACAATAATTGCCCTTCCAAGAATTACCTGTAGATATATGAAATGGCATAACATAATCAAAATTATAAATCAGAAGGAAAATAAAGGGGAAAAAATGAAAGAAGAAATACTTGAAGAAATGATTACCAAACCAACCATCACTTTTTTGAAAATTAGTGACAGACACTAAGCCCCAAATCCAATAATATCAGAGCACACCAAACAGGATGAAAGTAATAAATAATTTACCAAAGTCAGAGTATTCAAGACCAACACACAAAAAGTCAATTGTATTCCTATAAATGAGAAGTTAACACACTGAAATTTGAAATCAAACACCAATACTATTTATAACACTCCCAAAAATGGGGCATTTAGGTATAAATCTAAACAAAATATGTGCACAATACTTATGCTGAATGTTACGAACTCAAATGAAAGAAATCAAAGAAGACCTCCATAGATAGAGCATTATACAATATCAATTACCCCCAATTTGATGTATAAATTCGATACAATTCCAATAAAAATTGCTTTAAACTGTACAAGACAAATCTAAGAGTTGGCCAGGTGACACATTTGAGTGCCAAACCTATATCTGCTTATCCTCATTAAATAACAGCAGCTGTACCTCAACTGGCAGATCAGGTCCAATTGCCCTTGCTAGAATAGGTAGTCTACTTTTTACCTGCTGATTATTTGTACAGAGAAAACAAAAGCTCCTGAGCAGCAGATTTAGCTTAAAATTTATTGACTTTGGTTTCCTCTGGTAGATGTATTCCCTTTTCTGGAAACAGAATCATTAAATCAACAGAGACTCAAGTTGAGGGGAAAATTCCCCATGGGGGTGATGGGGATGATGGTAATGGAAGCCATTTCTGTTTCTACCCCTTGCTATATTTTATACAATGGGCTTGCAGACTGTATAACGGTTATTGATGTAGAGTGGTTTCATGTCAGATGACAACGCATCTTCATGGGCATCATCTCAAAACTGGCACCTTGACTGCAGCTTCATCAGGCTGCTCTACCATTGCTTCATTGCAGTATTCTGCTAATTTCTGGATGATTCCATATGTGATAAGAACAGCACATTCCATTCTCACACATCAATTTCTGCAACCTCTGTGCTATTAAGTGTGCCTCTTGATGTGGTGTATTTTAACATATTGTGCTGTGTTGATGGATCAAACATTTTGTGAGTTCATGTTTAGTGGTCTAGGTGAAGCCCTATGCATGAGAAAGGTTAAAGATATACGGTGAAAAGGGTTGGTTACTGTCAGAATGAATTAATTACTACCTTTTCTAGAGCAGAAAAGATATACTATCAATTTATTATTATGTAGTTCGTTGCTCTTGTTAATAATGCTATATCAGCAACTCATCATTGATTTTTATTGATGTCAAGTTAGATATTTGGCAGTAATAGTAGTTAGAGAAATCTTGGTAAATGGGAGCCTGTGGTTTTGAGCCCAGGTATAGCCTCCATCCCTGCCACTACTACCATATTCAAGCACCTATTGTGTAATCTATGCAATTTTGTAGGAGGAAAAGTCTATATTCTCTTTAAAGCCCTAGATAAAGAGACTTGGAATTAATAGAACTGGCTTCATTTCAAGCTCTGATCCTGATCTGGTTTATGTTGTTTCTCTCTCTCTCTCTCTCTCTCTCTCTCTCTCTCTCTCTCTGTGTGTGTGTGTGTGTGTGTGTGTGTGTGTGTGTGTGTGTGAGTATATCATATATTAGGAACAGACCACTATGTTTGATTTATTAGGAACAGACCACTATGTTTGGTTAAGCTAGGGTCATGGTACATGCCAGCATTTATGGCTTGTTACAAAAAAATATGCCAATCTATTAGGTTGGTTCAAATGTAATTGCGTTTTTAGCACTTTAAACATAATGGCAAAAACAGCAATTACTTTTGCACCAACCTAACACAAATTATATAAGAATACTACTCTAATGCAGTTGTGGCATGCTCTACTTGAGCCTATGTGAATGCATTCCTCTTATAACTAGGTATATTATTGCTTATATGATACATATAATTTTAGCAGTTTCCAGTTGATTTTTTAAAGTATGTGAAATATGTGACTATATCACTTGTAAAATTTGTAACTTATTTTGTGCTATAGTTAGGCCTCTACTTTTTTAAGTCTAAATTGTATTATTTATAGCTTTTGAAATAATGTCAAATGATAATGATGCCAGTGGAAGTTTTTCATTTAAAAATTAATTTTTTCCTATTTAAATGTGGAAGTTTTACCCATTCATTCTTTGTTTCAGCCTGATATTTTGAAATAATTTTTACAGAAAAATTGTAGATACATTAATGAGCATTTTCATAACCTATCCTGAACTTTCCTAAAAAGTTTAGTTCTGTGAATGTCCACAGTATATTCCAATATATTCTCCTCTCCTTTTTAGCTTTTTCCTATTTTTGACAAACATAAAACAATTTTTATAAGCAAGAAAAATAGCATCAGTATAGTAATATTAACTCATCAATGACATTATTCAGCATTGTGCACTTGTCCTGCATGTGTCTGTTCCTCCTTAGACAGGATTGACTCTCCAAACTCCTATTGAATTTAGTTGTCCTCTCACTTCTGTCACTTCTAACATTTGCCAGTTCTTCAGTCTTCTTTTGCTTTCAGGGCTGTGTTAAGTCTGCTCAGGCTGATAAAACAAAATACCATAGACTGGATAGCTTCATCCATTGACACTTATCTTTCACAGTTCGGGAGGCTAGGAAGTCCAAGATCGAGGTACCAATCAATTTGGCTCCTAGTAAGAGTTCTCTTTCTGGCTTGCTGACGGATACCACTGTGTCCTTACATAGTGAAGCGGGACAGCTGTGATCTCTTTTCCTTTTCTTAGAAGGACACTAATTTTAGTAGGGGATCATGCCCTCATGACCTCATCTAACCCTAATTTCCTCACAAAGGCCCTAGCTCCCAATACCTCACACTGGTGCAGAGGGCTTCAATACATAAGTGTGGAGGGGAGGGACACAAACTTTCTCCATTGCAAAGGTCTTGACACTTCTGAAGATCACTGGCCAGCTTTTTGTAAAATGTCCCTCAATTGGCGTTTGTCAAATATTTTTTTCTTTTTTTTTTTTTTTTTTTTTTTTTTGAGATGGAGTTTCGCTCATGTTACCCAGGCTGGAGTGCAATGGCGCGATCTTGGCTCACCGCAACCTCTGCCTCCTGGGTTCAGGCAATTCCCCTGCCTCAGCCTCCTGAGTAGCTGGGATTACAGGACGCACCACCATGCCCAGCTAATTTTTTGTAGTTTTAGTAGAGACGGGGTTTCACCATGTTGACCAGGATGGTCTCGATCTCTTGACCTCGTGATCCACCCGCCTTGGCCTCCCAAAGTGCTGGGATTACAGGCTTGAGCCACCGCACCCGGCCTTTTTTTCTCATTTTTATTCAGTTACATGGTTTTGGCAGAAATAGTGATATGGGCCTTTTCTTACTATTCCATTTAGAAGCTTGAAATGTGACTACCAAATGTTTCTGTTTTTCAACAGAGCATCAGAGATTAAAGGTAACTATGGGCTGTGGACCAAGAGAATTAAGGCGAGCCTACAGCTATTAAATGTATATTTTAGGCCCATTAACCATGGCTTCAAATAGATAATGATGGATCTTAACCAGAACACTTATTCTCAACATGGATTTGCATAGGTGGCAAGTGAGACAAATGCCTCAAACTCTGTTAGAGGCCTATAAAATAAAATGTTATTTTATTTTGTACCCCCTGCTTTTCAGGTGATCAAGGAATCCATTTTACTGGCAATTCAGTAAGATAAGATGGATAGTAAAAGACATAGCTTGTATGATTGAGAGAACTTGTGTTAAAATTTAATATGTATGGAAATAAATGTCAGTCACCATTAGAAACCTTGCTGAAATATTATGGGTGGTGGGAAGGCAGGAAATAAGGGTAGGAGTTAACACAAGAATGTATATAATTTACATAAATATCATCTCTGCTTCCTCCAATTTTTCTTTTCCTCTGTCAAATATTATAGTGCTGAGAGCGAGCCTGCATTATGTTTTCTAGAAGAAGAATCCATTCGCAAATATGACACCATAACAATACATCTGGATATTTCTCTCTGAATGCCTAAAATAAGGACAGGATGGGTCATTCCTCTCCTCACCTTTCTAATCTGGGATTATTGGTCCCTGACTCTTTTCTACCTAGTAAATAAAACAACTCTGTATGTTTGTCTGAATGAAGCCTACTTCATATGACAGAGAATGAACAAAGGGGAAGCACTGACCCCACTCATGGGGTTTCCAGCCCTATGGATCAGTAATCTGGTTGAACCTGATCATTCCACTCTAGTGGTTAAGATCTAAAGGAAAATTAACAACAGAGAAATAGGTAGAAAACATTCCTGACAGAACTGAGAAATGAAAAATGACAAAAGAAAAAGTTAATGTAACATTGATAACCCATGAGAAGATACTCATTTCCTTTTATAGGTGAATTCTAAGCATGTAGAATGTATTCCCACCAATCACACTCAGAATTGTTTCACCTAGCAATGGCTGCCAGGAAAAATACTTCCTTGTACTGTACAATCTTCAGAGGTTTCTGCATAGCATGGAAAGTAGAATAATGTGGGGTTTTGCCCCTACAACCACTTTTAAATCAAAATATTCTCATTCCTTACATCAAGCTTCTATAACAGATTTTGTTTGGAAAATATTATTCTTCTGATTTAAAAAAAAAAGTTCTTAAATCTGAAATAGCAGATAGTAGCATTTAATGAATTGACCAATAGAATGGAATTCAACTGAAAAGAATTCTATGTTTCAAAATTGTATGAAACATCAGGGCTTGTTTGTGTGGGTCTGTGTGTGTGTGCGCATGCACGCAAACACACAGATGTATGTATGGTGCTCAAATGAGCAAAATTCAGTACTTCTAGAAAGAGAAACATACAAGAAAGGAATTCCAGCTTGAAATAACCTGAATCTATATGTCTTTATAAAAGAAAATCAACAAAATGAGTTAAATGTAGTCGGCAATGAGTTTGCTGTTTAATGACATAAGGAAATAAGCCAAATGCTTGATATTGTTGAGTTGTGGAAAGCATTTCAGATAAGATTCAGCTGAATGAGTGTCAAAGTCATATCATCTTCAGTTTAATGTGCCACAGGGAGAAAAAAAAATACAATATATGCATCATTACCAAACCAAGTTAAAGTTATCTTTTCACAAAATACAAAAGCAGGACAAATAAAACACTGATGTTTCCCGGATAGAGAATGATACATCATTTCCTTTATTATAGAGTCTAGTGTAGTTTTTGAATCTTTAAAATAGCACAAAAAGGTAAGTATTCTTCAGCTATACATGGATAAATAGCCTAAAATTCTCTAAGACATGCTGGAGAAAAAAAGCCATTGAGAAATGAAGTAAAATACATTGAAAAATTTCTGCCTGGAAAAATAGAAAGCAAACTATTTTTATAATAGATTTTAATAGGTAGAAAATTAATATAGTAATTTAGGAGACAATTAAATATTTGAAAAATATGGCCAGCCTATTTAAAGAGTAAAAATTTTAGTAAAAGAAATTTAAATAAATTGAAATCTCAAAGGAGCGCTATCTTGATTTCACATCAAAACTAACAATTGGAATCGATTTCAGAAAACACAAAAGCTACTCTAGGAATACACTGAATGAAAAGTGGGCAAGTTAAGTCCCAGAGGAAATTAGTGGGCAAAATTTATTTGAAGAAGTAATTATCTAAAGTAAGAAACCCAATAAGATTTTCAAACACCGAAATGAAAAATTTCCCTTGTAAAACTCTGTTAACAGTGGGACAAATAAATTTCTCTATATTCTGGCTTTTTTTAAAAAGGAGTTTTTTTCTCACCCTGTCCAGTAGAATTATAAATAAAATCCATCAAACCTGAAATCTGTCAAATGGTAAACTGCTTAAAACGTATCGGGCAAGCAGAAGTTTCAAAGGCTAAAGAGAAAAAAGATATTATGTTTTTCTATTTAATTTACCTCATCTTGACATTCCACAAGTTCAATTTTTTAATAAATTATTGGTTTTGATAAATATAATGACAAACTGATTTTTCATTCTAACACAGACAGATATAATTGGCTAACATGTTTAGTCAATGGAAAATTTAAATATAGTAATTTATCCATTGTATACTTGGAGTCTTGTTTTCACAACAAAAAATAATTACAATTTTGCACTTCATACCTGTGATATTTTAGAAAAGCATAGTACCTCAAAGAAACTAAAAAATATATAGTTTAAATTTTATACTTTAATAAGTATATTTTAATAAGAGATCAAGCTCAGAGCAGAGGGTCTCGTATAGCACACTGGGTACTACTGGTGTGAAATACCATTTGCGTCTTTAGCTATGTCTTTTCCATGTCTCTACATCTCCCTGGACAGGATCTGCCTTCATGGCTGTAAGCCCTGGTAAAAGTATCCTTTCTTTGATCCTTATATCCCAAAGGAACATAGTAACATCTTCCTATTACTATTCTTTGGATTGCTTCATGGCCCCCATATGGCTTTTTAGTTCTTCGGACATGCTAACTAGTTCTGAGATTCACATGTTCTCTATTTTACTACATGGTATGGGGCTTTGTTCTCCAGACTGAAGGGCATGGGACCATAACAGGCCACAAAGTAAATACCAAATATCACATACAGCATAGTAGAATAATTGATGCTTGCAATGGTGACTTTAAGAAAGCACATCAAGGCAGATTCATTATATTATTATCCTTCTGTGACTGTTTTGTTAGATCAATCAATGGAAGGCCATCCTGGAAGCTCACTCAACCCATGTTATGGGACCAATATTCAACACAGTTAACGTTAATGAAAGATACCCGATTTGAGCAATTCTCTAACCCAATATTTGGACGATGGTCACTCCTTCAGGGTTTTCTCACACCTGTTGACATAATTCCAGATACCACTAATCTAACATTTTCTGATGCATCAACTCCTGAAAGTCTACCTGCCTTTCCCCTGTCTATACTGATATGTTGGTATTATACTATCATTATGGTTTATGATAACTGCATTTGAATAATTATTCCATCCTTGTTTAATTGATTTTCTCTTGGATTCATTCTTTTCTGAAATTATATTCCTCTTCTAGATCACTGACATCCAGGCTGTCACTGCTTTTACTCCTTCCATAGACATACCTGCATTTAACCCTGAATATCTGCATAGATAAGCAGGCCTGACCTTCAATCTGGATCATTTGGCTGTTTCCCAACCTCAGTTATGAAAGAAGCACATTTTTTTTTTGTGCTTCCATGAAAAACATTTAATCAAAAAATAACTTAGCTAGACACTTGATGATATAGAGAGATAAGAACACTGAAATTGCCTCAGAGGCTTTGCCAAGCTATGGTCAGAAACTCCTAGCATAGATTTATGAGGTGAGTTTTATTATTTTTTAAACATTTTATTCAAGATAATCCCACTGTACTAGTCTGTTTTCACGCTGCTGATAAAGACATACCCAAGGCTGGGCAATTGGCAAAAGGAAGAGGTTTAATGGGCTTACAGTTCCACAGAGCTGAGGAGGCCTTACAATTATAGTGGAAGGGAAAGAAGAGCAAGTCATATCTTACACGGATGGCAGCAGACAGAGAGCTTTTGCAGGTCAACTTCCATTTTTAAAACCATTGGATCTCATAAGACTCATTCACTATCACGAGAACAGCTCAAGAAAGACCTGTCCCCATAATTCAATCACCTCCCACCAGGTCCCTTCCATGACACATGGGAGTTACCACTCAAGACAAGATTTGGGTGGGGACACAGCTAAACCATATTATCATCCCAGATAAATGATTAACAAAACTTATCTGATGCTCCCAAATTTTCGGTTAACACTGACTTGTTTTAATTTAAGCATACTTATAAGATTCAAAACCCATATTGTAATCCACTTTATGCTCAAATCCAGATACATATTTATTTATTAATTAAATGTTTTCTAGGTGTTTAGTATATGACAGTCTGGGAGAATAAACCATGACATGATATTAAAATAGGTATTTTAATGTAATACACATAACATGAATAGGATACAGAATGTCATAAAAACATAATTTATTTAGGTAAATCTGTTCCATCTCCCATGTTATCTCTTTTGTATGATTTTAAGCTAACAAGGTCATTAAAATATAAATATTTTTACAGACGCATATTTTGTATTTGTGAGAGAAGCTAGAACAACCATCTCTTTAATAATGTACTAAGAAATTCAGAAATATGACCCAAATTTAATTGTTCATTTTTATTGTCTATCTACTTTACATAAATCTTTTGCAATAATCAATGACCACCTTCTGTATCTTAAAAAAGACTGGACTTTTTTATCTTTGTCTCTTTATAAATATTATTTGTTCATGTTAGAAACAACTTTATATATCCAAATTCTACCCACCATTCTTAAATGGTAAAGTCCCAGTTAAAGCCCTTTTCCATTAAAGCACTTTATATTATTTTTGCCCAGAACTAAACTCATAGTATTTATTCTCTTTTATTTCCCATGTGTACCCTAGCTATATCCCTCATTATAATACATAAACTATTATAGTTTTCTGCAACATTTTTCTATAAAAAATATGTTTCTTTCTATACAGTTTACATAGTAAGCTGTTAACTATAATAATTTATTTGTTTGTTTGTTTGAGACAGTGGCTTACTCTGTTACCAAGGCTGGAGTACAGTGTCATGATCACAGTTTACTGCAACTTCAACCTCCCAGTTTCAAGTAATTCTCTCACCTTAGCCTCCCAAGTAGCTGGAACCAAAGGCCTGCATCACCACACCTGACTAATTTTTTATTTTTTGTAGACATAGGGTGTCTTCTTACTGCTCTGGCTGGTCTGAAGCCCCTGAGCTCAAGTGAGCCTCCCACCTTGGCTGCATAAAGGGCTGTGATTACAGGTGTGAGGATTAGAGGTGTGAGTCCACACACCGGGACAGTTAACTATAATGAACTGAGAGCTTCTGTAGTACAAAACATATGACAAGACCTCTTACAATCCTTCCTATACAGAAGATGTTAGTGCATGTGTTCTTTTTAAATATTATTGAAATATGGGTACTATATTTTAATTTTTATATTTTACTTAATCTGTCTGAAGCAGAGTGTAAACTCCAGTGGGAAGGAACCAGGTCATATGCAAGTTTATCTACACTACAGTACCTCAACTAGACTTGAATGAGTAAACATTGGTCATAGAAAGACTAAAAACCTGGGAAATATCATAGAAAAAATATGTAGGGGATTTCTGTGTAAGGAGTTGTAGAAAAACCTAGAGAAAGAGAACATATGCAAAGACTGTGTGGTAGAAAAAAGCATGGCACAGTTGAAGAACTAAAAGAAGCAAATGATAACTGAACAGACATCAAAGGGTAACAGGGGCCCAGACAAAGGGCTGGGACCCCTCCACACCAGACTATAGGACATGTTTAGAGTTTAGTCTGTATCCCATGTGTAAAGGTAAGTCATCTAAATGTTTAGGCCAAGACACATCACTAGATGTGTGTTTTTTACAATATAGCTTTACTGCAGAACACAAATTCCAGGGGTCTTCAGCATGTCTGAGGGAAAAGTTACCTAGGGTTTACTGCTCTAGATTAGGTGGATGATTGTGGCTTAGATTAAGGTGGTAGCAGTGCAGATGGATAGAAGCTGAAATATTTGAAAGATATTTAAGTTAAAATTGATAAGTCATGGCAAGAAGTATTGTTAAGAAAGATCATATATTTAATCTTAAACATGTCAAATTCCAGGTGTCTATAAGGCCTCTTAGTTGTTGTCTTAGGGATAACAGCTGGACATAAGCTCAGAAGAGAGCTCTGGGCGATCAATTAACATTCAATAGTAGAATTCAGACCATGGTGATACATAATGCCATATAGAGTCAGTAAAGAGAGAGAATCAGAGCTTTGAGGAAACCCCCTATTCCATGTCCATGGAAATGAAGAGAAACCAGGAAAGGGGAATAAAAAGAAGCAATGCCCAGAGGAAAATAACAAGAGAAAACACAATCACACAAGCCAATGAGAGTGTTTCACAAATAAAAAAGGAAGATGAAGACTGAAAGTATGCATTAGCTTTAACAACATGGAACCCCTGTTTTGAAACATACAGATCATGACAAGTGTGTGCCAAGTGAACAAATTAATTCTGTGGTTTCACACACAAAAAAAATGTTTTAAGAAGTTACGCAGTGGATGAAAAACAAAAGGTAAGTGATGGAGGAAGACATGGCCTTAACAGAGGAAAGTTTTTTCAGTCATGTTTAAATAGTCTTAGAATTAATCCAGTTAAAAATAACTGGTGAATATAGAGAAGAAAGCAGTCGAAAAAAACGTGCAAGGAAATTCCCACTTTAAAAAGAATTTAATGCACAGGAGATTATTTTGCTTTAGCTAAGAGGAGCCATACCTTCACTTATGAAACCAATCTAAAAAGAGTGGCTGATGTTAGAGATGTGTGAAAGATGGTTGGGTTATAAATGTGATATTGAAGATTTGACAGTGTTATAGCTAATAGCCTTAAATTTTCTCCATGAGGTACACGTGAAAAAAGAGGGAGTGTTTGGGATTTTTAAAGATATTGAAAAAGAGTTGAAATCGTTTTGCAAAGAACAAGAATTTGAAATGACAGAGCAATGTAACAAAATTTCAGAGTAATTAAACCAACAGGGTATATGCTTGGGATATCTTAAAAGCAAATAAAGCAGTTAAAAGTAATGTTGCATTTATGATATAGCATTCTTGAGGGAGAGAGATAAAACAATAACGTACATTGCTCTCAGAATTGAAGTAAACAGGATGAAAAGGCTTTTTTCTATGGCCGAATAATATCTGGGCTATTTCTTGATGCACACATGCACATGTGAACATACAGTTTCCTAATACTCTTTTCTCTTTTTTCAAAGAATCAGTAGCATTCATTGCCTGAGGAAGACAACAACACTAAAGGATCTTTTTCTCTAGGGCATCAAAGTTTTTGATTTTTGGGAGTCCAAACTTTTGAATATAAACAGCCAAGAACCTGAAGGACTAAAGGAATACACACTATATTTGAAATAATGTTGGTATTGTTTAAGCAGGTTTAGGATTATCTTTAAAAAGATACCCCAAAACACAGTGTGGTAAAAACAAGGTAAAATGTATGCCATTCTCATATAATAATCTGAGGTTGTGTTCTAGTCGAGCACTGAGGCTTGGACGTAATCAGTCTTCACTCTTTCAGACCTTCCTGATGTCACTGTTTTAATTTTAAGGTACAGAATCACTCATTGTTTTCACCTCTGAAAGGCTTCCAATTAGGGATTTATCCCTCAACCTACAGGGCAGGCTACAGGCAGCAAAGAGTCTCCCTTAGTAAAGCTGTACTCCCTTCCTTCTCTGATTTCAAGGTATGCCAACTACGGCTTGATTTCTTCTCCCACTTATAGCTCTTTGGTGAGAGAAGAAACTGAAACAAATCAATATTAATTCTAAAGGTACTTGTAAATTCAGTCAGCCTGTGGCCTGGATTCCATTATACTGCAAGCAGTAGTTATACCTTGCTATGGATTAACAGGATGCGGCAGTTTTCTAGTACACAATATATGCTTCCTTGCTGCATTCTAGACAACAGTTAAAAAAAAAGTTTTTCATTTTAGTGACCAACTTTTGGTAAAAAATTATATTAGTTAGGATAAAGACTTAGCTATAAAGAACTCAGAACATTTTATCAAGACAGCTGCCCTGTCTAAATAAAATTCTAGAGTCTTCTTAAGAAAGATCTATGTCTTTGTTGATCTTTCATGCTTCCTTTTCATTTTTAAGACATATCTTTAGAATTAGGATGTTTGCTTCAGCTCCTGGCATAATTAACATTTCGTGGAAAAAAAAAAAAAAACTTGGAATGTGACAGAAAAATCTCCTGAAACTTAGAAATAAAGAAAAAAAATGAATGACAAATATTTTCAATGTCATAGGGAAGCAAAGTCCACACAAGCACTGGAGAATGTACATAGTTAACCTCACTGCTATTAATTACATCTCAGTCTTAGTGAAGTTGCTTGCTAATCTGTTAATCTTATGACTCTGTTAGCCACTATTCTGTTTTAATTTATATAAAACTTATTTTGACATTTTTTGTTAAATTGCCTATAATATTCTTGATTTTCAAATGGTTTTTTAACCTGTCACAGCATCTTGTGACATTAATTATGTTAAATAATATTTTTGACACATACTTTTTCTATTTGCTTCAGTGCCATAATATTTTATCTTTCTAAAAATTATACTTTATTAAGGGCAAGCCATTCCATTTAGGCACAACCTAGAAGTTAATATCACATACATGCATATGTATTTGGCCACACCTTGGTAACATGGCCATATCTAACTTCAAAGCAGGCTAAGAAATATAGCTGGTATTTTTTTTCATGCTGGCAAGCTGCCCAATTACAATTTTTAAAATTGCGTAATAAAATAAGAGGGAAAATGGATATTGAAGGTCACCCATCAGTTTATAACAGCCATAGTTATCAGACATAGTTTCCTCATCCTAGAGAAAATAATAGTTTCCTGACCTACTTAATAATGATAGATATAACAAAAACGAACACAGAGCGTTAGACGCTGGAACTTATCCCTCTGTAAGAGACTCTTCTGTACCCTCAGAGTTGGGCTGACATAAAAGAGGAAATGAGGCCAGGCAGAGTGGCTCACGTCTGTAATCTCAGCACTTTGGGAGGCCAAGGCGAGTTAATAACCTGGGGTCAGGAGTTCAAGACCAGGCTGGCAAACATGATGAAACCTCATCTCTACTAAAAAAAAAATACAAAAATTAGCTGAGTATGGTGGTGAGTGCCTGTAATCCCAGCTACTCAGGAGACTAAGGCAGGAGAATTGCTTGAGTACACCAGGCGGAGGTTGTAGTGAGCCGAGATCACACCATTGCACTCCAGCCTAGGTTCCAAGAGTGAAGCTCCGTCTCAAAAAGAAAAAGGTTGGAGGGGCAGGAATGATTAAAAACCTCATAGATATTTTGGTAGAACCTAAAAGTGAAAGTCGTCTCTACATTGCTTTTTGGGTGGAGTCTTGTCTTGTTAGTTCATGTTTCACACTGTGTGGTCATTATATAGCTGAGAGGGCTATAGAGGTATCTACGCTCATAGACCTGAGATCAATCCCCCATTGAACAGGGAGCATGGATGTATATCCTGCGTAACCAAAAGTGTATTAAGATACATCTAGGAGAAATGTTTGTGATCAGGAAAAAAGAAAAACATCAGCAATATATTCAGACTACCTGATACGTTAATGAAAAAAAAAAAAAATCCTAATATCTAGAGGATGCTTGGGTAGGTCAATGATGACAATCTGTTTCCATTCTTGGGCACTTTGTAAGCCTCTGTGTTGAAGACTAGGCAACTGAATTGACTAAATTCAGATTTCTTACAGGTGGAGGCAGAATTAGTCTAATAAAAAAGTCAAATTCACTAATAAAAATATGAAAAAAGTATTTTATTAATTGAGTAATAGTATTTGGTGCACTTTGCATGCCCTTATACTGTTTTAACTTACATTTGTTTGTATGAATAAGACGTTCAGACTCTTTAAGTACTTGCATTCCTCCTTGAACTAGCTACTGTAGTTGGGGAAGCAGCAGTAGAGGAGCTGTGATCCTAGGGTGTTACTGTTTCCATACCTATTGTTCACCATGTAAGGAATGGATGGGTTCAGGGCCAGGAGATTATCCCAGGAGGTGGGTTGACAAATGATGCCATACTCCATTCTTTTCTGAAGTCCCCCAAGCAAATAATCACGGTGTTAAACATCTTGAATTAAGTAGTTTACATGAAATTTGAGAAACCAAAAAGGATATGTAAGGGAAAACTACAGTAGACTATTTCCCTCTGAACTTTTCTTTACCTAAACAAGGTTCAAATTAAATAATTTACACTAAATATAACTAGATTTGACTGGCAGAACAGATGTTCTATTTTACTTTTCTATAGACCTAACCACCACCTACTTTCATTCAAATAGGCTGGAATAAAAACCAAAAATGTTTTACTGTAAAGGACCAAATAGTAAGTATTTTTTGCTTTTCATGCAATACCATCACAAGTCGAATCACTCAATTCTTTTGTTGTAGTACAAAAGCAGGTATAGATTTTACTTCCACACATTTTGTGATATAACTAAAGTTGAGTGTGTGTGTGTGTGTGTGTGTAGTAAATCTGAACTGAATTGCACACTGTATAAATTTTAACAACTTGGATTGGAGTTGATTCTAATTTAATCAGAACCTTTCTTTTGTATATATAATGCACTTTTTACAAATTTGTACAAATAATTGTTTATTAGCAATGTTTATTTACAAATTAAATACCATTGGACATAAGAGACACTATATTATGATAGCCTTAAATTTCTAATAACGATTAATATTCCCCAAAGTAATTAAATTGAAAGTAAATAAAAAGGCTGAAATTAAAATTAAATTTTTCTTGATTGTTTTAATGACAGCTTGTATTTTACATCTTATTACTGTAAATTTCATTTTGAATCAGCATTTCATTTACAGTTATACTAATAAGCGGCATATTTGATGTTATCTTCACTTATAAGCAATTGTATGACTCAATTAAATTGCAAGGGTCTGGCCATCATAAGGTATTGATTTTTGAGTTGCTATACTCTACAATATAGTCATTTAGCATATATTTCTCAAGTTTTTTCTTACATATAAGTAAAAATATAATATCTGATTTGCTTAAGTATTTATATTAAAATATTACTAAAATAATACTAATTTTTATATTCTTCTCCCTCCAAATTCTCAGTAATACGGTAATATTGGCATTAAAATATCATTACTGTGCTTTTATACACCAGCTTTTATAGGTAAAGGGCATCTATATGTACTGCATCCTAATTTTAGAACTGTCAATGTTCTTTAGTGAGTAGCTGCCTTGACTTTAGTAGTAACATTAAAAGCTATGTTTCCTGTACAGCCTGCAGAACCAAGAGCCAATCAAACTTCTTTACTTTATAAATTACCCAGTCTGAGGTATTTTTTATAGCAATGCAAAAATGAACTAATCGAGAGATGGTATTGACACCACTAGGAGTAAGAGCTGGCTAGGTCATTCTCTGTAAGCACAAGATGAGAGCAGGTAGCTGTAATGAGAGGAAGTTGCACGCTTTCATTGAAAGTACAGTTAGGGTAAGGGGACACACTTTCTATAGGCCAAGGGGACATTTAAATAAATGAAAAATATCTCATATAAGATTTTATCTGAAGATGTGAAGAAATTCAGTAGACTAGTGGCAGAAAGCGGAGATGTGGTGAAGGTATATAGGGCATAAGCAGAGTATGAAAGTCTCCAATGAGAAACTCCCAGAAAAAAAGTTATATATTCCCCATAAGAGAGAAAGATACAATAGCTAGATACTAGATATGGCAGAATATGGGACAAAAAACTTTGGCTAAGTAACGTAGGCTATGTCTCTTTACCATTAACAATTTATTGCCACCTTTAGAGAAACAAGAAGCAATGAAAAAATGAGTAAGAAGGAAAAACATCCTCTGCTGATCTGAAAGGTTTGGCAGGGCCAGGGGTAAAGAACTACATAGGCAAGAAACCAAGAAACTGGAGTTTGGATATTAGACCAGACTAGACTTTTTAATACCTGAAACTATTTTTAAACACATGAAAGTGACTTTCAAAGTTGTAGCATCTACTGCAAGTATTGGTAAAATGCAGGGAAGAGAGAATATTTAAAGCAGTTCTTAAAAAAAAAAAAAAAAAAAAAAAAAACATGGTATTGACCTAATATATTATGAGTTGTTGATAGCATTTATTTCTCTTTGAATATGCGTGTTTAGAGTTCCCTTGACAAATACACTTATTCCTCCTAATATTAGGGCATACATTTAATATCATAAAAGTTTTTAGTGAAAACTATAAAATACAACTCTATTTTTAAATTCTTCTTGCTTAACCATGCAGAATTCCCCTGATATAAAACGATTTATTGCATGTAACTGCACCATAAGTATTGCCACCCCGTTCTTCACTGAAAATTGCAGTAAATATGTTATATAAAAAACTTCATATCATTATCTTTAATTAAAAATGTAAATGACAGATCAATTTAGAAGATCACTTCCCATGTTGCCTATTTTTGATACATTATTGTATATTTAATTGAGATTATCAGAGGATGTTATATATTTTTGTCAGTGGACTTCAAAATTATTTAAAATTTAAAGTTTTAATGAAAGAGTCACTTATATCGATCCAAAGTGTCATGTAAGAATTTAAGTGATTCTTTTGTGCCCCACTGGTAAATGATTTTCTTTTCAACATTTCATCTGTATTGTACCATCTTCCACTTCTAAATTGATATATTTCTAAAATACATTTTCTAAGCTGTCTATCCTTAAACAATACATTGAGATGTCAATTAATATATGATTCCCATAAAATGTTTGTGATCATGGATAAGTGTTGTACCATTCAAGTAAGTGGTCAAGGAAAGATAAAGATTTAATGCAGAAAGAAACAATGGACAGTTTCTCCTCATGTACCAAAGTTATAGGATGAAATAAAATGAGCATTTGAAGAGAAACAACCAGCTTTTCTTTGTGACCTTGATTTCATTTGTAATAAAATATAATATGCTCTATTAATTACTTATAAATGCATATGATCATAAGACACATTTAGAATTTGCATATATGTTTGACTCTTTGAATGAAAAATTTATTGTTCTCCTTTAACCATAATTCTTACTCCTTTATTTTAAAATATCCTTTCAATTTTGTTGCATTTTAATGTAACATTTAAAATGTTGTTAAACTTGCATATTTTACATATTTTCATTGCACAAAATTGAAACCATGAAAGTCAAATAACACAATTATAAATTTCTGTATATTAACAATGAAACAGGTTATTTAATTTAATAGTCCTACAGTCTAAGCTAGCTACATTCATAAAACATTTTCTACTGCTTTAATACTTTAAAGTAGCAAGATGTTATTGCTCCTAATTATATAAAATGTTAGAAGCATTGCATCTATATAGAATCTAAGTTTTAGATAAAAGGGTCATATTTGTTAACAAGCCAAAGCCTGTATTTGGGATATAAAAATGGTAAGTTAAGCTTCAGATATACTGAGGTAAAGTATCAATGAAATAATCAAATTTAAAATTCCCAATACCTTTTTATTCTTTTATTTTTTTATCCAAATAAAACTAAACTAATGTAAATTAGACCCCTCATGCTAGAATTAAAATTCCTCCTGCAGAGATTAGCCAGTTTTACTTGTATACTGTGATGACAAAGTTCATTAATGTAAAGCATATATGTACTTTTAGTATATTATTAAATAGAAATGCATGTGCCTTAGGACTTCTTAGTAAATACTCTAAGTAATCATTTTAGAATTATTTCTGGAATTTGCACAAGGTAAAGTATTGAATGGCTCAACAAATGATCTCTTTTCAACATAACAAGATTTTTATTAAGCATCTATGGCATATATCATATATATATTCATCTTTTATATTTTCAAATGAAAATATTAAATTCACAGTTATCTAAACATGTCTGATTTAATATTGTCTTTGAAAATCTTGAGCAAGTAAATTAGTTTTCTACTATTGACATAACAAATTATCACAACTTTAGTGGCTTAAAAATCACACAAATGTATTATCTTACAGTTCTTAAATCAGAAGTCTGTCATGGGCCTCCACAGACTAAAATCAAGGTGTCAGCCAGGCTGCATTCCTTTGGGAGGCTCTAAGGAAGAATTTGTGTCCCCACCTTATGTAACTCCTAGAGGATTCCAGATACCACATCCCTTGATTCATGGATCCCTTCCTCCATCTTCAAAGTCCAAAGCATAGCAGTTCTCTGACTTTGTGTCTGTCACCACAGTTTCTTCTCTGACCATAGGTGAGAAAATTTTTTGCTTTTAATGACTCGGGTAATGGCATTGTATCCACCTGGACAGTCTAGGCTAATTTTGCTATCTTGTGGCTTTTAATCTTAATTATATTTGTAAAGTCTATTTTGCCATATAAAGAAACATATTCACAGGTTTCAGGGATTGGAAGGTGGACAACTTTGGCAAAGAGAAGTGTTATTCTTCCTACCACATCCAGAAGACAATAAGCATCCTTCTTCACATAGACAACAGAAAAGCAATTGAAAAGTGAGGCTTTTAGAATATTACCTAAGAAGATGGGTGCAACTTTAGGCTCAAAATATATGCTTTTATATGCTAAAAATAATTTGTTCATTTGTTAATATATATAAAAGTCACACCTGCTTTTTCTGTGCCATGTGAAAACAAAACTAGGGAAAAGGGAAATACAAAATCTAATAAATTTCAAGCCATTAAGGACTGGTCAAAAATTTGAGCAGTGCTAACCTCTGTAAAACATAATTTGTGAGAGACTCTGCCTCAGTAGATCTCAGTGCTACAGTAATTATATCTGAATTACTGAAGAAGGTAATTGAGATGAAACATTATCTGCAGAAGTTTTTAACATTGATAAATTGGTTTTGTTTTGCAATGCCTTTTGAATATATATGCATTAACATATCTGTGTGTCTATTGTTTATATGATCTTATGTGTCTCTACAGATTTTTTTCTATCTCAGACTGTTTTCTTGGATGCCTGTTAGGAGAAAAAATAAAATCTGCTTAAGGAAGCAGATTCTCATTTTTAAAGTGTTTAGAGCAGGGATTCTTAAATATTTGGTCTCAGACATCTCTTTACATTCTTAAAATGGATGTAAAATGGAAGCTCCAATGAGCTTTTGTAATAGCAATTATGTCTATAAATACTTACAATATTAGTAATTAAAAGTGATAATTTACAAAATATTGTGTTAATTCATTTAAAATGACAGTAAAACCATTGTTAGTATTGCATTTTATGAGAAATGTAATTTTTAAAACTAGAAAACATAACAAATAAAAAACAATTGTTACACATTCTTTTGCAAATCTATTTAAGGAATGAGTCACATAGTTTCTTAGAATTATTTTGAAAATAGTCCAGGTGCAGTGGCTCACACATGTAATCCCAGCAATTCAAAAGGTTGAGGGCAGGAGGATAGCTTCAGTTCAGGAGTTTAAGACCATTCTGGATAACACAGTATGATCCCACCTCCACAAAAAAATTAATGGAAACTTATTAATTTCACTTTGAGATTGCAGAACCATGACATCAAGTTGTGTTTCATAATTCCGAATCCTATTTGTAAGCTCTAATATTAAGGACTATAATAAGGTATTATATACTGGGTTATTAACTTTATTTAAAGCAAAATAAGAATATGGAAAGAGTTGGAAATGGAAAGAATTTTTCCAATTCCAAAGAAATGAAAAAAGTTATACAGGCATGGAGGCACATAGCTCTAGTCCCAGCTACTCAGGAGGCGGGGGTGGGAGAATCACTTGAGCCCAGCAAGTTGAGGCAGCCATGAGCTGAGATGCCACCACTGCACGCAAGCCTGGACAGCAGAAGAATAAGACGCTCTCAAAAAAAAAAAAAGAAGAAAAAAGAAAATAAAAGAAAAGAAAAAGAAAACTTTTATATCACAGATTCTCTAAAGATTCTAAAAGACCAATGAACTGGTATGCAGGTATGTAAAATGCACTTGATCCCTAGAATACAACATGGATATGCAGGCTATGTGTATGGAGTGTGTTGATGGAATGGCTGAAATACAATGTAATTTTCTAAGATTCTGTGATCACACTGGTTCATGCCGCCTGCACATAGAAGAGAAATGTATAAAAGGACTCAAGTAGACAGACAAACCATAGGGACAAAAGACATCCTCCGAGGTTGAAAAGATTTTAAGGCTTCATAATTCTTGGGAAGAGAAAAAAACAAGAGATTTAATAAGTGTTTCCAATATCTTCATACTTGGTATTACAAAGTCAAAAAAAATGTCACTCAAAAATCAAAATTTAGGTTGGAGTAGCACTTCTTTATAACTAAACGATGTTTCCTGTTTGTAATGTGAAAAAATGAGAACTCATAAGTAACATAAAACTCCCCTTCTTATATACACATTTTTAACTCAATATATCCTCTGTGTCTTTACCTTAAGACATATTCTTATTTTGCTTTAAATAAAGTTAATAACCCAGTATATAACACATTATTATAGTACTTAATATTAGAGCCTACAAATAGGATTTGTAATTGTGAAACACAACTTGATGTAATGGTTCTGCAACCTTAAAGTGATCTTGGAGAAGTTGATTCATTTTATGGTCCTCCTTTCATTGTCTATAAACTAGAGCTATTAACAAATAACCTGCAAGATTATAGGAAAAAACAAATTAAGTAATACATACATTTGTTAAGTTAAGGCACTGAATAAAAATGCTAAGTAAAGTATTAATATCATAAATTTTTTATGATTATAATTTCATGCTGATTTTTAATAATATCTTTCACTAAGTATTTGCTTAAAATAATCCAGTTACATCATTGAAGATTCACTTATTTTTATGCTACTTTTAAAATAATAAAAGTATTATTTCATAAGATTAAAAAACCTAAAATAAAAATTGAATTTTGAGAGTTCTATTTTTGATAATGGCAAAATAGCTTTATTAGGATAATTCTTTGCCAGCAACAATTATAAACTATAAGTACTATAATATATATACTTGAAGACACTAATGAGCAGCCAAAACTAAACAGATGCTTGGTGGCAAACGATGTTTGAGAGAAGGGAAGTAAATTAGGTAAACTTTATGAATCTTTTCATGGGAAGAATTATCTAGTGCATATAGTGTAAAATATGCACTAGATAATTCTTCAGTGGGAAGAAAATATAGGGGAAAATAGTTCCAGTAAAATATGTATGGCATACTGTCAGGAAGGGTAACACATTGGAAGATGAGGCTGCCAGAGCACAGGAAATTAATAGTGCTGTTTTCAAATAGAAGCACAGAAGGAGACTTTTCAAAATATTTATGCACAATACTTAAACACTGTGGCTGAATCCTAAACTGGGGGTGAACACAAAATGATACTCCAAGAAATCCATCAAGAAGCAATAGCTGGAAAGTGAAAAAGCTAAGTAGAAATTTCATCAATTGTAGAGATGAAGCTAATTTAGAGTGCAAGCTCTATGAAGTTAGAGGTGCTTGGAGAAAATCTCGAGACTTCAGCAAAGTCCAAGATAAGCCATAACTTAGAAGAGAAAAACATGCATCAGCTTAATGATAGTTCTATAAAACTAAGAACAAACTGAAATAAACCAAATACAACAAGGCCTAAAGATCAAACTGACAAAATTTAATCTGTTTGAAATTAATTGTTTGCTAGAACAAAATTCAACACTCTTCTGAGAAATATTAAAAAAGAAATCTAAGGTATCTAGAATTAATGCCCAAAACATGTAGTATACAAACAAATTACTAGACACGCAGATTAAAAGAAAAATGTGACCCTAAAAATAGAAAAACAAGTGTACGGATTTGAAACCACAGGCAACTTAGACATTTGAGTTAGTAATAACCTACTTTAAAATAATTAACTAAACATGTTAATCTACATATAGGGAAATACGGTTGCAATGAGGTAAGATAAAAAAAAGTTTAAAGTTTTGTTGTTGTTGTTTAAAGAGAACAAAGGAAATTCCTGAAAAATGACAATTCAAAACCAAAAGTGAATAACTCGCTGAATGGACTAAATAGAAGATTGGATCTTCTAGAAGGAGGAGGTGGAACAAGATGACTCTATAGAAGCCTCCAGCGATCATCCCTTCTGAAGAAATACCAAACTGAACAACTATCCAAAAACAACTATGTTTTAAAGCTCCCTTATAAGAACCAAAATTCGGGTGAGCAATCACAGTACCTGGTTTTACATCGTATCAAAGAAAGAGTCACTAAAGAGGGTAGGAAGGAGAGTCTGGAATGCCAACACCACCACTCCCCCATCCCCAGCAGTGGCTGTATGGCAAGGTAAGAGAATATATGAGCTTGGAGGAGGGAGAGCACTGTAATTATGGAATTTTTCATTAGAATTTAGTGCTTCCTTATAACAGCAGAAAGCAACACGGAGCAGAATTAAAGGCGGCACCATGAAGGAAGCATTTAGACCAGTGCCAGCCAGAGGAAAATCACTCATCCCAATGATCAGTACCTGAGTTCTGGGTAGCTGCAGTGATGTGAGCTAAAGTTCTCTGGGACTCTAAGTAAACTTGAAAGGCAGTCTAGGCCACCAGGACTCAAATTCCTGGGCAAGTCCTCATGTTGTGCTGGGCTTAGATCTAGTAAACTTTGGGAGCATGTGACCTAGTGAGATAAAAGCTGGGATGGCCAAGAAAGTGTTTATGTCACCCCTCCTGCAACCCTAGGCAGCAAAACTCACAGCTCTGGGAGACACAGTAGCCCTCTGCTAGAGAAGAGGAGATAAAAGAGCAAAGAGAACTTTGTCATGCAACTTGAATACCAGATTAGCCACAGTAGAATAGGGCACCAAGCAGAGTCCTGAGGTCCCCATTCCAGGCACTAGCTCCTTGTCAACATTTCTGGGCTAGAAGCGAAGGCCAAAAAGGAACCTGCAGCCTTAAGGGAAGGACCCAGTCCTGGAAGGATTCATCATCTGCTAAATAAATGGCTACTAGGCCTTGAATCAGTGGTATCCAGGCAGTTCTCACTGCAGGTCTTGGGTGAGACCCAGGACCACACTGGCTTCAGGTATTCCCAGCTCTAATGGCCATGGGGAGAGACTCCTTCTTGTCAATGAAAGGAGAGGAACAGTAAAGGAAACTTTATGTTGCAGCTTGAGCACCAGTTCAGCCTCAGTGGCATAAAGCACCAAGAGGGTTCCTGGGTTCTCCAATTCCAAGCATGGGCTCCTGAAGGACATCTCTGAATCTATGAATCTGCTATAGGCCAGAGGGAAACCTTTTATCCTAAAGGGAGAGAAGCAAATCTGGCAGCATTCACCAAAGGCAAATATAGAAAACTGATCTTCAACAAAGCAAATGAAAACATAAAGTGGGGAAAGGACAGCCCATTCAACAAATGGTATTGGGAGAACTGGCAAACCACATGTAGAAGAATAAAACTGGATCCTCCTCTCTCACTTTACTCAAAAGTCAACTCCAGATGGATCAAAGACTTAAATCTAAGACCTAGAAACAATAAAAATTCTAGACAATAACAACAACAACAACAAAAACCCTTTTAGAGGGCCTTTTAGAAACTGACTTAGGCAAAGACTTCATGACCAAGAACTGCAAAGCAAATGCAACAAAACCAAAGATAAATATATGGGACTTAAACTAAAATGCTTCTGCACAGCAAAAATCATCAGCAGAACGAACAGACAACCCACAGTGTAAGAGAAAATCTTCACAATCTATACAACTGACAAAGGACTAATATCCAGAATCTATAAAGAATGCAAATAAATTAACAAGGAAAAAACATACAATCCCATAAACAAGTGGGCTAAGAACATTAATAGACAATTCTCAAAAGACGATATACGATGGTTAACAAATATATGAAAAAAATGCTCACCATCACTCATAATCAGGGAAATCCAAAAGTAAACCACAATATGATACTACCTTACTCCTACAAAAATGGCCACAATAAAAAAAATCAGAAAATAATAATGTTGGCATGGCTGTGGTAAAGAGGGAACAATTTTACACTGCTGGTGGGAATTTAAACTAGTACAACCACTATGGAAAACAGTGTTGAGGGTCCTGAAAGATTTACCATTGATCCAGTAATCCTATTACTGGTTGTCTACCCAGAGAAAATGAGTCACTATATAAAAAAGATACTTACACGCACATTTATAGCAGCAATTTGCAATTGCAAAAATATGGAGCCAGTCCAAATGCCCATCCATCAGTGAGTAGATATAGAAAATGTGATATACATACACACACACACATATATAACATACATATATATGGTATATGTACACATAATATATATGTATGTATATATTACCTGTGTGTCTATACACACACACACACACACACACACACACACACACACACCATGAAATACTACTCAGTTATAAAAAGGAAAGAAATAATGGCATTTACAGCAACCTGGATGGAATTATAGACCATTATTCTAAATGAAGTAACTCAGAAATGGAAAATCAAACGTTATATGTTCTCACTCACAAATGGGAGCTAAGCTATGAGGATGCCTATGCATAGGAATAACATAATGGACTTCAGGGATTCAGGGGAAAGGGTGGTAGCCCATCAACAGAAGACTGGATAAAGAAAATGTGGTACATATAAATCATGGAATACTACCCAGTCATTAAAAAACAGAATAAGATCATGTCCTTTGTGGCAACATGGATGGAGTTAGAGGTGATTATCCTAAGTAAAGTAACGTTGAAACAGAAAACCAAGTACCACATTTCTCACTTATAAGTGAAAGCTAAACATTAAATACAGATGGACACAATTTATTGAACAATAGACACTGGGTCCTACTTGTGGGTAGAGGATAAGTGGAGGATGAAGATTGAAAGCCACCTATAAGGTATTACTTGAGTGACTACAAGGGTGGCAAAATTATCTGTATTACATTGTGATACATTATGCTGATTATATGGGTACCAAAATTATCTGTACAGTAAACCCCATGACATGCAATTAGGCCAAAAATTTTCCAAATTTGATCAAAAGTATAAATCCACAAATTCAAGAAGCTCAACCAATGCCAAAAATTATATAAATGAAGAAAACAACATTAAAGCACATCATAGTCAATTTTCTGAAATCAGTGACAAAGAGAAAACTTAAACACAGCCAGTGGGGGGAAAAAATCAAATTGCATGTAGGGAGTAATATAAGAGTGATAC
Organism: Cebus imitator; assembly: GCF_001604975.1. Lineage (NCBI taxonomy): Eukaryota > Metazoa > Chordata > Mammalia > Primates > Cebidae > Cebus > Cebus imitator. Next base: position 6,574,531 of record NW_016107405.1, on the reverse strand, counting down.
CAGATTTCTTTTCAAACACAATATATGCATAAAGACAGTGGAGCTATATCTTTAAATTACTAAGAGAAAATAATTCTATACCCAGCAAAAATATACTATAATTCTATACCAAGTGAAAATATACGTCAAAAGCAATGGTAAAAATAACCATTTCCTATCATACAATAGCTCAAAGACTGAAGCACACATAAATATGCACAATAAGTAATTTTTTCAGGCAGAAGGAAAATGATACTACATAGAATTATGAATCTACCAAAAGAGATACGGAAATAAAAAGCATTAAAAAGTTAATTATAAGTAAATTATATGGACAAATTATATTTCACATATTTGTATTTTTAAAATATTATGAGCATATAAAAAATATATGTAGTGTAGGATTTATAACATATGCAGAAGCAAAAGGCAATACAGCAGTGGCACCAAAGCCTGAAAGGGAGAAATAATGTTCACTATTTTAAGTTTCCCACACTATATTTGAAATGTTATAACACCATTTGAAGAATACAATAATTTTTAAAATATACATATATTACAAAATTATAGCAACTGCAAAAATAATACAACCTAGAGTTGTAATTACAGTCAACATAGATTTTTTTAAAACATGTAAAACTATATACTACAAAAGAAGGGAGAAAAAAATAACAGTATAAATTAGACAAATGGAAAATATAACAATTTGTTTAGACTTAAACCTACCCATATCAAATCTCACATTATCTGTTAGTGCCATCTATGAAAAACACACTTTTGCTATAATGACAGAAAGAAGTTAAAAGTAAATGAAAGGAATACTACATAAGCTAATGCCGATCCCAAAAAAACTGGAATCAGTTTTGTATAAAGCAGATTTAAAAGCGAAAAATATTACAAAATGACCTGCCAGGTACAAAGCAGGTCATTTTATAACAAAACAACTTATCTCATCAAGAATATGTAACAATTTTAAACGTTTATGAACTTAATAGCAGAACCTAAACATATTTAAGGAAAACTGGTAGGATTTCAAGACAGAATAAACAAATCAATGACTTTTTTTTTTTTTAGATTTTTCAAATTTTCTTTCAGTCAATAGGAAATAGAAAAAATAGAAAACTAATAGTATATCGAAACCTTGAATAAAACTATCAACCAACTTGACCTAAATGACAGTCATTAGAAGCTCCATACAGAAATACTGGAATACACATTAATTTCCAAGAGATGTAGACATTTGCCAAGATAGCATAATATGCTCCACAAAACAAGTCTCAAAACATTGAAAGGAATTCAAAACATAAAAAGTATGTAATCTGACCACAACAGAAGTAAATTAGAAACCAGAAAAATTAGAAAATTCGAAACAAAAAAATATCTGGAATATTCCCTGTAATGGGTTGAACAGTGTCAAATAAAAATTCCTGTCCTTCCTAGAACGTCAGAATTTGAACTTATTTTGAAACAGGGTTCTTTCAGATGTAACTAGTTAAGTAAAGATGAGGTCATATTGGAGAAGGGTGGTCCCTTAATTCTTTATGACTGCTGTCCTTATACCAGCAGAAAAGACACATAGACAGAGACACACAGAACACCATGCGATGGCACAGAGATCAGAGTGATTTCACCAAGAAGTTCTAAGACCTGTTAGCCACCACTAGAAGCCAGATGTAGGTAAGAAATCCTTCTTTTCAGAGTCTTAAAGAAGGAGAAAAGTTCTTCTGATACTTTGATTTCAGAATTCTGGCCTTCATAACAGTAAGAAAATAAGTTTCCTTGGCTTTAAGTCACCCAGTTTGTGTTATATTTTTATGGCAACTCTAGGAAACTAATACATCTTCCAAATATTTATAAATAGAAGAATATATTTTTAAATTAACTTATGGGTCAAAGAAGAAAGCAAAAGGGAAATAAAGTGTTTTCAGCTGAATGAAAATGAAAGTACAAGAACTCAAAATTTTCATGATGTGGCTAAAGTACATTTGGGGAATAAAATGTAATAAACAGCCATATTAAAAAGAAAAGTTCAGCATCCATCACACATGCAGGCATTTGAAAAAAGAAGACGATATAAAAAGAAAGAGCAAAGTGAACCCAAATTAAACAGAAGATGTAGAATAATAAAGACTAAAATAGAAATTGATGAAATAGAAAACAAAAAATGAATAGAGGAAAATCAACAGAACCAAATCTAGTTATTTGAGTATATCAATAAAAGAGATAAACTTCTAGTCAAACAAATCATGGAAAAAGAGAAAAGACACAAATTATCAACAACAGAAATGAAACACATGTTCACTCTAGTTTTTACATATAATAGGGAACATTATGAACAATGTTGTATTAATAAATGTGAAAACACAGAAAATGGACAAATTAAAGTACATAATTTACAAAGCTCATTTAAAATGAAATAATCTTAATATCCTAAATATTAAAGTAAATGAATTTGTAGTTCAAAACTTTTCCATGAAGAAACTGAAAGGCCCAGATTGTCCAGTATTCTACCTAACAAAAATTTAAGAAGGAAACTATATCAATTTCACACACAGTCTTCCAAAAAATTCTATGAAGACAGTATTTTCATACTAAACCAGGAAAAAAGACCAAAACTTCAGGCCAGTATCCCTCATGACCATAGACAACAATTTTTAAGTAGCATATAGAATCCAACAATATATACAAAATATAAAACCTTAAAAATTAAGGTTTAACCCAGAAAAGAAAAATTGCAATAATCTTTCAGTATTGTGGTAGGCTAAATAATGGCACCCAAAGATATCCAAGTTTTAATCCTGTGGATGTTAGTTTGCAGATATGATTAGGTTAAGAATATTGAGATGGGTGAGTTAGCTGTTGAGCTCTAAATGAAATCACGCGTGGCCTTAAAAGAGCAAGGCAGAGGGAGATTTGATGCAGACAGAGGAGGAAAAAACAATATGATCACCGTAGCAGAGACTGGAGTGATGGAACCACAAACAAAAGAATGCTGGTAGCCACCAGAAATAGAAATAGTTGGCCAAGTGTGGTAGCTCACACCTGTAATCCCAGCACCTTGGGCAGCCAAGGCAGGAAGATCGCTTGGGCCCAGGAGTCAGAGACCAGCCTGAACAATATAGTGACACTATGTCTCTACAAAAATAAAAATAAAAATTAGCCTGGCATGGGAGTACATGCCTGTGGTCCCAGTTACCACAGAGGCTGAGGTGGGAGTATCACTTTAGCCCATGAATGCTGCAGTTAAGTTGTGATCTGCACTCCAGCCTGGGTAGAAAGAGAAAAGCCCTGTCCCTTTCCTGCCAAAAAAGTAAAAGAAATAGAAATAGTCAAGGAATTAATTATCTCCTGGAGTCTTCAGAGGGAATGGGGCCCTGCTAGCACCAATTTTGGCCCGAGGCCCCAGCAATACTGATTTCAGACTTCTGAGTAAGGGAGAAAATTTCTACTGTTTAAGAGGATGGTAATTTTTTACAACAGCCATAGGACTCTGATAAACGATTGTATCTTATTAATGAAAAAATGGACTGAAAGTTCTGTGAAGCAGAATTATTTTATCTCTCTAGTTATTTTATTCCAGTATCACACATAATAATAATTATTGATAAATGAATCAATACAATGATTGAAGACAGAATTTAAGATATATTATATATAAATGAAATTACAGGCATACCTCTTTTTATCACTCTCTATTGTGCTTCATGATACTGCACTTTTTACAAGTTGAACATTTGTGGGAACCCTGTGTCAAGCAAGTCTTTTGGAGCAATTTTTCCAACAGCACATGCTCACTTCATGTCTCTGGCTCACATTGTTGTAATATGCACAATATTTCCTACTTGCTAAGTCTTATTATATCTGTTATGGTGACCTGTATTCCGTGATCATTGATGGCACTATTTTAGTTATTTTGGACACCACAAACTATACCCATATAAAACAGTGAACAAAATCAACAAATGTTGTGTGGTTCTGACTACTCTATTGACTGACCATTCCCCATTTCTCTCCCCTTCCCCAGGGCCTCCATATTCTCTTAGTGACAACAATATTAGAATTAGTCCAATCAATAACTCTATATTGGCTTCTGAGTATTCAAGTGAAAGGAAAAGCTGCACATGTCTCAGTTTAAATCAAAAGCTATAAATGATTAAGCTTGGTCAGGAAAGCAGGCTGAAAGCCAAGAGAGGCTGAAAGTTGGGCCTCTTGTGCTTAACAGCCAAGATGTAAATGCAAAAACAAAGTTATTGAAGGAAATTAAAAGTGCTACTCCAGTGAACATACAATGATAAGAAAACAGAACAGCCTTATTAATGATAGGAAGAAAATTTTAGTAAGTCTGGATAGAAGATCAAACCAGCCACAACCTTTCCATAAGCCAAAACCTAATCCAGGGCAAGGTCCTAACTCTTTTCAGTTCTTTGAAGACTGAGAGGGGTTAGGAAGATCCAAAAGAAAAGACAGAAGCTAGCAGAGATTGATTCATGAGATTTAAGGAAAGAAGTCCTCTCCATAGCATAAACGTACAACCCATTTTCCAGGACCCCTCTCTGTAGCAAGAGAGTTTTCTCCTTCTTTCACCTGTGAAGCTTCCACTCCGAACCTCACTCTTGTGTGTCTACATCCTAGTTTTCTATAGCTGTGAGACAACAAATCTTGGGTATTTACCTCCCAGACAACAATGCCACTTCACAATCATCCCAGGATGGATGGTCTGTTCTGTGAGCCGAAGCTTGGGGTTTTCTGTCTGGTGACAAGCACAGGATGAGGGGCATCTATGGGAGACAAGCCCCTCCTCTCCTTGGGTTGATTGCAGTTTGTTGGAAGTGTGGATAAGGTACTTAGGGTCTTTGTTCATTGATTAGTCTTATGGTAACAAGGGAAGTTCCACTGCAGAAGGAGTGGCAGAGGCTTTTAGTTACCCCTGGGGGAGCAGCTCCACCTCCAAGAAACATGGAGCTGCTATTAGTGAGGGTGTTCAGCCAGTGGGCTGAAGTGGCTGTACTCCTGGCATGAGCTTAGGGTTCCACTTGTTGGGGAGCAGGGTGTTAAGTCTCACAGCTGAAGAGATTGGTATCTTCTTTGTATGGTGGCTGTGGCATACTGTAAGCTTGAGTGTAGCCCTCAGGCTCTTTGTTTCTTCCTCAGACTAAGGGCAGCAGGAATAGAACTATTACTGTGGCAGTGGCAGAGGGGTTGTTGTATGTCTCCAGGAGCCTCGCCCAAGAGAAACTCCAGGCCAGTACCAGTGGCTATGCTTGGTCATGGGTGTGACAGCTGTTCTGCATTCATGAGCCAGGGGCCTTGCCAGGTGAAAGGTCGGGGTGAGGGTTCCTAGGAAAGAGGGTCTGAAATCCTCTCCGTATGGTGGCTACAGTGTGCTGAAGGTACCAGAATAATGGCTAGGCCCTTTGTTCCTTTTCTGGGCTGTTAGGGCTGTAGGTCAGTACCACTGTAGGGCAGAGGGTTTGTGGGTTGACTTTGGGGTTTCCTCCTTGGAGAAATGCTGGGCTGCCTCTGATTGCAGTGATCATGTCGGGGAAGAATGGCTGTGCTGGAGTTCCAGGTTGAGCAGCGCTTCCCAGTTAGGAGAGGTGAGGGCCAGGATCTGCAGGGAGAACTGTCTGGCTACTTTTCTGTGAGATAGTTGCCCTGTGCTGGCAGTCTGGACCAGTCCTCGGTCCCTACAGGTTCTACCAAGCCTGGAGACAGGAGAAGTGAGGGCAGCAAGATAGCAAAAATGCCAAGGCATCGCTCCCATTGAGAGCTCTGTCCAGGGAGTTGCAGAGCTGCTACTGGCTCAATAGTCCTGGCAGGGAGTAGCTGGAGGTCCAGGACAGGAGGATCTGCCCAGTGAGGCAATGTGGAAACAGGCACTCATGTAACATGTCACCACTTTCCTATAGAGCTGTTGCAGTATGCAGTGGCTATGTTGCTCCAGGACCTAGTTGCCTTGGACTCCCTAGAACCCTAAGGCAACAATGGCTGAGGCTGTGAATCAGCAAAGATGGTCATCCTTCCCTGCCCCAGGAGCTCCAGTCTGATACCCAGGAGGTATAAGACTGTTACCCAAGGGTGGCTGGAGTTCCAAGCCAGTGGGTCATATCCTGTGAGGCACTGTGGAAGGGTGCCCTGCAGGCAGTCACTGCTCAACCCCCTGGATTCAGTTCATTTCCTACGGGTCTGTACAGGGTCTAACCTCCCACTTAGCCATAATTGCAGCTGCTTTTTCAGGGAAGCCAGGAAAGCCTGGGTATATAAGTCTCCCGGGGGGGTCTCCGTGTGTACCCAAGTGACTACTTTGCTGAAACTCAACATCTGTATGTCAGGCTAAAGGCCCTGATGGAGCGGATTCACAAGTGGATCTCCTGACCCGCAGGTTGCGAAAATCTGTGGGAGAAGTGTGAGTTCCTAGGTCACTCATCTATTCACGGCTTCCCTGGGACAGGGAGATTCCCTAGCCTCCATGTTGTTCCCAGGTGGGCCATCATCCTGCCTTACTTTTTTCTATTCTCTATGACTTGCATTGTTTCTTCGATTAGTCACAATGCATATACCTGGATGTTTCTGTTGAAGGTGCTAGACTTACTCACCCCTTACATTCCTCTCTGTGAGAGACGCACACACTAGCTGATTCCAGTTAGCCATCCTGGCCACTCCCCTCCAACAAGTATTTTAAACCTATGGAAATTTGAATTCAAAGCCTATGCTTTTGTTTTTAAAATGAAAACTTACATGACGCATTTGGACTTTGGAAAATATTNTACAAATATCTTATAAAATGTCAACATATCTCAAAACTTATGCATGGAAACACAGACCATACCGGGTCCATTCATAGCTGAGAAAAACGTAACAATTATAAAGATGTAAAATTAAATCTTTTGATAGTTTCAGTTATAATTGTCTTTCTAAAATCAGGTTTATTTATATATGATAAACTTTATGAATTTAAATTTTATGGTTAAATAAGTTATGCAAATTTATTCAGTCAGTTGACAACCACAATTAATATATAAAACATTTGCAAAACCAGAAATTTCTCTAGTGGCCTTTAGTCAATCTTCCACCCATACTTGGACCCTATTAATATTAATCTGTTTTCTGTCACCAACTAGAGTTTTGCCTTATCTAGAATTTTATATAAATGAAGTTATATATAATGTGACCTTTTCTGTTTAGCTTACTTCACAGTTTTTGAGATTCATCTGAAAACTGCATGTAGTTTATTTTATTGTTAAATGGGATTCTGTTCATATGAATATACCACATTTTGTCTATTTATGCACTTGTTGCTAGACATTTGGGTTGTTTCAAGGTTTGGGCAATTACTAATAAATTTGCTCTAAATATGAACAAGTTGTGTATACATATGTTTACATTATTTCTTAAATATCTAATGGTAGAATGCCTGTTATATGGTAAGAATATGCTTAATTTTTTAAGAACCTGCAAAAAGTATTTGAAAGTTGTTACAAAATTTTACAATCCTTATAGCACTCCACGGCTTATTTTTAAGTGTCCTTTTTTTACTTGTTTCATAAGAATAAATGAACGCAAAGATGATGCAGATTGTTAATATGTTAAGTTTGTGCTTGTTCCATCTCAGAGAAGTAGAATGATCATATTAACATTTGAAATGCCAGTTTATCTTTGGGATTGATGTGACATTAATCTGAGTATGTAATTAGTACGATTATGTTCTACTCTTTAGAATATACCTCAAAATAGTAAGAGCCTTCAATGACAAACCCACAGCCAACATCCAACTGATGGGCAAAAGCTGAAAGCATTCCCCTTCAGAACCAGAACAAGACAATGGTGCTCACATTTACCACTCCTATTCAACATAGTATTGAAAGTTCTAGCCATAGCAATCAGGTGAGAGAAAGAAATGAAAGGCATTTTAATATAAAAGAGAGGAAGTAAAACTATCTCTTGCAGATGATATGATTCCATGCCTAGAAAACCTGATAGTCTCTGCCCAAAAGCTCCCAGGCCTGATAAAAAAAAAATCAGCAAAGTTTCAGGACATCAATGTGCAAAAATCAGTAGCATGTTATACACCAGCAACAACCCAGCTGAGTGCCAAATGAGTAATGCAATCCCACTTACAACAGCCACACAAAAATAAAACATCTAAAAGTACAGTTAACTAGGGAAGTGAAAGATCTCTACAAGAATTACAAAATACTGCTAAAAGAAATCAGAGATGACACAGACACATGGAAAAGTATTCCATGCTCATGGATAAGAAGAATCAATATTGTTAAAATGGCCATAATGTTACAAGCGAGTTACACATTCAATGTTATTCCTCCCAAACTACCAATGACATTCTTCACAGAATTAGAAAAGAAAACTATTCTAAAATTTAGGTGGAACAAAAAAGAGCTCAAATAACCAAGGCAATTCTAAGCAAAAAGAACAAAGCTGGAAGCATCACCTTACCCAGCTTCAAACTATAAGGCTACAATAGTAGTGTCCAAAAGAGCATGGTACTTGTACACAGTAGATACACAGACCAACAGAACAGGTTATAGAACTTAGAAACAAAGATATACACCTACAACCATCTAATAATTTGACAAAGCTTATAATAGCAAGCAATAGGAAAAGGATTCAATAAATGATGCAGGGAAAACTGGCTAGCCATATGCAAAAGATTGAAACTGGACCCCTTTCTTATGCCATATACAAAAATCAACTTAAGATGGATTGAAGACATCTATTAGTCTATTCTTGCATCGCTATAAAGAGCTACCTGAGACTTGGAAACTTATAATTTTTTTTTTTTAAAAAAAAAAAGAGGTTTAATTTACTCACAGTTCCACAAGCTATACAGGAAGCATGGCTGTGTAGGCCTCAGGAAACTTATATCCATGGTAGAAGAAGAAAAGGAAGAAAATCTGTACTACATGGCTGGTGCAAGAGGAAGAAAGGGTAAAGGGGGAGGTGCCAAACACTTCCAAACAACCATATCTCATGAGAACTCATTATCACAAGAACAAGGGGGAAGTCAGCACCAATGATCCAATCACCTCACACCAGGCCCTTCCTCCAACACTGGGAATTAAAATTTGGCATGATGTTTGGGCAGGGACACAAATCCAAACCATATTATTCTGCCCTCAGCCCCTCCCAATCTCATTTCCTTCTTACATGGCAAAATACAATGATCCCTTCTCAAGTCTTAACTCATTTCAGCATTAACTCAGAAGTTCTGAGTCCAAAGTCTCAACTGAGACAAGGCAACTTCCTTCCACCTATGAGCCTGTAAAATTTTTTTAAAAGTTAGTTACTTCCAAGATACAATGAGGGTACAGTCATTGCATCAATACACCTGTTCCAAAAGGGAGACATCAGCCAAAACAAAGAGACCACTGGCCCCTTACAAGTCTGAAACCCTGCATGGCAGTCATTAAAACTTAAAGCTCCAAAATAATCCCCTTTGACTCCATGTCTCACATTCTAGCCATACTGGTTCAAAGCATTGGGCAGCTTCACCCCTGTGACTCTGGAAAGTACAGCCCCCTTGGCTGTTTTCATGGTCTGGTGTTAAATGCATGTGGTTTTTTCAAGAACACAGTGCAAGCTGCTGGTGGGTCTACCTTTCTGGGATCTAGACAATGGTAGCCCTCTTCTCACAGCTCCTCTAAGCAATGCCCCATAGGGAAATCTGTTTGGGGGTTTCAACCCTATATTTCCCCTCCACACTGCCCTAGAAGTTCTCCATGAGGGCTTCACCCCAGCAGCAAACTTAGGCTTAGACATTCAGGCATTGCCATATATCCTCTGAAATCTGGGCAGAGGCTCCCATGCCTCAACTCTTGACCTCTGCAGAGCCACAGGTTTAACATCCTGTGGAATCCACCAAGCCATACAGCTTGAGCCCTCTGGAGCAGTGTCCTGAGACATATGAGGCCCATTTAGCTACAGCTGGAGCTGGAGGATCTGGGATGCAGGAATGCTGGGATTTACTTAGGGTGGTTGGCAAAATATTAAGGGAAATATTAGGGATAGTTATAAGTTCACAGTCTCAAATCTTTTGGAAGGCCGGAAGGTTTTAATGGAAAAGACTGAAGGCAGCCAGTTCTTACCTTAGAGCATTAGTTCATAGGGTGAGGATTATGGGTAATAGAAGCTTCTCCAGTTAAGTCTGTTTACCCCATATTTCTTTGACTCAACTCTAACTACTTGTTTACTCATGTAGACTTTGTGCCTGGATGGTCCTCTCAGGGGGAGGTCGAAGGGAGATTACCTGTTCATGCTGTTTGCTCTGGGCCCCAAAACCCAAAGCTTTTATCATTCGTAAAACCACTATTTTAACTATGTTAATTATCCACAAGCCTGTTGACTTAGAGCTTCTGTTATTAAATCTATACTGAATAAATGCAAGGAAGAACAGCCAGTAGGGCTCAGGTATCTGCCATGACCCTCTGAGAGCAGGTGATAACCTCCCTGCCCACTTGTTCACTGGACTTGGTGCATGAGTATATTTTATTCATCTGTCATAGAGTCAGGATTTACAGGACAGATCCCTGCAGATAGTGATCAACTTCTCACAGGAAGCAGTGTCTCAAGGCTGTGCAGGGAGACAGGGCCCTGGCCCCTGCCCATGAATCCATTCTTCCCTCTTAGGCCTCCAGGCCTGTGATAGGAGATGCTCCCGTGAAGTTCTCTAAAATAACTTTGAGGCATTTTCACCATTGTCTTGGCTACTAACATTCAGCTCCTCATTACTTATGTAAATTTCTGCAACCAGCTTGAATTCATCCCCAGAAAATGGGATTTTTTTTCTACTACATTGTCATGCTGCAAATTTTCTAAACTTTAATGCTCTGCTTTCCTTTTTTCTAAAAAAAAAAAAAAAAAATAGTCCAGTTTCAGCTTATCTCTTTGGTCACGCAAATAACCTTACTCTGTTAGAAGCAGCCAGGCCACATCTTGAATGCTTTGTTGCTTAGAAATTCCTTCTGCCAAATAGCCCAAATCATCTCTCTCAAGTTCAAAGTTCCACAGATATCTAGGGAAGAGACATAATGCCTCCAAACTCTTTGTGGATGCCTAACAATAGTGACCTTTGCTCCAGTTCCGAATAAGTTCCTTATCTCCATCTGAGACCACCTCAGCCTCTCACAACAATTTTTGGTCACAACAATTTAACAAGTCTCTAGAAAGTTCAAAACTTTCTCTCATCCTCCTGTTTTCTTCTGAGCTCTCCAAACTGTTCCAATCTCTTGCCCATTAACCATTTCCAAAGCTGCTTCCACACCTGTCTCACATTGCTATAAGAAACTAGCTGAGACTAGGTAATTTATAATGAAAAGACGTTTAATTGACTCACAGTTCTGCAGGCCGTACAGGAAGTGTGGTTGTGGAGGCCTCAGGAAAAACTTACAATCATGGCAAATGGCAAACAAGGAAGCACATCCTACATGGATGGAGCAGGAGGAAAAGAGAGTGAAGGGGAGGTACCGCACACTTCCAAACAACCAAATCTTGTGAGAACTCATAATCATGAGAACAGCAAGGGGGAAATCTGCCCCCATGAATCCATCACCTCCCACCAGGCCTGTCCTCAAACATGGGGGATTACAATTTGACATGATACTGGGAGGGGACACAAATCCAAACCATATCAAGACTTAAGTGTGAAACCTAAAACTATAAAAACCTTGGAAGATAACCTAGGGAATACCATTCTGAACATAGGCCCTGGCAAAGATTTCATGATGAAGACACCGAAAGCAACTGCAACAAAAATGAAAATTGACATGTGGGACCTAATCAAATCAACGTGATCTGCACAGCAAAAGAACTATCCATGGAGTAAACAGATAACTCACAGTACTGGAGAAAATATTTGCAAACCGTAAATCTGACAAAGGTCTAATATCTAGCATCTATAAGGATTTAAATAAATTAACAAGCAACAAACAAACAATCCCAGTGAGCAAAGGACATAAACAGACATTTTAGAAGACATATATATGCCCAAAAAGCATTTGAAAAAAGTTCAATATCACTAATTATTAAAGAAATACAAATCAGCCGGGTGTGGTGGCTCACACCTGTAATCCCAGAACTTTGGGAGGCTAAGGCAGGCAGATCACAAGGCCGGAAGCTTGAGGCCAGCCTGACCAACATGGTGAAACCCCATCTCTACTAAAAATATAAAAATTAGCTAGGCATGGTGGCACATGCCTGTAATCCCAGCTACTCAGGAGGCTGAGGCAGGAGAATTACTTGAACCCGAGAGGCAGAGGTTGCAGTGAGCTGAGATTGTGCCACTGTACTCCAACCTGGACAACAGTGCAAGACTCCATTTCAAAAAATGAAAAAAGTAGAAATACAAATCAAAGATATAGTGAGTTACCTTCCCACACCAGTCAGAATGGCTATAATTAAAAAGTCAAAATATAACAGATGCTTACAAGGTTGCAGAGAAAAGGGAACACTTATACACTGTTGGTGGAAATATAAATTAGTTCAGTCACTGTGGAAAATAGTCTGGAGTTTTCTCAAAGAACTTAAAATTGAAGTACCGTTTAACCAGCAATTCCATTATTGAGGATATTCCCAAAGGAATATAAATTGTCATATCATAAAGACACATGCACATGTGTGTTCATCACAGCACTATTCACAATAGCAAAGACATGGAATCATCATAGATGCCCATCAATGATAGACTGGATAAAGAAAATGTGGTACATATAAACCATGGAATACTACTCAGCCATAAAATAGAATAAGAACATGTCCTTTGCAGCAACATGGATAGAGCTGGAGGCCATTATCCTAGTGAACTAATGCAGGAACAGAAAACCAAATACCACATGTTCTCACTGATAAGTGTGACCTTAACTTTGAGTGCCCATGGAAATGGGAAGAGAAAAACAGACACCAAAGCCTACTTGAGGATAGAAGGTAGAAGGAGGGTGAGGATTACAAACCTACCTATTGGGTACTGCGCTTATTACCTGAGTGATGAAATAATTTGAACAGCAAACCTCTGTGATATGCAAAATACCTACATAACAAATTTGTACATGTACCCTGAAAGCTAAAATAAAAGTTTAAAAAGTTTACCTTTTAGTCAGTTACTCTGCCCAGTCTGAGGCTTGTTAAAATCCTGTTCAATGGTATTTTCTGAAACAAACAAACAAACAAAATGTAAATTATTCAAATGCAATATGTTGCAGACTTCAAACTGATGCTGAAGAGAAATACTCCTTAAGACTGCATAATGCAGTTCAACATATCAACTAATACAGTATTTAAAGACAAAGTTCGTGTATTAGTTTGCCTGGGCTATCATAGCAAAGTTCCATAAACTGAATGGTCTAAACAAATAAATGTATTGTCTTACAATATTGCAGATTAAAACTATAAGATCAAGGTATCAACAGAGTTGGTTCTTTCTGAGAGCTGGGAGGAAAAGTCTGTTTCATGACTCTCCCCTAGCTGCTGGTGGTCTGCTGGCACTCCTTGGAATTCCTTGGCTTGCAGAAGCATTTCCCTAATTGTTTCTTTAATTTCATCTGGCATTCTTCTTATGTGCATGATTTGCTTCAAAATTTCTCTTTTAATAAGATTAAAATAAGTTCTTTTAATAAGAATCCAAGTCATATTGGATTAGGGCACACCCTAATGACTTCATTTTAACTTGACTATCTCTGTAAAGAACCTATCTCCAAATAAGGTCATATTCTATGATACTGGGAGTTAGGCCTTCAATATATGAACTTGGGGGTCCAGAACTGAACGAATAACCATCATAGTTGATCCACTAGTACTATTAATGTAGTATTAAGTAGCATGACTATACTTCCAATCATAATGTCAAGTAACACTTATAAATTCATAATAATGTTAACTAAAAAGATACATGCAAGCCTCTTTAAACCTCTTTAAAAAAAAAAGACTTTTCTTTTTATGTTCTCAAAAATATTTAATGATATAGAAGTTCATCTGTTGACTGAAAAGAGCTGGACAGGAACAACATGTGGTAGGAGCCGAATTTTGTAACACACACACACACACACACACACACACACACACACACCCCAAAACTCCAGATGAGATACCTTGCAGTGTCATAGTGATTACCTATGTGATGGTGGACTTGAGCATAATTTTGTACATGTGTAAGCAGCTTATATAATTTTAAAAGCAACAATGTAGATTTATGAAAATCTTTCAAAAATGTATTATCAATGGGGGCCGTGGAGCTTGTTTCCCCAAGAGCTTTTGACCATAGGAAGTTTGGCAGCAAGAACAGTTTTAAGATGACCCTGCCCAGAGGCAGGATGAGTAATTAGCTGCAGATTCACATAGTTTCTGCCTCACTGCAACATGACTAAAAAATATATGTGGTGCCCACCTCCTAAGAGTTTATCATCTAATCAGAGGCAGGCCACACACTAAGAGTTATCAATGGTTTTCTACATGCCAGAGACTGTGCTAAATTTAGACATGACCTCACTTACTCCTCTCCAGGAACACTGAGGGAAGGACAATTACCACATCTTCAAAAAACAATACAGAGTAAAAATATTTCAGAAAAAATTAATGAGAAGTAGTTATCAAATTTTTTACTCTTATGCAAAGTAAAAGAAAATCTTTTAGATCATTCTACAATTCTTAAAGATAGGTTTTACTGAAGGAAAAAAATGTTTAATGTCACATCATAGATTTTATATTAAATGTAGTAAGCATCTGTTTCGGTGTTTACTTTTTGAAATTGTAAAATCAATGAAATATGAAAAAAATTATATAATTTTAAGTTTTATTGAGAGAATGTAAATGTAGTCATGTATGTCATTTTCTGAGATCCAATGCTTTTACAAAGTTATGATAATTAAAATGGTACTCTGAAATTGATATAATTATAAAACACTCACATCTAATTCTAACCTGTAGTAATTGAGCCTAGAGTGAGATTTATTCTGTGGTTAAGAAAGGCAATGGCATTTATAACCAAAATAAATTAAAGCAAATGAAGAGGAAAATTTTGTTCTGTGTAATATTTAGTTGATTATAGTCTTAATTGACTATGCCAATCCATGTTCATCAATAAAGGATATGGTGTGTGCAAAAAAATGAACAAAAATTTATCACCAAGGCATAGCCTTTGTTTCACAAGCAGAGAAACTGTTGTAATATAATCTGTCTGAATTTCTTAATACCATATTGAAAGTATTCAAAAATGTGGATAAAATACATTGCTGAACATTATTTCTCTTATACTTTGATTTGGAGAGAGAATTTGAAAGTATTTCTGTTACTTTGGGTAAACTTATCTCTTCATGATTTCTATCTCTTTAAAGAAATTATATTGTATTTAACTCTATATGTCTATTAAAATTGTAACAATTAATTCATTTGTTTAAATATAATTTTTGAAAAGAACTACTACATTAATACATTTGGATTTCAACTTTGAATGCAAGATTGTTACTTACAAATAGATATGTAGTAGGTAGAATAATGTTCCCTTCAAAGATGTCCATGTCAATATCCCCAGAACCTGTCAGTATGTTAACTTCCATGGCAAAAGATGTGATTGATCAATTTGTAGGTATGATGGACAGATTTGTAGATTAGACTACGGATGATAAGTCAAGGATCTTGAGATAGGAAAGCTATAATAGAATATCCAGGAGGGACCCAATGTAATCACAAGCATTAGTATAAGTGAAAAATGGAGGCAGGAGCATCAGCATCAAGGAAGTAGATATAATGACAGAAGCAGAGGTCAAAGTGATGTGATAGCTGGTTTTGAAGACAGAAGATCTATGAGTGAGCAGCCTTCTAGAAGATAAAAAAGGAAGAAATTGGATTCTCACCTAGAGATTTCAGAAGAAACACAACTCTGCTAACTCCTTGATTTTTGCTTCTTGAGACCCATTTCAGACTTCCAATGTTCAAAACTTAACATAATATATTGTTATTGTTTTAAGCCATTAAATTTGTGATAATTTGTTACAACAGCAAAAGGAAAATAAAACAAATCAGTTTTGTGATTGCAAGAAGCTAATAACAAAAAAATGATATCAACCTTTTAAAAAGTTCTTAGAATTAAACATACACTTTGTGACTCAGCAATTGTACCTGTGAATATTTATGATAGAAAATTAAAACTATGTTCATATAAGCCTTATTTGTAATATCAAATACTTAAAAGAACCCAAATTCCCTTTAATGTGTGAATGATTGAGCAAACTCTGCTATATCTTATGAGTCTTTAGTAATTTATTAACATATAGAGAGATCACATACATATGTTCTATTTCATCACTATTAGATGCAGAGTAAACTCATTTTCTAATTAAATACAAGAAGATGGGGAGGAAGAGGAAGATGAAGAGCAGGAATAAGGAGGACAAAGAGGAAGAAGAGAAACCACCAAAATAATACAAGCATAATTGCCTATAAAATATAGCTTTATCATGAATTAAGGAAGAATTTGTAATAGCATACTTAAAACATTTGGCACTGAAGTTCAGTACATCAAAAAGGCTTGTATACTTTAAATATAAGTAAATTTGCAACTCTTTATGTCTTCTATGCATCTTATTTAAGGAACATAAAAGTCTTTAGCAAGTCACTATCTTCTGAGCTAAATATAAACACTCATTTTTTTCAAATAGTTCTTACCAAATCAGAGATTCTTCAACTAGGGAATGTATTTTTCTGCAACTCATTCAAATAGGAAGCTGTTATGTAGAAAACAACTTTTGTCCAAAGTAACAGAATCACTACAGAATAAACTAGGAAAACAAATTCATCTAAAATATTTAGTGCCAGCTCGAGCTTGCAATTTACCAGCACAATATTTTGAAACATCTTTATTTTGACTACTTTTCTTTGATTTCCAGTAAATGGTAAGTAACTTCTGGAAGTTTAATTAAGAATTATACTTTATCATTATTATAGAAGAAATGTTAGTTTTAAATCTTAATCAGTTTGTATACTTAACTTAAAACCTCATCAGATTATTTTATTCCTTAAAAAACAATTATTTAAATGAGTCTAAAGATTGTTAGTCTTTTAAAATTCTGAAGGAGAGTTAAATGGAGGAGTTAATCTTAATTTTCTCAGAAATTATGTAAACTACTTGAAATAACTTGATATATTTGGGGAAAAACTTTTTTCACAATAACATTATATGTTTTATCAATTATCCTTTAAACTTTCCAGGTTCCAGTCTTGTGAAATCAGTTGCATCCTCTCATAGGAACATATAGTATCTTGTACAATATTTTAAATAAGTTGTCCCATGTCAGGGTCACCACCTGTGGGGGTCAGTTCTGCAGACCCTGACTCAAGTACAGATGAATAAAAGCACTCACACACAGATTACAGTCAACGAGTGGGCTGAGGGGTCATGAGCCACTCACAGAGAAAGATCACAGCTAAAAGACACTCACTAGTTTGCTCTCTCCCCATCTATTCATTATAGATTTAATAACAGAGGCTTTAAGTCAACACACATGTAGAGAAGGATTAAAGGCCAGGTTCCAATGCCCAAAGCAAACACCATTAGTGGGTAATATCCCTGGTCAACTTCCTCTGAGAGGACCATCTAGCTCAAAGGTTAGTTTTAAGAATGTATGAGTAAACAAGCTATTCAGATAAACTCCCTGACATACCCTAGCTATTTGCTTTTCTTTTTTTTTTTTAAAGATGGGGTTTCACCATGATGGCCATGCTGGTCTTGAATTCCTGACCTCAGGAGATCCACCCACCTCGGCCTCCCAAAGTGCTAGGATTACAGCTTTTTTTATTAACTAAATGTAAAGGGGATATAGGCTGCCTTCAGCTGAAACTTCTACTGAAACTATAAAAAAAACCTTTAGGCCTTCTAAAAGGGTTTGATACTGTATTCTATAAGTTTCTCTACTATTTTTCCTTAATATTTTTGCCACTACCCTGAGGGAATTCCCATAGTCCCACTAAATTATAATTATTTTGTTACCTAAACTGCATCGCATACACTAGTATTGGTGCCATGTGGGCAAGCATATTGTCTTTTCAAGTATTTTTATATCTAATGCTTCAGCTATCTCTGAACTGTAAGCAATGTTCTATATATGTTGTTCAATTAACTGTATTATTAACCATGCATTTGAGTAACAGCATAGCTTAAAGACTACTTTTGAATGAATCTATGTAAAGTTAGGGTGCATATTCTGATAATAATATACACATGAACTTTCTCACTTTTTGATAAGAAACCCAGGTTAAATATTCAAAATAAACTGTCTTTTGCCAACAGTTCTTTCATTCATTCCCTCTGTATTTGACATATACTCTACCATAGCAGATATTTCTATTAACTAGATCTTCAAAGCTAGATCTAGTTAATTTGTTATTTCTCATCCCTCACTTTCCATATGTCTCCCAATTTTTCTACTCCATTTATGCACACAATAACTATCTAGTGAAATGTTTGCTTGATAACATGCTAGTATATCATTAAAACTAGTCAATCATTTATCTTTAATTGATGTAATTGGATGCCCAGGGAAAGGATAATGAAGCCATGATGTTTAGGTTTCTATACTCTTTTTCCCTCCACTCAAGGTAGGTGTCACAATAATAGTTAATTTTCAAGGTATGCTTTCTATATAATAATGCATCACTATTAATCTCAATCTTAACAATAACCTTATTAATAAAACAAGAACTATTTATTGCTATTTCTTGGAAATTAAAAGGAAGAAGTGGAAGGAAACCAAAAGTGAAGTTCCTTTTCCTGCACTCAATTGTTTTGTGAAACTTTAAAAAGTGTCAAAAAAGACTGTCCTTTCATAGCCCTGGAGATAGTTTTAAGTGTGTAATTTAGAAATGGAGACATGCAAGATGCAACCCAGTAAAATGGACACAAATGGGACATAAGATCTGAATCCTCTCTCCAATTCTTATTCAAATAAGACAGTTAATTGGTAAGGGTTTTCATCCTTAAAAGCTAACTTTTGCCATAATCTGAGACCAGTTTTTATGAACTTCTCCAAGTTCTGAATAATCATGTTTTATGTTGTTTAGTTATTCTTGTGTGAATGATTTTGTTTGTGCCTGTGCATGAAGAGAAACGGGTAAGAAACAGAATGATAAATGATATGGAGGTTTAAAATAATTGTTAGTAATTTTGAATCCTTCTATTTTATATTATAAAGAATGTTCAGCTAAAATTCTAGAGTCTCAAAAAGTATTCCAAGAATTTTGTAGGCCCACAGTCAAGTACTCCATTCCAGGAATATAAATTATACTTATATCTGACTGGCAGACTCCACTCACTCCTCAAGACATATGCTCACACTTTCATGGGGCATTCTAACCATCTCTTCCGTTGACAACATTATTCTCTCCACTTTCTAACCTCCATTTAAATTTGCCTCTACCTCTATTATATCTATTAACAAAAATTCTTGGAATTATTTTATTTCATGTATGCCTTTTCATACTAGCAACTTCTTAAGGACAAAGTTTATTTCTTAGTTATGGTGCCTTCACTAGTATTTAGTAGAGTGTCTGGCACACAGTATTTTCTCATTAATTTACTCAGACTTAATATACTTTTAACTCTGTTTAATGAAGTAACTATTTTTACCTAATGCTCCACTATTAAAAAGTGGTCTGTAATGGCTGAAGTTGATGATGATTGCCTTTTTTTAGAAGTATAAATATGTCTGTGCATACATTTTTAAATTCATCATTTTATACCCTTTGTTATGGTTGTACCTACATGTGACTAATGTTCCCTACTAGTTTATTAGCTTCTGAACGTAACACAAACATACATTCAAAAGCCCTTATTCAATGAATAAAAAAAATGACCACATAATATGATTAGGCACACATCTTATATCACTTCAGTCAACACATTGGTACTAGAAACTTAATATTATAAGCACAGTAAACTTGTGGCTGCTTAAAATTTTTTAAACATTTTGTTCTTTTTTGACAAAGTTACTCAGAAAGTAAAATTATGTAACTGTCTTGTGCAGAACACATTTATAGTTAGCCTATGTTTTATAGAAAAACTTTCGAAGGACGATTTTGTTTTCCTAATTCCTAGTAAATATTTAATTGATGTTTTAATTTTTACTCCATTTTAGACGAGATGTTTGTCGCATGACTTTGGATAACTACTTCAGCAAGTATGACTGTTGTATATGGACAATTCATATTTTGTGTTTTGACTCAGTGACTTCACTTTTTATTAAAATTTTTTGGACAAAAATTATACCTTTTATAAAGTATTATAATCTATGCCAAAAAAATACCTTTTATAAAGTATTATAATCTATGCCAAAAAAATAATTACTGATAATCATTAAGGAAAGCTAATAAAAGGAAGGTTAAAGGGAGTGAGAGAAAGACAGAAGGGAAACAAAAACAGTTCCCTATAACACTGGTTCCCAATGTGTAGGGTTTAGATGCATAGGGAGCCATGAGCTTATTTTAACTGGCCTGTTAATACGAGTGATTATCAAGCATTGTCTGGATCCTGGTATAACATTTTACAAATATGTATAATTTTTAAGTATATGTATATTTTGATTAACAATTTGCAAACTATTTTTAAAATAATTGCTATGCTTCAATTTGTTCTTTTTCACAATATATTTTCCCAGTGTGCAAATGCTAAAAAGTAAAACCACATTCTTAAGCATTTTCAGTATATTTCCTCATACTCAGATATATTAGAAACTGCTGCTTTAAAACACTGATAACAATAAATGCAGCATGTTTGTAAAGATTTATTTTTCTAGATAAAATCTATGCATCACATTCAGTGATATTTTGGGGATTACAAGTAATAAATCTTATCTCAGTTCTTAAACACCTACTCATAAACTCATACTATGTTGCTCTAGAAAAAAATATTTTAAAAGAAGATTAAAGCATAAACACCTTCCATTTTCTACAAATTATACATTTTGTGCAACTCACTTTGGTTGCTCAAATGTTAGGCATTATTTACGTTTAGAGGAGGAATTAAGTAACATTTACACCTATGAGGGAAAATAGACTTTTCAAAGTCAGGAATCAAATTGCAAAATAAAAATGAGGAAGAAATTTTGCAACAATACTGATAAAACCAGATTATACCTCTTCATCTGCTATTGTTCATATTTGTTTTGCACCCAGACATCAAAAATAAAGTCAATATTTTTCTCTGACTCAGGGTGCTAGTATTTCTATTAAGCCAAGAGAGTATTTTGCCATCCTCAGAAGATCTAGAGTTCTGGGGCAATAGCCAATCAGCAGATCAAATGAGGTCTCTCACGCACTTTGTAATAATCATGTTGTAAGATTGTCAAATGCTTCTGAAGGTGATTATAATGCACACAGTTGCAGTTATTTTAATCATAGTTCAATGACTTTTAATAGATATGGCTTTTAAAATGTTATAAATACAATTAAATAATCTAAAAAATAAAAGTGTCACATTTATCAGAAATAAAGATCTTATTCTTAAAGTAAAAAGAAGTTGCTGAGAAACTTTCTGCATTGGGGATCTTGATATCAAGTCAGTAAATGACCAGACCCATATATCCAAGAGTTAAAGCCTAAGGAGTGATTCAACTCCTTCTAAGTTGAGTTTTCCATTGCTTTCTTTCCTTGCAAAAGTCAATTAAGTAACTGTAGTTAGCAAAACCTAAAAGATCAAACGCATTTTGCCATTTCTTTTTATAACTAATTTTAGAAATTAATTTCATGCTATGATCCATGAATTCTCTACAACTTTTTTTTTAGCTTAGGTCCTTCCGTTAATATTGTTTCAAACTTATCTGTCTGATAGTCGAGATTCCAAGTAAGATTCATGCATAAAAGCAATTCTTAATTTCTCAAATTAGTCTGTGAGTTCAATTCATTTCTAAATAAAACCCCACAAAGATTTTCCATAGGATTTTAAAAGACATTACACATTTTAGAACAGGAATTCTAAAATTCATGTGAAAGAGCAAATACAAAAGGACAGCCAAAAACTTTTAAATAAATAAACATTTACACATGTATTGATTATAAGCAGGTGATACATAAGCCATTTTAAATAAATGAAGGACAGTTTATTCAATACATTACGTAGACAGTATTTGTTGAACTATTTGGAAAAACTAAAATTAGAAAGACATCCAATTTATACTGTCATGTAAAATGAAAAAAGTTTCATTATTGCTAAAACAGAAGACCTATAATAGAGAAGGATTTGTCTGGGAGGTTAGAGTTGGAAAGATCTTTTCAAAATAAATTTCCAAAAGAAACATGGATGAATGGATGCATAGAAAGATAAATTTAACTATATTAATATTTATGACTTTTGTACAATAAAAACCACCTTAAGGGAACTTAAAATGTAAGCAAAAAATAGGAGAGTATATTGCAATGTATGGAACTTATGTAAGTAATGAAAAATATTTAAAAAATGAAATTCAAAACAAAATGGGCAAAAGTTTTGAAGAAGAAATGAACAGAAAAGGATGTGCAAATACCCAACAGATATATAAAAAATGTTTAAACTCACTATTAATCAAGTTATAAACAGCAAGTTACAATATTCACCCATCAGGTAGTGTGTTAGGCACGCATCTTTTTTTTTTTTTTTTTTTTTTTTCTTTTAATAAAGACGGAGTTTCACCATATTGGTCAGGCTGGTCTTGAACTCCCAACCTCAGGTGATTCGCCCACCTTGGCCTCCAAAGTGCTTGGATTACAGGCGTGAGCCACTACACCCGGCCTAGGAACGCATCTTCATGACTTCAGATTCCTTCTACTATTTTATTCTTACTCTTTGATAAAGCAATGGCTATTGAGAATTTACACAAAGAAGCTTTTACCATTCAACCACGGGGATCCACAACTACAGACACACCTGCTGCTTTCTATGTTCATTGCTTAGCTATAGGTCTTTCCTCTTCTGGATCCAGATTAAATGCTTCAATCTAGGGCACAGGATGCTGCTTTCTGAGTGGCCACAAAAGGCCAGATGATGTATCTCTAAGCACAGGAGAATTGCCTTCCTGTGGGGTGAATCTTGATGAGTAAGAAAAGGAAGAAAGAAGCTTGTAGGTAAATTTTCCCTCCTTTCTCTCACTTGGTGAATGAGTGCAAAATTCACAAGATATTTAAAAGAGTACACCTAGATTAGGGTAAGGAAATATCACAATACCTAAAGAGCTGAAACCAAGAGTCCTAGGTTTTCATAGTAAGCAGAGGCATAAATGTCATCCAAAAAATAAATTGTCAAAAATCAAGATGCTTAGACTGTGAGAGGCTCTAATTGAAGCAATAGAGGAGGAGAGTGTGTTCAAATTATTTCCAAAGTATCCTCATAAAAGACCCAGGCCAGGGATTCTAAGCACAAACGCAAACATACAAAACTAAAAATTAACTGCTTTGCTTCATTGCCATGCTCTCCTTCTAAACTCACAATGTTATTAAAGCACTCTTTGATGCTTTAAGTGAACGATTTAACTGATTTTAACACTTTGTGACACATCTCAGCAAGATTAATAAATAATCCTAATGAAAGCAAAAGTTATTTTCTTACAGTGATCTGCATTGAAAATAAAATACAACGTTTATTCATTCAATATTTTTCTTCTTCCTATGGACAATTTCTAGCTATGGTTCAGACTACTAATTTATACTAAGGGTGGTGCACCTAGGCATATCTATGAATTTTAATATGTACATGTTTTTGTAAAGGAATTATCTCATCATCTTTTCTAATTTTTTAGTAGTCAAAAAGCCATAAAAATTCATAATTATACATAAGATACATAATTATATATGTATGTACACACATATCAAATATATATAATTATATATTTAAGTATATATACACATATAAGTAAATAAATTTACTACATGTGTATATATATATATATATATATATATATATATATATATAAAAACTTGTGATTGTTTGATTTTGGTTCTCACCCTATGACAAACTCCTGGTTAAAAATAAAATGTTCAGAGTTGTAAGCATTTGAAAAGTTTTCTGTTACTGGAAGTCAAGTTCATGTTTATTATAAAGTTGTTAATTAGAATAAATATTTCATCCCTATATCCCTTAGCAAACATTTTCATTTACTAACACTTCCATTAAATCCTGAATAAATACCCTTAAGAACAGAAGTGATTATTAGAATATAGCCAATTTACTTGGCTGTTACGGATATAACACTAATTTGTACTTTCATCCCCAACAAGTTTATAAAGGACTCTTGTAATTGCATTGTTGCAACAGGGATTAAAGGAGTTTGCAGCTTATATGGGTGCCAAGAAGTACCGGGAAGGCAGTAAAGCATTAAGTGATAATGACTGAATCAGGTATGGGGCGTGTGTGTGTGTGTGTGTGTGTGTGTGTGTGTGTGTGTTCATTCTTATCCAATGACCAAGATGCTTTTGTGACTGTTTGCTTAGACTACTTTGATATAAAATGTAATGTAAACTAAACAGTACACAGGTTTTTATTTTTACATGTATCTTACCATTCATGCTAGTCTAATAATGCTCCTTCATCAAAAGGAATGGTCAAAATAAAACCATTTTATTAAGTATAAAACCCTCAAATTTCTTTAAAACTTACTTAGAACAAATGCAGCCACATTTCCAGGTAAAGACATAGATGATGATTTTCTATGTGCATTACGTTTTTCTCAGAAAGTTTTTTTTCAGGATTTCTGTAAGAAACGGCATGCAAATTAGGGAAAAAGAAACAACTTTATGTTGTAATCATATACTAAAACAATTCATCTTTGGCTCTAATCCAGATAAGTTTTAGCAATTATTATTTAATCTCCTAGCATCTGCATATATAAAAATGATGTTGTAATATGTGAGACAGTTATGCATAACAACTAAAGTGATCTGTTGAATATCATTAAATTCATTCTCATATAATTATTATTCCAATTTTATCATTGAATTTAGCTCTAGAGTGAATTAATAGTATGAATTAGTACTTAAGCCATTCTAATTTATATGTTAATATTAATATATCTATTGTTACTATTCAAAATGAAAACAAACTAATCCACCTAACACTGCCATAACATTTGTCAGGCTGGAAGCCTGCAGAGTTTGCTGATTACATTTTTATTTTATAAAAATGTTAATATAATTAATAACAAGAGCACTTCATTGATACATTTCATTATGAAGTGATACTGTTAAACTGAAAATTCCAAGCTAGATGTCTGCATGGTGTCAAGTTACATAAATTGCCCCTACTTGCCATCTTCACTGTTAAACCAGTTATTGACATAAAAGGGAAGACATTGAGCGATTTCACACTGAGTAAATGAAACTTTTGTTTGTTATCTTAAAACAGCTCTATTACCTTGGACATAATTGGAAGTTTATGACTTGATGACAAACTTATCAAATCCATTACGAAACCTGCCAAGGAAATGTACAATTAATAGTTTTCCTTAGGCCGGGCGCGGTGGCTCACGCCTGTAATCCCAGCACTTTGGGAGGCCGAGGCAGGTGGATCACGAGGTCAAGAGATCGAGACCATCCTGGTCAACATGGTGAAACCCCATCTCTATTAAAAACACTAAAAATCAGCTGGGCCTGGTGGCGCGTGCCTGTAATCCCAGCTACTCAGGAGGCTGAGGCAGGAGAATTGCCTGAACCCAGGAGGCGGAGGTTGCGTTGAGCCGAGATCGCACCATTGCTCTCCAGCCTGGGTAACAAGAGCGAAACTCCATCTCAAAAAAAAAAAAATAGTTTTCCTTGGGTTTTTTTCTTTCATGTAAGAATTCTATTTTATAACAATATTTGATGCCTCAGGCAGAGCTTTTGAAGACAGTCATTGGGCCTCTCTGGCTGCTATATATATGTACTTAACCTTTGGTTTTCTAATTTACTTTACTACTAGAGGTATATTGGAAAACAAAAAAATTTAAAAAAATGGAACAATTTGACATATCTGAATGTTAATGTGAGCAGAGAATAAAATATTGCATATGTACAGAGATTAGGATGGATGAATTCACAATTATAAATGCAGAACAACTTAAATAACTTCTCAAATGTGTCAGCATGGAAACCCACAAGTTTTAAATAGTGCATGTCTAATATCCAGAGAGATCTGTAAGAAATTTCAGGTCCTCATCAGTGAGCAAGCAGATTTTGTTTATAAACAAACTTTGTTTTACTCTCTTCTTGAGATTACAAAGATCCGAAGGAAAAAGCAAAATACCCCAGGCCAAGTATTTCAGTGTCCAGTAAGAATAAAACAAAATATACAATTCAATTTTAAAATGTCAAACAAAATACATATTTTATTTATGTATCACAGTGTTTTACAAATAGAAACAGGAAATAGTAGTTTGGTAAAACTAGAGTTCAGGTTATGTGTGTATGCATTGGGGAGGAAGAAGGTGGCAGAATAAGTAGAGAGATGAGAAACTTAGGTTCTAAACTTAACACTTTTTACACCGACATTTGAAACACAGATAAGAAATGATAAATGATTCATAAAGGGTCACTAAGCTAATTGGTATCAGGTCTCTGTTGTTTTCATCAATTTCTCTTTATATTTTCTTACATGTGAATTTAAAGTTTTAATAATTGGCATTGATTTGTTGTGATTTTTGGTAATGATTAATAATGTTATTATTTAGTGGGTTTTATTTCAGTAGCCATTGGTAAGTAGATAATATAATTTGGGATGAAGTTAAATACAGAAATTTATAGAATATGCTATTATTTTCCTTAGGTTTAAATAAGGATTTATAAAGTCACAAGAGAACATCATTCATATGCTAACATCAAAATAATCTACAAAACTGTAACTTTTCTTGAGCCTGTCAGGGAAATGAGGTCAGGAATCAACCAGATGAACTGAATTCTAAAGACAGTAAATCCCTCAAGGAGTGAATAGGCACCTGAACTATTTCACCTTTGGCATTACACAAGAAGAGGTGAAAGCCATCAAAGTAGGTAAGAGGAAAACAGCTAAAATTAAAATACATTCTTTAAAAACAATTGTGGGCTCATGTCACTGCTTAGAATCCCTGAGCGATCTAGAGACATGGGGGGTTTAAATGTGCTTAGAAGCTGTTTTTCAGACAGTAAAAGAACCATAGATGACCTAATTACTGGGCATATCAGAGTCGACCTTTAGAAAACCTGTGATTTCTATATTCAAATAAATAGCAAGATGGAAAATTGTACTAGAGAATTCAAACCTCTTAAAAAAGAATCAAGAAGAAATTCTAGAATTTAAAATTGCAAATATTGAAATTAAGATGTCAATAGGTGGATTTAACAGCAGAACAAGTGCAGCAAAAAGATTAGAGAATTAGAAGAAGGTAGATCATTAGAAAATGCCCAGTCAGAGAAGCTAAGAGAATGAAATACTCAAAAGATTATATATTTGTTATACGTGATAAAATTGTGTGTGTGTGTGTGTGTGTGTGTGTGTGTGTGCATGCACACATGAACCTCAGAGGGGTTAGGGACAGAAAGAAAATGTTTGAGCAACTATCAGGCTGGAATCTTCAAAACTGAAATAAGATGTGAACCACAGATAAAACAGATTTATCTTGTTTGGAACTCAGGCAGAATAAATGTACAATTTTCCTTTTGCACTTCAGAGTAAAACTAAGGTATACTGACAACAGAGAAAGCACAAGCAGCCAAAGACAGCATATTATCCTTAAGGGAATAACAGGGTTGTGACTGATTTTATATTAAATGATAAAGAAGCCTCAGGAAAATGGAATAACATCTTTAAAACATTGAAAGAAAACACTGTTGACATATACCTTTTTTTTTTTCCAAAATATTCTTTTAGCTGAAGATGGAATAAAAAAATTTTCAGGCAATAAACAATGAAATAATGCATTACTTTTTCTTTCCTGAAGTAAACTAGTACTAAAGAGAGATCTTCAGGTTAAAAGTATTATAGATAAAGTATGGTAATGTAGGAAGGAAAGAAGTAAGCGCAATAGGAAAGTCATATGTGCAGGTAAATATAAATAAATTAACTATACAAAAACAATAATATTAAATCTAGCACAGTTTAAATATATGTAAACATAATACGCAAGGCAATAATAATAGAAAATGTGGGAAAGTAGAAAAAAGCATTAAAAGGCTCTGACACATTGACTTTCAATAGAATTGTCACCATTTTGTAAATGTTCTATTGTGTCCTGTCCAATAAGATAGACACTAGTCATTTGGATAATGACTAAAAAATAGAAAAGAATTAATAATTAACAAACCAATAGAAGAGAAGTAAATACCAAAAGATATTTAGTCCAAAAATGTAAGAAATAATAGAAAAGTAAACAGCAAACTTAATAATAGATAAATCATAATCGTTATAAATCTTAATAAGGTCAATAATTATGTTAAATTTAAAATCACTAAGTCCTCTCTTTAAGAGATCAAATTGCAGGCTGTCTTATTTGGCTGAGTACTAAAATGGCTTATTTATGTATAATTTTTCTGAATTTTGTCAACTTAGAAAACCAGCCTTGGGATTCCAATAATATTGACAATCACGGTAATTATCTTTTCCTTTCAACACCAATGCTGTATTTTCTGCCTCAGTTTTATCACTTTATTATTCATATTTCACTCTCATATATATATATATATACACACACACATACATACAAACACACATATATACACGTGTGTTTTATGCATATCTATATATACATATATGTATATATGTTTTAATTCTTGATTATGAAACAGTACTTCTATAAGTTTTTGCCTTTTTGCATAGTGCTTTACTACTACTTTACGCATATTTATAGAATGAATAAATGGATTCCAATAATACAATTCACATCAGTGTTTATAGATCAGAATAAAGCAAAATACAGTTAACATTTACGTAAGTCAGAATATTAGTGCGGGTCTGGGAAGTCACAAACAATTTTGTTGCTGTTATTTAGAACATTATAATATTAGTCACATACTTTTCAATTTAATAGATTTAGATAATATTGGTTTCTGATTTTTTAAAGTACATAAAACTCATTACACTGTATTTTTTCTTAATAATTTCTGGTATTATTACAGTGCTCTACAGGCTTCAAAAACCTAATGGCTTATATATTTCTTGCCCTGCCTCTATCAGGAAAGAGATACAAATCTCTCTGTTTGCTCAATGTCAAAGAGAAAATGACATAATTAGGCCTAAAATTCTGATCGCCTAATTCTTAATATATTTATTTCTCCCTTTTCTCTAATCAAATTCAGAACTAGAAAACAAAAATTAGAAATTAAATAATCAAGGCTGGGTGCAGTGGCTCACACCTGTAATCCCAGCACATTGGGAGGCAAAGGCCAGCAGATCAACTGAGCCCAGTAGTTGGAGACCAGCCTGGGCCAATATGATGAAACTCAACCTCTACAAAAAACACAAAAATTAGCTGCTGGTGGTGGCAGGTGCCTGTAGTCCCAGTTACTTGAGAGGCTGAGGTGGGAGGATTACCTGACCCCTGGAGGTCAATATTGCAGTGAACCTTGATTGTGCCACTGCATTCCAGCCCTGGTGACAGAGTAAGACTCTGTCTCAAATAAGTAAAGAAGAAGCAGCAGAAAAGAGTTCTACTGGAAAATCAAATAATCTGTTGATTTTTCAGTTAGAATATTTGCTTTAGCTAGAAATTTATATGAAAGAGCTGAATGACTGGGTGATGATTCTCTGTGAAACAAAATTTGTAAGTTCAAAGAGTGCATTACTGATTTAATTTCTTGTATGTTTTAAAATAAAGTTATCAAGATTCATATCTGATTAAGTCTGTAAGGAATCTATTGGAATAATTCTCTGGCCCCCAGTAGTTTTAGCATTTGGTTCATCTTTCCTTTGGACTATATTAGTCAATATTAACATTTGTAATTAACATTTCTATAATTTGATTTCCAGGTAGTATAGATAGAATAAATAAATACATTTCTATATATACAATAAACAAAAATACCAACTGAAGTATAATGGTTTGTGGTCAGCTACCACAAAGGTTATCTTTTAATTTATTCACATTCCAATAAACCACAAAGGTATTTTAACACAACTGTAAGTGTTTTAACAGTTTGCTAATTAGGTTACTAATAAATACTAGTGTATATGTAACAAATCCATAATTTTCATCTCATCAAAATAAATTATTATAAAATATACAATCCTTAGGATATTTTTGGTCATTGAAGGTAAGAAAAGGAAGAAGGAAGAAAGTTGAGGAAAGAAGGGAGGAAAGGAGGGAGGAAATTATGGTAGCCTGCATAAAATAAGAATGCTTCTAAATTCACTGTTACTCCTGGTACTTGGAGTAGCCCAGCCTCACACCCAGACTTATTTTGATGACCAGCATATTGTTCCTTATCCTTTTTTAAATAGAGGCTTTGCCACTGTAGCAGGGCCAAGGACTTCACACCTATTGAGTGCACAGACAGGGAGGAAAAATGGAGATTTGCTCCTTTATGGCCTAGATGAAGCTACTTTTTATAGTCACATTCTTTCTGATGCTTTACATTAAGGATAATTATTTTTGCCATTATTACTTTTTAAAAATAATTTTAATCACACATCTGTTCCTTTTGTTCTCTCCAATATATAGGCCCAAGGTTTTAAAATTTTAACGTCTAAAGTTCTAAAGTGGTTAAAAAGTTAATTAATAATGGGAACATAGTAGTGGTTCTGTGGATTATATTTTCTATTCCATATTAAAGCCAGACAGTTAATAGGTCAAGACTCTTAAAGTTCTAAAAAGGCCAATTTTTGTTAAAGGCAAGACTATATAATTACCATTTTTATGCTACAGAAATATAGGAAAAGATTCCTCCATCATCAACACATTTATACCTCCATTAAAGATGCTAACTTTTCATTTTGTCTTCACATTTACAAAATAATTAGGCTTTGCCTTGAGGAGTCAACAATTCAAAATCTTTTAATAATGGTTCAAACTTCTATTTATGTAAGTCTTCTGCACACTTGTCTGATAGAAAGATGTAATACTATGAAGAACTTAAAAAGATAAATGTAAATAATTTATAACAAGGAAATTTTAACAATTAATTAAAACCTAAACAATCTAAGTTTTGAATCTTGACTGGAAGATTGTATGCATGCAAAGACAAATTGTCACTGACTTAGTATACTCATCTTTAACATTAAGGGAGATTGCATAAGAAGGGTAACTTTATTTTGTAACCTTTTAAAATCATTAGAGCAATCTAAATTCCTACAATAACACCACTTCATGATGCATTTGATTTCATGTTGATCCCTTCCTGCCCCCACTACTTAAGTAGATTTAAACACATATACAACACACACACAAACACACACTCGGACTTGAAAAACTTAGTTGACTTGTTGCTTGTCACACAACTAACATGGTGGCTAAGTCTAATCTCAAATCTACATCACCATGTCTTCTAATTTCCTTATACTTCCATCATTCCATAATTTCTCCTAAAAATAAATTTCTCTTAGTGAAATCTTATGAGAAAAATTATAGTAATTTCTACTTTCTTTTGATTCAGTAATTCATAAACCATGTCCCCATTTAACTTGTGTGTATAAAGGAGAGTCACATCTTCTGAGAATAAGTTGGTGTTCTCAAAGATATAAACTCTAATGTTTTCTCTTCAATTTGTGTGTATTTTCCCATAACACTATGCCATACGCTTTAAAGAAATGAATAATAAAGTAGCAAATAAGCCAAATTTTTCCTTTGTCAATTATTTGAGAAGTTATTCAAATTGCTGGTATTTTAATATCAACAAAAACATTTCTTCTTTTTTGTGGTAATATAATTTTTTAATTTTATTATTATACTTTAATTTCTGGGGTACACATGCAGATTGTGCAGGTTTTGTTACATAGGTATAAACATGCCATGGTGGTTTGCTGCATCCATCACCCCAGCATCTACATTAGGTATTTCTCCTAATGCTAACCTGCCTGTAGTCCTCCACCCTCTGACAGGCCCTGGCGTTTGATGTTCCCCTCCATGTGTCCATGTGTTCTCATTGATCAACTTCCACTTATGAGTGAGAAAATGCAGTGTTTGGTTTTTTGTTCCTGTGTTGGTTTGCTGAGAATGATGGTTTCCAGCTTCATCCATGTCCCCACAGAGGACATGAACTCATCATTTTTTAGGGCTGCATATATTTTCTTCATCCAGTCTATCATTGATGGGAATTTGGGTTGGTTCCAAGTCTTTGCTATTGTGAACAGTGCCACAATAAACATACTTGTGCATAGGTCTTTATAATAGAATGATTTATAATCCTTTGGATATATACCCAGTAATGGGATTGCTGGGTCAAATGGTATTTCCATTTTTAGATCCTTGAGGAATTACAACACTGTCTTCCACAATGGTTGAACTAATTTACACTCCCACCAACAGTATAAAAGTGTTCCTATTTCTCCACAGCCTCTCTAGAATCTGTTGTCTCCTGACTTTTTGATGATCACCATTCTACCTGGTGTGAGATGGTATCTCATTGTGGTTTTGATTCGCATTTCTCTAATGACCAGTGATCATGAGCTTTTTTTCATATGTTTATTGGCTGCATAGATGTCTCCTTTTGAGAAGTGTCTGTTCCTATCCTTTGACCACTTTTTGATGGGGCTGTTTTTGGGTTTTTTGGGGGGTGTATTCATTTTTTTTCTTGTAAATTTAAGTTCTTTGTAGATTCTGGATATTAGCCCTTTGTCAGATGGGTAGATTGAAAAAATTTAATCCCATTCTGTAGGTTGCCTGTTCACTCTGATCATAGTTTCTATTGCTGTGCAGAAGATCTTTAGTTTAATTCTATCCCATCTGTCTATTTTGACTTTTGTTGCCATTGCTTTTGGTGTTTTAGTCATGAAGCCTTTGCCCATGCCTATGTCCTGAATGGTATTGCCTAGGTTTTCTTCTAGGGTTTTTATGGTTTTAGGTCTTTAATGACCCTGAGTTAATTTTTGTATAAGGTATAAGGAAGGTATCCAGTTTCAGCTTTCTGCATATGGCTAGCCAGTTTTCCCAACACCATTTATTAAAGAGGGAATCATTTCCCCATTCCTTGTGTTTGTCAGGTTTGCCAAAGATCAGATGGTTGTAGTTGTGTGGTGTTGTTTCTGAGGCCTCTATTCTGTTTCATTGTTCTATATCTCTGTTTTGGTACCTGTACCATGCTGTTTTGATTACTGTATCCTTGAGGCATAGTTTGAAGTCAAGTAGCATGATGCCTCCAGCTTTATTCTTTTTGCTTAGGATTTTCTTGGCTATGCAAGCTCTTTTTTGGTTCTATATGAAATTTAAAGTAGTTTTTTCCAATTCTGTGAAGAAAGTCAATGGGAGCTTGATGGGAATAGTGTTGAATCTATAAATTACTTTGGGCAGTATGGCTATTTTCACAATATTGATTCTTCCTAACCATGAGCATGGAATGTTTTTCTATTTGTGTCCTCTCTTATTTCCTTGAGCAGTGGTTTGTAGTTGTCTTTAAAGAGGTCCATCACATCCCTTGTAAATTGTATTCCTAGGTATTTTGTTATCTTTGTAGCAATTGTGAATGGGATTTCACTCACAATTTGGCTCTCTGTTTATCTATTATTGATGTATAGGAATATAATGACATTTCTACTAACTACATATTTAACAATGGTCCCATAAGATATTACTGTATTTTCATTATACCTTTTCCATGTTTAAATATGTTTAGGTATACAAATGCCATGTGTTACAATTGCCTACAGGATTCATTACATTAACATGCTGCACAAGTTTGTAGCCTAGTAGCAATAGGCTACATTTAGATTTTATTCATATAATCTACTACATACCTAGTCTAGGTATGTAGTAGATTATAGCATCTAGGTTTGTGTAACTACACTCTACGTTTGCACAATGATGAAATCACGTAATAATGTATTTCTCAGAACGTATCCTTCTCATTAAGCAATGCATAGCTGTATTTTAAATCACCTCTGAATTACTTATAAAACCTGATTGAATGTAAATGCTATGTAAATAGTTGTACTGTAGTGTTTAGAGAATAACAAGAAAAATATCTGTACATGCTCATTATAGATGTAATTTTTAAAAATATTTTCTGTCAGAGGTATGTTGAAACAATGGATATAGAACCCATGGATACAGAGGGCTGACTGTACTTTAAACCATTTCTAGATTCCTTACAATACTTAACACAATATAAACACTGTGTAAATAATTGTTATACTGTATTATTTTTATTTTATTATTTTTAATTGTATTATTTTCATTTTAAAAAATATATTTAATCCATAGTTGAATGAATATGTGGATACAGAGCCCACAGATGGGGAGGGCTGACTTTATTGTTAATTATAGGTGCTATGTTGTACAACATTTAGATTTTATTCATTTTGTATAACTAAAACATTATGTCCATTGAGCAATGACTCCCTATTTCCCCTTGATATGGTTTAGCTATGTCCCCATCCAAATCTCATTTTGAATTGTAGCTGCCATAATCTCTACATGTCTTGGGAGAGAGCCAGTGGAAGATAATCAAACTGTGAAGGTGGGTTTTCCCATGCTGTTCTCATGACAGTGAATAAGTCTCATGAGATCTGATGGTTCTATAAAGGACAGTGCCCAGGCATACACACACTCTTCCCTGCCGCCACATAAGACATGCCTTTGCCTCTCCTTCACTTTCCGCCATGATTATGAAGCCTCCCCAGCCATGTGGAACTGTGAGTCCTTTAAACTTCTTTTTCTTTATAAATTACCCAGTCTCAGGAATGTATTTATTAGCAGCATGGAAATGAACTAACACACCTGTTCCCCACAGCCCATGGCAACCACTAATTCTATTCTCTGCTACTATGAATTTGATACTTTAGAAATTTCAAGTAAGTAGAATAACTGTTTCTGTCATGATAAGTTAAATAAAATCTTTAACATTATTTCATATCTGTATGAGAGTCATTATTTTACCTTTTTCTGAAAGCAGTTTGTATCCAAAACATTAATACCCTGCTGTGCTCAGACATGGAATGACAGAAACTCACAGAGTGCTTGGCTTCAGCAGGAGCACAGTGAAGGAACAAGAGTGAAAGCAGCACAGGCCATCAGTCCATTACGCCTCTAGCAGTAAGAGTTCTGAGTAGCATATTTTCATGGCCACCACACTATATAAATATATTTATGTAAATGAGGTTCTTCCATTATAAAACGCTTAAAATGTGTCATATTTCAAAAAGCAAGTTAAAATCCCAATAACCTGTTATTAACCTAAAATAAATGAGCAGTATTACAGAAGAATTTATAAGTATTACATACAAAATATCTATTGAGGTATTACTAAATGTATGTTATATAAACTAAATAAATGTTACTTCCTTTTAAATAAGCAATGAGAACATAAAAACAGTATACATTTCCTGTCTGTATCCAGCTTTAAAATAATTATATATCCTCAAAAATATAGAGAGTTTACAATTATTTCACAATGGTGGTGTTTTTGTTGACTGTATTATAGAGGGTCTGTAAGGATACTGTGACAGTTATTAGCAGCATGACAATTAATTTTATAGAATATCTGGCCTATTGTTGCCCATGTAACCAATTTCCTACAGCTGAAATCCAAAACGACAAAGCTGGGTAATTTATAAAGGAAAGAGGTTTAATTGAGTCACAGTTCCACGTGGCTTGGGAGGCCTCAGGAAACTTATAATTATGGCAGAAGGCAAAGGGGAAGTAGGCACCTCCTTTACAAGGTGGCAGGAGAGAAGTAAGAAGAGGGCGGGGTAACTGCCATTTATAGAATCATCAGATCTCATGAGAATTCAGTATCATGAGAAAAGCATAGAGTAAACTACCCCCCATGATGCAATCACTTCTCTCCCTCAACATGTGAGGATTACAATTCAAGATGAGATCTGGGTGGGGATACAGAGCCAAACCATATCAGCCACTGTCAATTTTTTATCATTGATAGTGTAATAAAACAAATTAAAGAGTGTTATTTGAGAACATGCTGTAACTTATTAATACTACTAGAATATTAGTATTTCAGATTGTGTTTATTTTCTTGAGAAAAGGCCATATACAAAGAAAGACTTAAAAAAAATTTTTAAACAAAAGCTTTGTGTTACTAGTTTGAAATAAGATCCAAAATGTGGCTAACAGCAAAGCAGAAATTTTCTTCTGGGAGAAAAAATCATGAGCCATTATTTTTTACTAGTGCCCAGCCCACAGATGAGCACTTTATTAGTTACTATATTAGTTAAGGTGTGATAGAAGGGCCAAAGCATGAAACTCCACATAGCAAAAAGTCACTGGGTACCTAATGGTCTAATGGTAAAGAAGATGGAGAACAACCAAAAGCAAATTGCCCCTGCTTTACATTTGTCTTATGAGTAGAAGGACGTGATATTCAGTATTTCTTTTCCATGAAATGTACCAAACAATTATAATAGCAAAAACAATGACATACTGGATAAAGGCATGATTATCAATTGTTTCCAATGTTCCAAAATGATATTATAACGCTACCAATAAAATATTATTGCAAAAAGTAAATCAAACCTGAAACTAAATTTTAAATCTAACTACCAATTTTCAGGAAATACAGAGAACATTATGTGACATAAAAGAGATGTAATCAAGCAAATTCAAACAATGTAAGATTCAATGCAGCATTCATTATTCACAATAGTCAAGACATGGGATCAACCTAAGTGTCTATCGAAACATGAATGGGTAAAGAAAACATTGGATATATACACAATGGAATACTATTCAGCAGTGAAAAGAATGAAATCCTATCATTTGTGCAACATAGATGACATGGAGAACAATCATAATAAGTGAAATAAGCCAGACAAGTACTACATGATCTCATTCATATGTGGACTCAAAAAAAAAAGTTGATCTCACAGAATTAGAGAGTAAAATGGTAGTTACCAAAGGTTTGTTCTGGGGAGAGGTTTGACAAAGGATATAAAAATTCAGTTTGGAAGAATAAGTTCAAGAGACCTATTGTACAACATGGTACCTATAGTACATAATGCACTGTATTCTTAAAAAATGCTAAGAAAGTGGATGTAAAGTGTTCTCACCAAAAAATGATATGTGAGGTAATGCATACGTGAATAAGCTAGATTTAGTTATTTCACAATGCATATGTACTTCAAAACATCATGTTCTACACTGGAAATATATATAGTTTATGTCAATTTAAAAAACTA
>NW_016107405.1:6515623-6536732 GCF_001604975.1 Cebus imitator | reverse complement strand
AAAAAAAAAAAGGCTCAAACAAGAAAGTATTTATAACATTGTTATACATCCCAAGAAATTACGGTAGTGTATTCTAAGTATTTTAAAAATTATTTTTATTATCATTACATCAGGTTGTGGTATCTAAGTTGCTTTGGGGTTTTTACATGTTTGGTCCTGAAGGAGGAAGATTTGTTTTCGTTTGTTTTTGTCTTTCCCCTAATACAAACCCCTTTCCTATATATGCCAAGGTGAGGTTAGTATAATTGCATTCTGGAACCATAAAATTTTCACATCAAAGTATTTAAATACTCTCAAAATACTCTGGAATTATTTTTTAACTGAATTTCAATGATTTGGGGTACGAATACATATAAATGAATTACCTCAAGTGTACTATATTATCTTATTAAAATCTACCTGAAATTTTTATATTGGACATATGCTTTTATGTTGTTAATGAATACTGTAAATTGGCCTAAGGCAATTTGATCATTCATAAGTAAAAGACTGTTTTTTGGTAAGTATCATTTTCTTCTAACAGTGAAAATTGGGACTACCTGCCTTTAGAATCAGCCAAACAGAAAAACAAATACTGCATGCTCTCACAAGGGGGAGCAAACTGATGAGAACACACGAACACACAGAGAGGAACACCACACACTGGAGCCTATAGGAGGGTGGAGGGTAGGAGGGAGATAATCAGGATAAATAATTAATGGGCACTAGGCTTAATACCTAGGTGATGAAATAATCTGTACAACAAACCCCCATGACACATTTACCTATATAACAAACCTACACGTATACCCCTGAACTTAAAAGTTAAATAAAATCAGTAACCAAAATATGTGGCGACCCAGATTTGGAGCTGCTAATAGGTAAACTGTTTCAATGGCTGCAAGTCCCAGATGCATTCTTAACGCATCTGTAATTGTGTTTTCGGAATTTATTAGGCTGGTGCAAAAGTAATTGTGGTTTTATGGCAAAACCCGCAATTACTTTTGCTTCAACATAATACCTTAACTATGACCAGAAACAGTTGTTTTTAAGTCAATTAATGTCTTTGAAAATAATTTAAACATTTATAATATTTAAAGGGCAGTGAAATACTAATTATTCTTACAAAATTCACTATTCTCAAAATATTATTATAAAAGCAGTAGTAATGTGAGAAAATCTAAAAGATTCTATTGAAGATAAATTTGTTGCAAAGAATGGAATTCTATGTTACAACTGGATCCCAAGGTACATCAGAGTGTGTATAATTATTGAGCAGACTATATGTTAAGAAATCTGACAAGAAGATGGACAATCAGGATGTTGCAGGAGAGGCTAACCGGTGGTTTGGGGTTGCTCCCACTAAATCTGGAAAAATGAACATGAACATCCTTCACCGGGAAGAGCTCATTGCTCAGAAGAAGCGGGAAACTGAAGCCAAAACGAAACAGAAAACAAGCAGAATCAGGTGCCCAGGCCTCGGCACCCACATCCTAGTGAAATCACAAATGCACACAACTCTTCCGGCATTTCCAACAAGTTTGCCAACGATGGTAGCTTCTTGCAACAGTTTCTGAAGTTGCAGAAGGCACAGACTAGCTGAAATGCTGCCGCCCGCCCCCGCGCCCGCCCCCGCGCCCGCCCCCGCGCCCGCCCCCGCGCCCGCCCCCGCGCCCGCCCCCGCGCCCGCCCCCGCGCCCGCCCCCGCGCCCGCCCCCGCGCCCGCCCCCAGCGCAGCATCAGAAGGCCGACAGGACTGAAGAGCTTACTCGCAGGTCAAGCAGCTGCCCACCTCAGGCCACCCGAGTGTCATAAGCAGTGGCTAGAAATCAAAGTTTCACCCCCAGGGGGAAACGAGACTTGGAAAACGATAGAGAAATTGGCCCGCTTTGTAGCAGGAGGAGGCCCTGTGTTAGAAAAAATAGCTATGGAGGACTACAAGGATAACCCGGCTTTTGTATTTCTGCACGATAAGAATAGCAGGGCATTCCTCTAAAGAAGAGTTGGCTGAGATAAGAAAGGAAGGGCAGAAGTCGCAGGCAGCCTCTCAGAAAGTTTCACCCCCAGAGGACGAAAAGGTCAAGAACCTTGCAGAAAAGTTGGCCAGGTTCATAACGGACGGGGCTCCCCTGGTGGAAACCATTTCCCTCCAGAACAAACACGGGAACCAGGCATTCAGCCAAGGGTCCAAGTCCTACCGACAGAAGCTGGAGGAGTTCGGGAAAGCCAAGGCGGCTCCACAGGCAACCTCAGGGCGCCCAGAGCCGGCCTGAAGCGCCAGTCCTCTCCTGAGGCCCTGTCAGGGTCCACGCCTGCACTCTCAGTCATCGGCTCCAGCTGCCCGGCGGAAGCCTCCCTCCGCAGCCCCGCAGCCCCGCCTCTCCGCCCCGTGAAGAGGAAGCGGAAGAGCCGGAGGGGGCCTGAAGAGGATAAGGTAGACCTACCACTTGCTGAGCTGGTGCAGCTGGACGGGGATTCCTCTCCTTCGCCTCTGTCAGTTCAGTACCTCAAGGGGCTTGGCTAAGAGAAGGAGAAGCCCGTGGGTCTAGTGGGCGTCACGGAGCTGTTGGACGCCCAGAAGCAGCAGCTGAAGGAGCAGCAGGAGATGCAGCAGCTGTACGACATGATTATGCAGCACAAGCGGGCCATGCAGGACATGCAGTTGCTGTGGGGGAAGGCGGTGCAGCAGCAGCAGCAGCAGCAGCAGCAGCAGCAGCAAGGGTACGACAACAAGGAGAGTGAGCTGGGCACCTGGGAGCGCCCGCTGCGGTGCGTGGAGTTGGACAAGACCAGGGAGTGGGCCGAGCAGCTGACAAAGATTGGCTGGGGCAAGCACTGCAGAGGAGACTGCCTGCCTCCAAACCAGCTGGAGAAGTTTGTGGAGACCTTCAAGGCGCTGAAGGAGCGCCGCTAACCTGACTACTCAGAGTCCAACTGACCGTGAAGAACATCGGCTACTAGATGCTGATGATGGTCTGGAAGGAGGGTGAGGGGCTGGGCCCAGAGGGCCAGATCATCAAGAACCTGGTCAACAAGGACACCACCACAGCGGTCGCCAGCTTGGGCACTGACCGGCCGGCGGAACTGTCCGAGGAGGATGATGAGGTCGAGGCCTTCTGCAAGAGGATGGTGCTGGTCTGCTGCTTCCGGCTCAACCTCCTGAACAACCGGCCTTACTTCTGAGGGTTCTGGAAACATGTAATTTCTGAATGACCAACTGTCCCTGGGCTGTGGAATGTTCCGGGCTGCATTTCTGCCCACCCCTCCCGTTGTCATGAGTGTCGTGCCATGTAATAAAGTCCCAGTGATTAAAAAAAAAATCTGAAAAGGTAAATGTGAAAAAGTGATAATTGATATATCACATTATAAATGCTGAATTCCAGATAACATGATAAAAAGAGAAAAATATTTTTAAATGATGAGAACGCTATTAAGAGGAGTCAACTCTATGTGGCAACATCAGAAAGGGCAGCAAGATGAAATAGAATGTTGCCTCAAGCCATTCAGAAAATAGACATAGGCCAGGGATAATGAAGTACATGATACATATTGTTAGGAAGACTTTTCTAAATGGTTATTTCCCTGCCACCATCCCATTACTTTAACTCACAAAACACCACTTAGCATGGTTCTTGTGTTTGTCTCCTATTTAGGGGTCTCAAACAGGACTAACTCAAATATGGTATAACCACATACAAGACATTTTAAGGCTTCTACTTGAACAAATAACTAAACCATCACTCACAAGGCAGAATAATTCCTCTCTCATTTTCTTTGGTTCCTGATTGTTTACAGAGATGCAACTTCAGCAAAGTTTCAGAGCTAGAAAAATATTTTGCCTTAATCTAGGACTTTGAATCTACTTAAAAATAGGCAGCTGCCCTCATATTATCCCCCCTGCCCTATATGCACAGTCTACCCCTTCAAGTGTGAAGAATGATCTATTTAAGGGAGAGGGAAAAGAAGAAAAATAAATGTTGTGCAGTTCTGCCTGCAATTTTAATCTAAAGTAGACTAAAGAAGTCTAAAGAGCAAATTGGTAATTTTGAAAAATGCTAAGAGCAACAAAATGTGCTTTGCAGATATAGAAGTAATAAGGTGAAAAAAGGAAGAATGGGGTAAATGCTTGGGGAACATATTTGATATTAGATTTTTCAGAATCTATTTGTTTCTGAGACACCCTGAAGCTATCCTTAGAGATATACAAAATCATAAAATATTTATCAACATTTATATATCCCTCTTTGTAAAATTTGAACATTTTCTTTTACCATTTGAGTTTTAACAAAAATGATGTATAGACTAGCCCAACAATACCTTATGACTCCATTTTATTCTATCTCTTGGTAATTTTTCACAATTGCAGTTTGTATTATATTTTAGAAACTCTTTTCTCTAAAAAAAAAAATTCAATATAATTTTTATTCCTATTACTTTATAGGTAAGTTGTCTTCCCTAACCCCTCTGCCTTCCTTCAAAATTTTCTCTTTCCCTTTATTATTTGTTTATTTATTTTTAGTTCGAACAGGATATGCTCAGGTATAGATTTTGTTTTATATTTACTACTTGATTGTCTCTAAGCTTTCTAGATCTGTTGTTTAGTGTCTTTCATTAATTTTGGAAAATTCTTAGCCATTATAATCTCAAATATTTCTTCTGTTCCTTCTTCATTTTCTTCCCTATGTTATGTCTTCCTAATTGTCACATCCACCCAGTTCTTAACAATGATCTGTTTGGTGGGTGTTTTCTCCATTATTTTTTTTCTTCGCTTTTTAGTTTAGGAAGTTTCTACTGACATATCTTCAAACTCATTTATTCTTTCCTTGGCTGTAAACAGTCCACTGCTGGGACCAGCAAAGGCATTTCTCATTTTTGTTAGTTTTTTTGATTTCTAGCATTTTCTTTGATTCTCCCTTAGAATTTCTATCTCTCTGCTTACATTACCTGTTTATCATTGCGTGTTGCAACCAAGATTTTCAGTATCCATCTCTTCCTTCATTTGCACGGAATTGTTCTGTCTGGTAACTTCAATTCTCTCATGAATCAAGAAAATTTGTTGGTTTTCAGTTTTTTCAGCTTTTTTCTTGTTGTAAGGAAAAAGCCCTGCCCCCACAGATGTACTGAATCTTCATTTTACCAATATCTCAAGTAATTTGAATGCTTTGAGAAGCATGTTCTACTGACTATACCTGAAAGAGTTCTTCAGTGATCCTTGCAGCATGGAACACATCCAGCATTCGCTCCAAGCAAATGGGTAAGTTATAAGAGTTGTCACCAACATTTTTTACC
Organism: Cebus imitator; assembly: GCF_001604975.1. Lineage (NCBI taxonomy): Eukaryota > Metazoa > Chordata > Mammalia > Primates > Cebidae > Cebus > Cebus imitator. Next base: position 6,531,464 of record NW_016107405.1, on the reverse strand, counting down.
ATGCACCACAATTAGAATAACTTTTAGCATAAATGACTGGTTTCTGAAGATTTTTCATAAATTAGATATATATGTTACCATAATATTTTGTACATTTAAAAAATATGCACTAAGTAGAAATGGAAAAGAATGAGATAAAAAGATAAAAAATATTTTAATATTTTAAATAGTTAATTTTAATAGTACTATATTTTTCTTTCACTAAAATAATGAGTAATATATAAATACTATGTGTGTTATATGCATTTATACTTATAGCATAATATGTATAAGAAATATAAGTAAATTTTTAAAATTTTTTAAATTGTTTATGATTCAGCCATTGAAAAGTATGATTCTAAATTCAGATTATTTCTACACTTAATTTAATGACTATTATATCTGAGAAATGTACTTAAAAAATATATAACAGATACAATATACAATATATATTTGTGGAAAGAATGATGTATAATGATGATAGGTATAAATCTCTATATTTTAAAGCATCTTAATCACTTACTTTGAATAGATATTGTAAAACTGATTAGGTGCAATGGCTCACGCTTGTAAGCACTTTAGGGTGGATCACTTGAGGCCAGGAGTTTGAAACTAGCCTGACAAACATAGTGTAACCTCTGTCTATACTAAAAATACAAAAATCAGCCATGTGTCGTGGCACACACCAGTAATCCCAGCTACTCAGGAGGCTAAAGCACAAGAATCAATTGAACTTGAGAGGCAGAGGTTGCAGTGAGCCGAGATCACACCAGTGGACCCCAGATTGGGCGACAGAGGGTGACTCTGTGTCAAAATAAATAGATAAATAAATAATTATTAGTATTTTAGACTATACCATGGCTAATGAAAAACATTGCTTGAAAGAGAAGTGTGCCCTTTGCACTTTTATTTATTTGTTTTCACATTATTAGTACTACCCTCAATGTGAGGCTTTTTGTATGAAATCTTTGAAATCACTTGTTGATTTTATATATCTATAAATCCATCTACCAGAGCATCTGTAAACTGTAGTATGTGCAAGATATTGAAATCAAGTGAACAAATGTGGGTTTTACCCCTATCTCCAGGCTGGGGAGCTCCTGCACTTTTATTTCAACTTACTTCACATAGTGTGAGATATGTAATCATCTGTAATATGCATGCAGTGGGCTTGACGGTGCCCCTTCATACATTTTATAGCAGTGAGATTTAGTATAATTCTTAATTCTTGTTAATAAATATAATTAGAAGCTCCGATAGATTATTTTACCTTTCAATACTCATCCCATTTTAAAGACACTGGGACGAACGTTCCAAATGCTAGAAGAAAAGAAAGACAAGTATAACTAAGCCAAACCAATGTTGGGTGAGCTAATGGGTCAATTTTCATAAAGCCACAGGAATGTGGAGCATCTGACATGAAGAAATACAGCAAGGAACGTAGCCAAGAGTCATAACTCAAGGTCAACAAGTCAACAGAAAGTCGTAGCCTATTCCAACTGGGAAGAAATTCCCTCAGAAACAAAATTGGTAAGAATGGGAACTAAAGCAGAACCTAGACAAGAGATGGAACTACAGATAGGAAGAATGAAAAAATACCCAGGACCTAAGAGATAGGTGAAGAAGCCCAGCAGCTTAGGCTCCTCGTAAGTGCAAATGAAGGAGATATCACATGATCTTATCAGTGACATATATCTCTAACTCCTCAGGCAAGAAGAAATCAATAAATGTTTTCTATCTCTGTATTGGCAGCAAGACTCAAACCCATTGACAGATAATGAGAGCTCACTGAACATGTATGGAATAATACTATGGTGTCCTATAATCCTTCTAGAAGCCTCAAATTTCATTAAGGAGAATAGACAAACATACAGTGAAAGCAAAATAACAAACATGTTACTGTACTATAATATTTACAATTCATCAAGAATCTGCCACATACCAGGAAGAGTGTTAGCTGCCCTACAACATGATCAAATATGCAGCAACTCAATGAGATTTATGTTATTAGCCTTATAGTAAGCAGAACCCAGAGAGGTTAAGCAACCTGCTCAAGGCCATATCCACACAGCCAAATTGGCAAACCTGATACATAAATCTAATATGCAAATAATGTCCTTGCTCGTAAACATCAAGTAGTTACATAAGTGACTGACAACAAAACTAGCAACCAAAAAAAAGCAGTATAGAAAAAAAATGCTATAGGAATTGTGATGTGTGAGAGCATTTTTTTTGTATTATTGAAAGATGTGATTATTATATGTTAAGTAAGAAGAAGAAATTCCCTAATCAATATGCACAGGATCTTCACTGGTCTTTTCTGATCTTGCTTTTTGTGGGACACATATTTCCAGCACAGATGATTGAACAGCCAGAAGCTGGTGGTCAATTCAGGGTTTACTACGGACCCCTAGATTCAATGGCTCTGCGTTTCTTTATTTTCCAGTGTGTACAGGGATAAAATTAAGGCTGTAAGACTAATGCTAGCATAAATTTCTAGTCACTACTTGGCTACTTGCAAGCTGGTCATCACTATATGTTGGGTTTGCTCGCCACAGCTCCCTTTCTTATTATCTACCACCAACTATTTATTTATGACTTTGTGCTTCATGAGAGAAACACAGCAAACTGTTAATAAATTCATGGAGTTTTCTTCTACACTCAGATGGTTGATGTGTGCAAGGTTTGAGAAATCCAGTAAATCAATGGATGCATGCTGTGAACTATCTCTTCAATCTTTCCCCTACAGAATGACCTTGAGGTTTTTATCTAAAAACTGGTCATAATTTACAGGGCACTCAATCAAAAAGAAAGAAGTTTTTATTCTACCAATGAGCGTTTATGCTTTTGGAACTGCATAATAAACAAAACTAATTTATGAGAGAAATATCTCTAGAATTAAAAAAAAAAAATGTAGCTAGGTGCTTGTCCCTGGTGTAGTAGTGGTCTTAGTGCTTTAGTGCAATAGTATCACCCAGCTAGATTGTTTAAAACCTAGTTTAAATAGTATTAATATGGAAGGGAAGTCTGGGAAGGGAACGGTGTGTTCCTTTTATTTATTTATTTATTTATTTTTGAGACGGAGTTTCGCTCTTGTTACCCGGGCTGGAGTGCAATGGCGCGGTCTCGGCTCACCGCAACCTCCGCCTCCTGGGTTCAGGCAATTCTCCTGCCTCAGCCTCCTCAGTAGCTGGGATTACAGGCACTCGCCACCATGCCCAGCTAATTTTTTGTATTTTTAGTAGAGATGGGGTTTCACCATGTTGACCAGGATGGTCTCGATCTCTTGACCTCATGATCCACCCGCCTCGGCCTCCCAAAGTGCTGGGATTACAGGCGTGAGCCACCGCGTCCGACCAGGGTGTGTTCCTTTTAAATGCTACAGAAGGGAGGAAGGGAAGTGCTGGTAGAGGAGGGCGTGGTCCCTGGCTAGGGCTCCATCCCCGGGCCCGTGCCCATGGACCTAAGCAAAGACAGGAATTTTTGTTTTCCTGCCCAGATTTTGCATTTCCCAAGACCGCCCATGACCTGCCACATCCCCATCCTGTGCCTATAAAAACCGCAAGACCCTAGCAGGCAGACACACAAGCTGCTGGACGTCAAGAGGAGCACATCAGCAGAGGAACGCACAAGCAGCTGTACATCAAGAGGAACACATCGGCATAGGAGCACACCTGCACGCTGACAGGCTATGGACTGGCAGACTGACACAGAGTTTGACTGGGGCAGTCAGAGAAGAGCCCGTCCGCTAAGAGGCCCAACTCCAGGGGAAGGAAAACCTTCCCACTCCATCCCCTTCTGGCTACCCCCATCTATTGAGAGCTACCACCACTCAGTAAAACCTGGCCCTCATTCTCCAAGCCCAGGTGTGATCTGATTCTTCTGATACACCAAAGCAAGAACCTGGGATACAGAAAGACCCCTGTCCTTATGACAAGGTGGAGGGTCTAATTGAGCTGGTTAACACAAGCCACTTGTTGATGGCAAAACTAAAAGAGAACATGGTATCATATGCCCACTGGGGCATCAGGAGCTGTAAACATTCACCCCTAGACACTGCGATGGGGTCAGAGCCCCACAGCCTGCCTGTCTGTATGTTCTCCTAGAGGTCTGAGCAGCAGGGTATTGAAGAAGCAGGCCACACTCCCATCGCACGCCCTGTAAGGGGGACAAGGGAACTTTCCCCATTTCAGTATTATTTTCAAAGACATATTTGAAGACATGCCAAATTTGTGAGATATTTACTCTAGTTTTAAAACTGTAGTTTAAGCAAATGAGACTACTTTTAGGAGAAGTAAAGAAAAAATATGAAAATGAAATATAATAAATAATTTTTAAATATTTTTTCCTACAACTTATTTCTGAGGTACATGTGCAGGATGTGCAGGTTTGTTACATAGTTAAATGTATGCCATGGTAGTTTGCTGTACAGCTCAACCCATCACCTAGGTATTAAGCCCAGTATCCATTACCTATTCTGCCTGATATTCTCCCTGCCCCTGCCCTGACAGGCCCTAATGTGTGTTGTTCCCCACCATGTGTCCATGTGTTCTCATAGTCCAGCTCCAATTTATAAGTGAGAACTGTCAGTGTTTAGTTTTCTATTCCTGTATTAGTTTGCTGAGGATAACAGCTTCTAGCTCCATCCACGTCCCTGAAAAGGACATGATCTCATTCTTTTTATGGCTGCATGGTAGTCTATGGTGTATATATACCACATTTTCTTTATCTAGTCTATCACTGATGGACATTTGGGTTGATTCCATGTATTCGCTATTGTGAATAGTGCTGCAATGAACATAAGCATGCATGTATCTTTATAATAGAATGATTTAAAGACTGTCTGGAAAAAAGAACACTGATGGGAGAAATGTTCTTTGTCTGTTACTTCCATTCACATCAGTCTCCATGCAAACCATTCTTTTCTTGGATGTTCAAGCTTACCTTTTGTGTTAGATCTTTATTCTCCTGTCTGCATTGGGAATTGCTGCTCTAGTCAGAGACTTTTTCATCTTTGAGGTTTTCTTGACATCCTACTTGTCCATCAGAGTTAGGAACCTCTTTCTCTACTTTCTGTATTAACTATGAATATACCGTTATTTGCTAATGACTGTTTATTTGATTTGCTCACTTTTTAGAAGTAGAGATTTTAATATCATTTCAACATTTAGGATATGCTATCAACTTTGGTCATCAGATATGTGACAGATGAATGAATGGATGAATAAACAAATAGAATAAGGAAGGAAGAGGAGACTTGCATTCTTGCTATCATGAGTCATTCAGCCAATGCCTGGAAAGATAGAATTGACAGATTTAGCAGATAAAATTATCTGAACTTCAGATAAACAGGAAATATTTTTAGCATAACTATGTCTGATATATTCCAAAGTTATTTATATGTTATCTAGAAACCTTAAAACTATAAAGACATAGATTTCAGCATAACATAAGAATAAACTGGCTCCTATAACAGTCAAGCCAATGTAGGCAACTTTTCAAGAAAGTATGTGGCCAGGACTTACTGTTTAGGCATAGGATCAATGCCCAAGAAGCTCTGGACGTATCCTTACATTTGTAAATATTTTCTTGTCCTTTTCTTATTAAGCAGGATATTTTTACAGAATTTGCAAACTTTCTTAGTAACCATGCTACTTATGCTATACAGCAAGGTAAAAGCAACTTCTATTGTTATTAATAAATTGATAAATTTGACCTGTACTTTATAGTTAGACAGGATTGCCAGATAGACTATAGGAAATCCATGAGTTTCAGATAACACAGAGATTATTTTTAGTATAAGTATGCCTCAAATATTTAGGACATACCTGTTCTGAGAACTTATTCATAATTTATTTGAAATTCAATTTTGTTGGGTGTCCTATATTTTAATCTATTAAAACTAGAAAATTAAAAATTAGTTGATAGAGTAAAGGGAGGCTTGCTCTTCTATTTTGCTGATATTGTCTTACTTATAGCCATCTCAGTTAAATAGGATTTCTATCAGTTCGATATCAGTTGTTTTTTCAAACTGACAACAGATACGCATACCTACATTCATCATTTCAATAAAATCATTTGCCCTGGCAAATGTTACAAAAAGTCATTCTGTCCATGATTAATGTTTTTTAGTTAAATCTCACTCAAAATCATCATTATTAATTGAAATAAGGAATAAAGTAATATTTAAAACAGAAGACCAATCTAGAATTTTGCTATTTAATGAAAACCTTTGTCTGTTAGGCTAAAAATTGAATTTGTAAATACACTTTTTATTTGGAATAGTTCAGATTTGTAGAAATGTTGACAGAATATTTTGAAGTTCCCAAATACATCATGCCTAACTTACCCTCTTGTTTGCATTAAAATATTTTTTCAGTTATTGAATTAATATTAATACATTGCTAATAACTGAAATCAATACTTATTCAGATTTTCTTTGTTTTTGTCCAATGTCCTTTTTCTGTTCCAGGATTTCATCCGGGATACATTTAATTGTTACATTTCTGTAGGTTCTTCTTCGCTTTGATACTTTTTCACATTTTCTTTGTTTTTGATGATTTGAGCCTTTTTAGAACTCTAAGTCAGACATTTTATAGATTACTCTTCAATTTGTTTTGTCTAATATTTGTCTCATAGTTATATAGAGGTTATGAGTGTTTGGGAAAAAAGACTACAGAGATAAAAATGCCATTTTATCACATCATATCAAAGTTACATACTACTGAGATCACGTATAATTTATGATGTTAACTTGTGGTAGAGTATACTAGGTTTCTCTGTTCTAAAGTTACTGGTTTTTTTCCTATTTCCAAATTGTACTAATTAGAAGAAAGACACTGTGTATACACCATATTTAAAGGGTGAAAATTTACACTCTGCCTCCTTGGGGTACAGTATCTACATGAATTATTTGTAATTCTGAAAGATTTTTAAATTCTCATGTATTTATTTATTTTTCATTTAGTCAATGATCTATTTTTATCTGTATGGATTCATGATTATTTATTTCATATTCCAAGTTATATTTCAATATCAGACTATTTATTTTATTACTCAATTTTTCCAGTGTTGGCCATTGGGAGTTTTCCAGTTGATTAATGTGTCCTGTTGACATATCTCTATTATTTTGTTTCTTTCAAAGCATTTACTTTCTGTCACAAGAATCTTAAGGCTCAAATTGTTCCAGATTTGGTCACTGGAACTCTTTCAGTTGGCTCATATATTCCCTTGACATCACCTTATCATTGTGGTTTGTTTTGTTTTGTTGTAGCAGTTACTTTCTGACACTACAAGATGCTGCAGACTCCTCTTGTACAGTTTCTGTACAAGAATTCCCAGCCTGGAATCAGCCATTATTCCAAGGAGCCCTGGCTCCTTTGACTGGAGAATGGTATTAGGAATGAAGATCTGGATGCTTGGTGGACTTGCTATAGGAGAGTCATTGCTTCCAGTCCTTCTCAAGGAAGAGAGCTAGGAAACAGGTGTTAACACTATCCTGTGTATTGACACATATTTATATTTATATCTATATTCATCTTTATTCATATTAAGATAAACATGTGGTTATAATGAAATCTCTAATTTTCATCCATCACCACACAATTCATTTTAGACTCTCCCCTTCCTTTTGTTTATCTGAAACCTCCCACCTCTAGAGTAAGAAACTTGGCTCCAACTATCTGCCTTACACTTATTCATTTGTTCAATCCCAGTATAAATGTAAAATGGGTTCAGAATTAACATATACACCAGTGAGAAACAAACTTCACCAGCTAGAGTATGATAATTACATAGAAATCCTAGACAGTTTCCACTCTCCCAGAGATATTTATATCAGTACCTTTCTTTCCCCATTTCTTTCAAGAAGGTTACATGATACATTGTAATGCAGTTAGAATCTTTGGTCTCTGTCAGCATTCCTCCTGGGATACCCAATTTCCCAATGAATTTTTGGTATTATTTGCATATGATTAAGGTTTGCATTTTGTGATTTAAGGTTCTGTGGGTTTTGAAAAACATATGCTGTCATGTATCAAATATCCTACAGAGTAGTTCCACCACCTTAATAGATTCCCTATGCTTTTCCTATTCCACTCTCCCTACTTCCTCCAAACCCCTGCAATAACTAAGCCATTTACTGTCTCATTGTTTTGTCTTTTCCAAAATGTCATATGAATAAAATCAAAATATGTATAATAGTATTTTCATACAGGTTTCTTTCACTTAGTAATATGCATTGAGGATTTATACATATTTTTGTATGACAATATTTCATTCATTTTTACTGCTGAATAGTATTCCATTTTATTAGTGTAGCAGAGTTCATTCATATATTCATCTATTGAAGGACATCTTGCTTGCTTCCAGCTTTTGACAATTATACATAATGCTACATGTGTAAAATTTTGTTTAAACTCAAGCAAATGTAAGAGTTATTACACTGGAGGTAGAGAGGAAGATTGGGTTAGAAAGTTTATTCAAAAGGATAATGACATAGAATTTCCCAAACCTAGAGAAGGATAATCAATATGAAAGTACTAGATGGTTACAGAGCCCAAGTAGAATTAAGCTAATGAAGACTACCTCAATTTACTTAATAATCAAAATCCGAAAGGTCAAGGATAAAGAAAAGAACCTAAAGGCAGCAGTAGAAAAGAAGTGACATTAAAAGGAGATCCAAAATGCATGGTAGCAGACTTCTCAGTGGAAACCTTATAGGCCAGGAGAGAGTGGCAGGATATATTTAAAGCACTGAGGAAAAAATCTTATATCCTATAATAGTATACCCAATGAAAATGTCCTTCAAACAGGAAGGACAAATGAAGACTTTCCCTGATAAACAAAAGCTGAAGGATTTCATCATCAAACCTAACAAGAAATGCTAAAGGGAGTTCTACAGTCTCAAAAAGTAGGGGAGGCAGGTGTTAATATGCAATAAAAAGTCAACTGAAGGTATAAACCCCACTGATAATAGTAAATACACTGAAAAACAAAGAATATTAGAGCATTATAATTTGTCAGGTAAATTACTCATATCTTGACTAGGAAGACTAAAAGATAAATCTATCAAAAGCAATAACTACATCAACTTTTCAAGACATACAGCATAATATATAAATACAAACAACAAAAAATTAAAAAGTGGGAAATGAAGTGAAAGAGTTATTAGTTTTCTCTTTGGTTAATTGGTTTTGCAATCAGTACTGGTTATTATCAGTTTAAAATAATGGATTGTAAGAAGTTATTTGCAAGCCTCATGGGAACCTCACATCAAAAAACATACAAAAAGATACATAGAAATCAAAAATCAAGAAATTAAAACATACCATTGAGAAAATCACCTTCACAGAAAGAAATGCAGGAAGGAAGGAAGAAAAGACCAAAAAACAAACAGAAAACAAATAACAAAATGGCAACAGTAATCCTTATTATAATAACATTGATTGTAAGTGGGCTAAACTCTTCAACAAAAGACATAAAATAGCTGAATGAATATAAAAACAAGCTCCAACAGTCTGCTGCAACAAGTAACATACTTACTTCACCTAGGAAGACACACATATACTGAAAATAAAGGGATGGAAATAGATATACCATGCAAATGGAAATCAAAAAAGAGCAGGAGTAGTTTTATCATATAAAATAGATTTCACGACGAAAACCATAAGAAGACAAAGAAGGTCATTATATATTGACAAAGGTGTCGATTCAGCAGGAGGATATAACAATCATAAACATATATGCTCCCACACTGGATCACACAGATATAAAAAGCACATATTATTAGAGCTGAAAAGATAGACCCCAATACATTATCTGCAGACTTCAACACCCCAATTTCAGCATTGGACAGATCATTCAGACACAAAAATCAAGAAAGATATATTGGGCTTAATCTGAACTATAGAACAAATGGACTTAATAGATATTTTTAGAATATTTCATCCCACAGCTGCAGCATACACATTCTCCTCATCACAGAAAACATTCTCAAGGATAGACCATGTGTTAGGCCAGAAAACAAGTATTCAAAAATTGAAAAAAATTGAAATTAGATCAAGTGTTTTCTCTAACCACAATGAACTAAAACTAGAAATCAATAACAAGAGGAACTTTGAAGAGTATACAAACACATGGATATTAAACAATATGCTCTGAAATGACCATTGGGTCCTGGGATACGACAAAAGCAACAGCAAGAGAAAACTTTAAGAATAAATGCCTATGTCAAAAAAGTGGAAAAATGACAACACTTCTAAGAAACAACCTACTGATACATCTTAAAGGACTAGAAAAACAAAAGCAAACTAAACGCAAAATTAGTAGAAGAAAATAAATAATAAAGATTAGAGCAGAAATAAATAAAATTGAAGTGAATAAAATAATACTAAAGGTCAATGAAAAGAAAAGTTGTTTTTCTGAAAAGACAAAAAAATTGGCAAATTTTGGCCGGACTAAGGAAAAAAGAGGGAAGACCTAATTAAATAAAATCGGACCTGAAAAAGGAGACTTTACAACTAATACTGCAGTAATTCAAAGAAGCATTAGAGACTACTCTGAGTAACTATATGCCAGTAAATGGAAAATCCTAGGAGAAACTCATAAATTCCAGCATACACACAATCTAATAAGATTGAACCATGAAGAAATCCTAAATCTAAAGAATAACAAGTAATGAGATCAAAGCCTTTGCAAAAAAATCTCCAAGCAAAGAAAAGTCAAGGACCTGATGGCTTCACTGCTATAGTCTATGAAATATTTAAAGAAGAGCTAATATTAATCCTCCTTAAACTACTTAAAGAAATTGTAGAGGAGGAAATATTTCTAAACTCATTCTAGCAGGCTGGTATTACTTTGATACCAAAACCAGACTAAGACACATCAAAAAAGAAAACTACAGGCCAATATCTCTGACAAACATTGGTGCAGAAATCTTCAACAAAATATTAGCAAGCCAAATTCAACAATACATTAAAAAGATCATTTATCATGACAAAGTAAGATTTATCTCAGAGATGCAAGGATGGCTCAACATATGCAAATCAATGTGATACATCATATCCACACAATGAAAGACAAAAACCACATGATCATTTCAATTGATGCTGAAATGGCATTTGATAAAATTCAACATCTCATGGTGAAAACCCTCTAAAAACTGAATATAGAAGGAACATACCTCAACATAATAAAACCCATATATGACAGACCCACAGCTAGTATCATAATGAATGGGGAAAAACTGAAAGCCTTTCCTCTAAGATCTGGAACAAGACAAGAAGGCACACTTTCACCACTGTTATTCAGCATAGTACTGGAAGCCCTAGTTACAGCAATCTGACAAGAGAAAGATATAAAGGGCATTAAAAATGGAAAGAAAGAAGTCAAATTATCCTTGATTGCTAATGATATAATCTTATATTTGGAAAAACCTAAAGACTCCATAGGAAAACTATTACAACTGACAAACAAATTCAGTAAAGTTGCAGGATACAAAATCAACATAAGCATCCCAGTGAGTCTGAAAAGTGGCCATCTTCTGCTAAGAGCCTGTAAAAGTAAAACGAATGAAGCAGTTATGCAGAGAGAAGCATGGAGGGAAGGAGGAAATTCCCGACCTTTTTAGGGGTTTCCAGTTTCTTTTCTATCCTGTCTGTCCTGAGAACTTGTCACATTTCTTGGGCAAAGGTCCTGTGAATAATCTTTTATCCCTACATCAAATTCTACCACTTAGAAAAGTTTATGCATGCCAATTCTACTAATATTTTGCATAAAGAGATCTTGACAAAAGCATTAATAAATATGCCTGTACAGTGCTGTAGTCCCAGCTACTTGGGAGGCTGAGGCAGGAGGATTGCTTGAACTGGGAGGCGGAGGTTGCAGTGAGCCAAGATTGTGCCACTGCACTCCAGCCTTGGTGTCAGAGCCAGACTCTGTCTCAAAAATATTAAAAAATAAAAAGAACATCAAAATTGATACATTCAATAGGCACGTTTTTACATCTTTATTATAAAAACTCCCTAAAAAGAAATTCAGGAAACTGTCATTTAAGAAATCATCAAAATTACAATGTTGAATCAAGTGCCACTCTTCTATAATTGAAAAATGACCTGAAATTTAAAATTCTGAATAATGGTTGATCCTGTATTATCTTTCACAATGACAGCAAATCTTTTGATCTAAAGTGAAGTAAAAATAGGGCAAGACAGCCTTATGTAATTTTTTTTAAATTTCTTTTTAAACAGTAAGTAACCAAGTACATCTCTAGTCAGAATCTCTTATGGTAATTCTGTGTCTGTCTTAATTACAAATACTGGGAAGCACAGTATTGCTTTTCGTTATATTCTCAAGTTTCTGTGTAAAGGCCATATTCAGTTAACTATTAAGGATTTTTTTTATAATTTATAAGTCATAACAGCACAATATTTTAAGACTCCAAAAGAAAATCAACAATATTCACACACAGTGAATAAAAAAAAATAACTTAATCCCTTTCTTAAGAAGTTTAGAGCATAGTGAGAAAGTCAGATAAAAACTTGTTATACTACAATGGTATAGGAGCATAAAACCTCTCTAGTTCAAAAGGAAACATAGTCAAAAGCAAATATGATATAAAGTGCCAGTGATTTAATATAAGGAAAACACAAAATTTTTATTTTGCCATGAGCCAAATCAATGTTTCTCTTTTTGTTGGGTTAAACTCCCTGTGGCTGCATTTACTCATTCATGCATTCATTCAGCAAAAATATATGGAACACTTACTATATGCAAGAAAATAAAGAAACAGACAGTCTTTTCAGTACCCACCCAGAAGTTGCTTTATTTTGCTTATTGTTAAGGGTTGCAACATTTTGTATTTTCACATTTAAAAAAAGTTCTGTCAGTTTTTTATTTCAGGTAGAAATGAATACCAACCTATTCTATGAAAAATACATTTTTACTGACACTGCCTCACATCTATAAGTTAAATATTTATCTCCAGAAAAGGTATCTTGAAATAGAAACCACTTGCCTACTCAATTAGCACAGAATGAAAGGCAATGTTCAGAAGATAAGAAAACACCAAAGTTAGTTGTATGTGGCCAATCAAATTATAAGAAAAGAAAACACAGAAGCTAGTTTTATATGGCCAATCAAATTATCTGAATGAAGCAAAACACAATACACAAAAATCTGTAAGATGTTATTTTAGTTGGGAGGCTGTGACAAGAATGTCATAATTCTTCAACGAAAAGTATGGCTCTTCTTTTGACTTTCTTTTTTCTTAAGAGATACCATCTCCTTATGTTGCCCAGGCTGGACTCGAACTCCTGGGCCCTAGTGATCCTCCTGCCTCAGCCTCCTAAGTAGCTGGGAATACAGGCATATTTTTGTTTTGCTTTGCTTCATTTCTTTTTTGAGAGAGAGTCTTGCTCTGTCACCAAGGCTCGAGTGTAGTGGTGCAATTTTTGCTCACTGTAACCTCTGCATCCCAGGCTCAAAGACCCTCCTGCTTCAGCCTCCCAAGTAGCTGGGACTACAGGCATGAGCCACTGCATAGGCATATTTCTTAATGTTTTTGTCGAGATCTCTTTATGCAAAAAAATTAGTAGAATTAGACATCAATAAACTTTTTTAGGTGGTGAAATTTGATGTAGGGATAAAAGATTATTCACAGGATCTGTGCCCACAAAATGTTGTAAGTTCTCAGGACAGACAGGATCCAGAAACTGGAAAGCCCTAAAGAGGTCAGGAGCTTCCTCTGTCCCTCCATGCTTCTCTCTGCATAACTGCTTCATTCATTTTACTTCTACCTGCTCTTAGCAGACAATGGCCACTTTTCGGCCTCACTGGCATCATTTAAGTTCCAGATCACTGGCAGCAGGTGAATTATATGGTTTATAGGTAGTTGACAGTAGAGCATTAATGTGCAAAGTCGGGGAGGTGGTTCAGGTTTTAGAGGAAAATAGTCATCATAGACCAGGCAGATTCTCAAAAGGATGACTAATATGGTTATCAATATAATATCTTTAGATATTTAAAGTCTGTCTTAGCATATACAAGTATTAAGAAATATCTCTTTTCTGTTCTAATTAGTGAAAAAAATTATTTAAACCAGCAGCAGTCCTAATTGCAAGTGATTTTATAATATGAACTTCCTGTCAAATGGTCCTAAAATTCCACAAAATATAATGGAAACTAATGAATTATCAATAAATTAATAAATTTATTGATAATAAAAACTCAAAGAATCAAAAAATAGGAATGAGTATTTGTAGTAAAGTGATTACAACCTATATTATTTAAGCAGGTTAAAAATACATTGACTCCAATAGGTAAATGAGCCAGTAACATGAAAAGGTAGTAAGTAAAAGGAAAGACAATTAACAAATAAACATGAAAAATGATTTTTCTGCACCAGAAATAAAAACTGAAACAGGAAGATAATATTATCTACTTACCAAACAAGAAAAATTATATAATTATACTGTGAATTTCTAAAATGCTTATGGTGAAATGGTATATTCAAACATCCCTGAAGGCACTTTAAGCTGTTGAAACTCTTTTGAAAAGCAAATATCATGGTGAAAAAAATTGACTTGTATCATTTCTGGGATTTTCATCCAAGGAAACAAATAGCTGCACAAATATAAAATATTTATAAATAAATTATCATTAGAATATTTTTATTATAGTAAAAATGTAGAACCATATTAGAAAACATCTGCTAAGAGAAAAATAGCTAAGGATATTGTGAAAATGTTCACTTAAGGAAATACCTAACAGATAAAAGTGGCAATTAAAATTTAAGTGATAATAATTAAAACTGAATAGTAGCATAGAATATTGGATATAAACCTAAAAGAAAATCAAACTGTACAGAAGTACAGGGTTTTTAACCACAAATTGTATATACATATTGATAAGGATTCTATGAAAAGAAAGCAATTTATTTTGGCATAGCAGTAGGATTATATGTGAATTTATTTTTCATTATGTTTTTTATTAATGTCTGTAATTTTATGAAAAAAAGTCTGCCTGGGCAGATTTATTTGTATACTGTGACATGCACAATATCCCTTCTGCAGATTTCAAACCCTTCTATTGCTTTTGCCACTACAGTTTTTTTCCCTGAATATTCCTAATCACACTTCTTGATTGCTAGATAAATCTACCAGCTGTTGCCAAAATAATAATCTCCTATAACTTTCAGTTATTTCATTAAATTCAACCTCAGACATGTTTAAAGCAGTACAAAAATGCTTCTTATAGAAAGAGAAGTCTGCTAACTTACCTAAAACTTCCACCACATTCTACCAAACGATTTTCAGTCTGATGAATGGAATGTCAATCTGTTGTCCATGTACCAAGTCTACATGTTCACTGAAGAACTGCTCAAACAGACTCACAAGGACTTGTTTTTATTTGATAAGAAAAACAAAATAGGATTAGAGATCCAAAGCTTCCCCTTAAAGTGAAGCCCATTATCATGTCTATAAGGCCCTGGGGGTTACCAGGGGCGTTCTTGTTTCACAGCCCCAGTCAACACATGACACTCATAATGGAAGTACTAATGCACAAAAATACATCATCTACTTTGTTTAAGGGAACAAGGGAGTATCTGCTACTTCAGATATATTTCTGTTGTAACAGTAAAATGCAATCAAAATGTTTTAATAGAGACAATAGAACTGAGTTCTATTTTGTATTAATTCCACTAGACATAAATTTTACTTGCATTACCTAGCTTGTATAGTGACAAAATAATATCGGCTTCATAGTCATCTTGCACATATGGGATCAATTTTATTAAAATGGCATTTTCTTTTCTTTTCTTTTTTTTTTTGTGATGGCAACTGATGATGCTGAAAAAATCTTT
>NW_016107405.1:6489307-6515493 GCF_001604975.1 Cebus imitator | reverse complement strand
AAAGGAAAGGAAGAAAGAGGAAGAGGAAGAGGGAGAGAGAACAGGGGTGTTGCTTCATTGCCCGGGCTAGAACGCAGTCTAAAACTGGGTATACCTGTAATTGTGTTTAACAACAGAGACAAAAAAAAAAAAATGAGGGAAGAAAATAATTAACAAGCAGCCAACCAATATTTCATTTAAACCTGTAAATACATGTGATGTAGTACTGATAAGAGTGTATATTTTGTGTATTTAAAGTGGAGAGTTCTATGAATGTTAATCAAGTCTACTTGTTCCAGATCTGGGTTCAAGTCCTGGATATCGATATTAACATTCTGTCTCATTGATCTAGCTAATATTGATGTTGAAGTCTCCCGCTATTATTTAGACATTTTAATTATTAATTATTTGCTGTCTCAAAAATCTATAACTACTGCATATAGTCTATCTTTACTATTCCCACTCATTGGAGTATTTTTTATTCCTTCCTAAATGTGAGCTTATTGAGAGACAGGATTACATCTTGCCAAAACTATAAACAATATCTGATAACCTGGAGTTTACACCAGATGTTATTTTTAAATACTGACGGCTTTTATGAACTGAGCTCTAGACCAGTCACTGGGAATATAATAACGATTAAAACTCTATCCACGAAGATATTAAAACATATTTAGTAGAAGACAGGCAAGAAAATAGACAATAACAAGAAACTGAATCTTGGTAGGGGCCACATTTGCATAACAAAATTATAATTAATAATTTTTAATTTTTTAGATTTTGATTTGTTAATTATTTTTATTGTATATATTTGGAAGCACAACATTCTGCTGCAAACATCAGCTATGTTTAAAGAAAAACAATCTGTCAGTGGCAGTCTCAATTCAGAAAAGAAGTCCTGCAGGTTCATCCCAAGTCTGAGTCCTAATATACATCCTGATAAATGATCAGTTTTAATCAATAGCACCATTTAACAAATATAAATGTCATTTTAAAAAATCATAATACACGAACTAGCTGCACTGGTCATAGCCACCCAGAGTTCAAGGATTGGTCAATATTAAATAGTAGCATAACAATAATCAGAGGGAAAATATGCCACATAAAAATTTCCTATAAGTACTTCGAGTCATGAGACAGAGAAACTGCATATAATTGCAAACTTTCTTGTGGAAAATGTTAAATACAATTTTTTCATAAATAATATAAGACATTAAACTCTAGCTCATCAAAATTAAAATACTGGAGAAGCATATCTTACATCTTTATCGTTAAAAGAGTAAAAACTGATTTGGAGGATGTCATTTATGATCCACTCAGTGAGTACCTGCCTTTTCTTCCTTACTCTATTTTTCAGGTTGTTTATTTCTTCTTTTTTTCTTTTCAGTTTGACTACTTGGAACACAGCCTCAGAGCTGAAGTAGGAAAAGCTTAAGCTACATACTTGACAACCACGTGTAAAACGATGCAGCAGATTAAAAGCAACAAATGCACTAAATGCAGCAAAGGTATAAGAGGGGGAGAAGATGAAAAAATAATGACTGCATTCCAAAAGACCCATAAAAGTAAAGCCCATTATCATGGCTATAAGGTCCCAGGGGTCACCAAGGGCGTTCTTGTTTCACAGCCCCGGTCAATAAATGATACTCACAATGGAAGTACTAATGCACAAAAATACATCATCTACTTTGTTTAAGGGAACAAGGGAGTATCTGTCTACTTTAGATATATTTCTATGGTAATAAAAGATGCACTAAAAGTGTTTGAAATACAAAGGAAAATTACAGTCATGTGGAAAATTTATTTTAGTGTACCATCTAATGTTATAACCATTTCAGAAACATAAATTCTATAAAATGATATCGTCATTTCCTAAGCCTTGGTATTTGTATTTTAGCAAGCCATCATGTATGCTTTAGAATTTAGGTGTTTAGAAATGTATCATGTTTAACTATAAAGATCTTTTGAACTAAAAATTATTATCCTGTCAGATCTTCTCTGCATTCACACATAGGTATGTTATGAATCTGTAATTAAATATACCCATTAGATAAGCTACAGAAGTTCCTGGCTGGCTCCATAAAACACAACAGTCAATATAGCATTAGCATAAGATGAGTTTTCTAGGCCTACAATGTCATATATTTTCAAGAAAACTTACTTTAGTATAATTCAACTAATAAATTCGTCACTGTATTTATTTGTACCCTTTGTGTTTTAGGTATCATTTTTCCCTCCTATTTCTTTTCATAATAAACATCTCTTTCAAAAAAAATATTATTTGTTAGTATGGAATAGAAATCAAAATGAAATGGTTTATTTGCAAAGCATTTTGTTTATTAAAGAACAGAATAATTAGAAAGACAACCTGCAAATGGTAATCCTAACCTTCTTTCACAAAAGTGGCTTACATGGTATTGATATCTTATCTTTACTTGACATTACATGCTGAATGATTTTATTAAAGAGCAACTCATGTGTGCCCTCACTTTAAATAAATCCCTTTGGCTCAGGATATTCAGTAATCAAGATTCTTTTCATAACACCCTCTGAAATTCATTATGAATTGAACATACTGAAGATAAAATGGAAACAGCAATCAGTTTCAGAAGTTTTGGGGACATGCCAAGTATCTACAATGATTCCAATTTTTTCCCTAATATCATTTACCTGGGATAGCAACTTGATATGCTCATCAGAAGCACTTCTTCTTTTTAATATTTAAAGAATGCACACTTACTAAAAATATGCCTCATATGTAGCCACTACCATGTGACTTGGCATTTTGAGGCACCTATGACATTATTATATATGCCACTTTATATATGCCATCAGGAATTTAACAATCATTGAATTTTCAGGTGAATTTAATTAAGCACTGATTTGTCCTTTAATTAAATACCTCAATGTCTATGCATTGTATGAGAATCTCACTTTATCATATATTTTACAGGACAAACAAATGAGTAGAACAATTAAAGCAGCAAAGAGTTTTATATAGGTTGACAGTTACCCCAAATTATTTATTTGCATATTTTAATTAGAAAAGTTGATAAGCCTTTGAATAAAACCTAGAGAGTTGAGGTAGATGAAATACATTTTATATATATATATATATATATATATATATATATATATATATATATAAATTGACTCAGTTATTCCCATGACTAGGGTTTTCAGTTGATGCTTATTAGATGACTGTCATGTTATAAATCAATATTTATCATGAGGAAGGCTGAAGATTAACTATGATGACTGTTTTGTTCACAGGGTGGACATTTTTAACTGTGAAAAATTATGTCCAAATACTCGCTTTAACTGAGTTACGACAACTTTGTTTAAAAGCACACCAGTTTGTAATGTACATTCTTATTTGTAAGCTGTCTTGACAGGAAATTTCATGTTTTAATTTAGGTACCCATTCCCAACTGGTAAACAAAGAGTCAATTATTAGTGCCCAAGAAAAAAATGTATCTGATGATGGGATTTATATTTTTCAACACTTGCACTCCAATTAAAAATTTCACTTTTCAGAAGATCTCAGAAACTCTTTGATAATTCTTAACCACAAAAGTATTCCAAGGCCTTCCATCATCTGGGGTACATATTGTGTGTCAGCTCTTTATACCATCATAGCTAACTCCTTGCATAATATGCCCACTAGCTTGAGTAAGAGGGCAAAGGAAAAATAAATGTGGATAAAGGCCGTGTTAAAATAAAATATTCCACAGTGTTATCCAGAGATTATTTAGGATAACATATAGTATATTAGTCCATTTTTACACTGCTATAAATATGCTACTTGAGACTAATTATAAACAAAAGAGGTTTAATTGATTCACAGTTCCACATGGCTGGGAAGTCCTCAGGAAACTTATAATCATAGCAGAAGGTGAAGGGGAAGCAGTTGCCTTCCTCACAGGGCAGCAAGAGAGAGAGAATACAGAGGAAACAGCCACATTTAAAACCATCAGATCTCATGAAAATGCCTTCACTATCATGAGAACAGCATGGGGGAACTGCTCTCCTGATCCAATCACGTCCCACCAGGTCCCTCCCTAAATATGTAGGGATTACAATTCAAGATGAGATTTGGGTGGGGACATACAGCCAAACGATATCATATAGTCAGCAAGGAAATTATCTTGTTGTTTATCTATACTCTTGTATTCCCTCATTCTTATTATGTTTTTCTATATATCACCCTGGAAGACTTCCTCTCTTACACTTCATACAAAAGGCAAAAGGGATGGATTCATGGATAAATAGCTTGACAGATCAATTGATGGATAAAAGAGCATGTATACCTACATATACATAAGTGATATTTATTGTCACTGTATTAAGTAAATAAAATGTTATATGTTCTGGCAAAGTGAATTAAATACATCCCAAATGCCTTTTAATTTTCTGTTAAAATACCAAAACATTTACACAGATAATTCATAAAATTCTGCAAAAACTAGATATAGAAAATATATTTAACAAATTTAAAAGCCGGTCTAACAAATACAACTCCTGAAATGATCAGGATACATCATTCTACCAATTAGGGGGAAATCTCCCATTGTTGAAGCTTATAGAATGAATTCCTTTTCTCAGTAATTTAAACAACAAGTGGTGCATATTTACAGGCAAGACCATAGAAGTCTTACAGGAGAAAAGATGAACTTTCCCTTTACATCTTTGAAACCAAAAAAAATGAAAGTCAAACAGACTTTTGCCGTTACAAATACAAATCTGTATTTAGTACTCACCTCTAAAATGTGCATATTTTTATCTTAAGTACCTAAATACTTAAAAATGTATTGCATTTTAATAGATTCCGTCTGAGCTGGTTATTAAATACAGTTCACTATGAGATTTAGTTATCTAGAAAGAAATTTAATATAAAGACTACACCCTAAGGAGAAAATATCACAACTAGAAGATTTATTTGGAAAGCAAATAAATTGAATGCATATTATTAAAACCTAATTTCAAAGACACCAAAATTTCATTAACACTTGTCATTCATATTAAGACAATTTTAAAAGATAAAGAACTGCATATATTTTAGCTCTTTTTACAACATACACATATTTCATTCAAGCAAAAACAAATCCTGATTTAGAACTGTAAAATATCTTAAAGTCTCCCCAAAGGGTCTATGTTTTTAAAAATATAAGTGAATTTCAATCTTGTAGAATATTAACTTTTAAATATATTATAAATCTGAAAGAAGAGATTGTTGTTTACTACTGGAGCTATTAATGAGACTACTAGTGACCATACCTTATAATGTTATTTGCAACAAAGTATTATAAATTTTCTACTCTCTCTAAAGTGTTTACTGATATGTCAGAAATCCTTAATATGAGATTTAAAAATATATATATATATGTGTGTTAAATATCCATAGAATTGTTAAATTTTGATTAATTATGTATAGCTGGAATTTTTTAAGCTTATTAAAATTATTTTTGTATACATTTCATACTCAAAATTTTCTTGACTTCTACAAAGTTTATTAAATGAATATATGTGATTAAACATTTAAGTGTGAAACTCAATATTTGATAAATTAAGTATACACAGAAATTGCAAATAAATTCCACTGACTTTTGACCAATCAAGGCAGAATCTCTTTCCGAATTGTAAATATTAACAATGAAAATGAAGAAAATAAAATTTATGATTAGCTAACTATTCTTACTGCTGTGGATGTTATTATATATGTATAATTATATATATATTTAGTGAGTTTAAAACTAGATAGATGGATGATGGATAGATATTTAACTCATCACAAACAATATATAGTATGTTTTCATCACTAAAAAGTTTCCTATCTCCATTTTGTAGGCGATTGATTCAACCACATCCTTAGCCTCTTGCAAGTATTGATTTTTTTCTGTCCCTATGGTATTAGCTTTATAAGAATGTCATATGAGTACATTTATGCAGCATGAAGCCATTTATGACTATCCTTTTTTTACTTAGCTACTTTACTTTTTCTTTACTTAGGCTTTGCAATTTACTTATGCAGTTGAATATGTGGGAAGGGTGCTCCTTTACATTATTTACTAGTGTTCCACTGTACAGATGGACCATATATTGTTTGTCTATTCACCAGTCGATGGATATTTGGGTTGCTTCTAGGTTCTGGCTATTTGGATTCAAAGTAATATTAACATTCACATATAGGTTTTGTGTGGACATATGTTTTCACTGATCTTAGTTTTCTCTTTCTCAGTAAAACAAGTTAGCACAAACTTAGTGACTCAGAACACACATTTATTATTTCAAATTAATGCCATGATTCTGTGGGTCAAGAGTCTGGTACATTTTAATAGGATTTTCTGCTCAGCATCCCACTAAGCTACAATCAAGATGCAGGCAGGTCAGTTCTGGAACGTCATCTGAGATGTGGGGCTTTCTTGCTATCTCATTAGTTGTTGGCAGAATTTAGTTTCTTGAATTGTAGGATTGAAGACCTCACTTGCTGGCTGTCACCAGGGGCCCCAGTCTACTCCTAGAAGTCACTCATATCTTCTTGCCACATGACCCCATCCAAGATACAGCTATTTACTTCTTTGCAGCAGCAAGAGAATGTGCCTCTCATGTGGAATTTCTAACTTTAAAGCAAGTCTTATATAATACAATGTAGTCAGGGAAATTACTATCCCATTACTTTGGCTACATGGTATAATCTAATTAAGAAAGGGAATATGTCATTATATTCACTGGTTTGCCCACAGTCAACCTGTAGCATTTTGAATAAAACAAACAAACAAAAAACTCATACATGCATTTTTTTTTCCAAAAAGCAATGGATGCTTACTGGCATTGGAGCGTCATAAAAGAAATGAGGGACACAATAGCTCATCCTTCTGTGATTCTTCCTCACCAACCACTTGTTTATGTAGTTGGAAAATGAAACTTTTAAAAATATATAATGTAAATTACAGGAAGTAAAGCTCAAAGACATTTTGTTTTATGGTAGTTAAGACCAAAGGTAGACTACTTTCTACCTTTCAGATATTCCTGGGGTGGGAAAATATCAGGGATGTCACTGAGAAGAATGTATTCAAAAGTGAATTTTGACAGTTTTGAATACATTCACATTTAAGCACACATGGCTTGAATGTGAACAATTGATAAACACTGATCTAAAATCAACGAGTAAACTTTATGACACTATAAGTAGGCTTCGTATACTAGAGAATAATTAAAAGAACAAGATAACATTTAAAATAACACATTAAAGGACTACACAGTCTCTCTGACACTAAATTTCCTCAAGTTTTTCTTTAAATGTATCAAGTTTTCAAGATTATCTTGAAAACTAACATGAGATTGGATTTTATGTGAATTGATATTAATTTTTAAGTGATATATTTTGGGTACATATAAATTTCAGAATACTTTAGTCATATATATTCACCTAAAACAAATAGAGTAATTGGTAATACATTCCATGTAGATGTCAGATTTGAGGAGGACAGTTGCATATAGTTAACTCATGATTAAAATGAATAAAAAGAAAAATATGTAAAAGAAGAGGATGTATTTAAAAGCGAAAACCTATAGCTTGAGAATTTTGGAAGTGTGGAGATTGCAAATAAATGTGGGACATCTTAATAATTTGTGTTTTCTAGCACCTTAGTGACTGGTCCAAAATCCTGTTTTTTTACCTGCCAACATCTAAAGGCCCCCATCTATTCTCAAAAACTGTAGGAATCCCCTAATTCCTAAGGATATGTTATATGGTTAGTTGCTTCACCTAGTGCTTACCTCAAGGAATAAAGTGTGACGCAATATTTAATGTCTGTGCAACCCAGATCAGTTGAGACTTACCTTCCATTTGGAAACTTAAGATAATGTAATTTAAGACTACAGATATATTACCTTGAGCAAATCTGGCACTCTCTGCAAAAGTTCTACCAATCTCCGAACTTCTAGTAAGTTTTAGATTGTCTGTCTGTCTCTGTGCTTGTGTTTAAACTAAGATCTTGATTCACCTCCTTGAAAGGCACCAGGTTAGCCCTTTTGCTGATTTCATTAAAAGGGCTGGTCATATGAATCCACCTGGGCTCGGGTACAATGGTTCACACATGTTATCTCAACACTTAGGGAGGCTGAGGCAGGAGGATTGCTTGAGCCCAGGAGTTCAATACCAGACTGGGCAACAGGCTGGTAGAGATGGTGAGACGCCCCCCATCTCTACAAAAAATTTTAAACATAGCCACGTGTAGTGGTATGCACATGTGGCTCTATCTACTTGGAAGCCTGAGGCAGGGGAATTGCTTGAACCCAGGAGGTCAAGGTTTCAGTGAGACATGTTTGTACCACAGCACTCCAGCCTGGGTGACAGAGCAAAACACTGCCTCAAAAAAAAAAAAAAAAAGAATCAGTCCATTTGGTAATTTCACTGAAGACTGTATGTTTCACAGAGAAATTAGGTTCCAGACTATAGATCCCTCTGCCATCTCATTGGTTTCAATACCACACTCTGCCACCATCTGAAGAAATGCATCCTCTCTGCACTGTGCCCAACTCCGAGGAGATGCAGAGATGCAATCCCCTTCCTCCCCTTCTTCCCTCTTCCTCCCCCTCCCTTTTTCTCCTCTCTCTCTCTCTCTCTCTCTCACACACACACACACACACACACACACACACACACACAGAGTGTGCTGTACTCCTCTGTCTTCCTTCCTTCCCCATGCTTTCCCCACCTTGTCAGTGATTCTACCATGTGAGATCATTACCAATTCGCAAAAGTCAGAACCATTTTCACAGATGAACGTCTAATCTGCTTTTTAAAAGCCTCTGTGGGAAATAAAGTCTTCAATATACAACTTTACACTTTAAATGGTTTTGCTTGCAACTTTTCCTCTCTTAATAAGTTACAATAAATGTTGATTCTGGTTTGTGACAGATGGTTCATCTCTAAGAGCCCACAACAGTGAATTAGATGTTTAAAATAAATTTGTGAAAAACAGGCACCAGGAGAAATGCATCCAGACCTTGTTCCACAAAGTCTTTTCCTAGATTGTCATATAAGTATGCATTTATGTGTGAATGAAGCAAAAATAATTTTGATCTATCATAAATGAGACTCTCTGCAGGAGTCCCCACCAGAGAATATGTCTGTCCCTACATGCAATTTGAATTGATACTGAATGTAATTCAGGACCCATTTGTGATATTTTATTAAATAGCTAGACATTTTGTACTTGCTAAAATTGGCATATCATTTTCAGATCACTCCTTAAATGGTTACTAAACAAAAAGAATAAACTTAGGTATTACGTTAATTAATCAATTTTCAAAAGAATCCCTGATGTTTTCCACAGTGTTAATGCTATTTGTTATCTCTTATTACTGTTGTAGTTCAGCAACATCTCATTTGGTTTTTAATCCATCTCAACTCTAATATGGGTCACTTGGGGCAAAGTTGACTAAAGAGAGGTAGTTTACAGTTAATCTCTGGAGGAGTCAAAAAGGTACAGAAATGATGATTTCTTTTTTACACTATACAATAAGTTCTAAATCAGAAATTAACTTTACATTACAAAAACGATGGCTTGTGGTTTGTTTCATGTGGGTTTTAACATATTTATTTTCTCTAGGCACAGTTACTTTAGAGCTCTCAGCACATTGAATCATTCTTCTTTGGCACGTGCTGGGGACTGTTAAAGGGAAGAAGAAAAGTATGTGCAGCATAAAAATCAGAAGGAAATTGAATTAGGAGTTTAAATACGATATTATCTCTTACATGTGCTGTGACCTTGGAATAAAAAGAAAAGGGCAGAGTTTATTTAATTTTTAGCTTGGTTTCATTAAAATTCTCCTGCTCAACAAATACAATTCTGGAATATAGTATGGCAAAGAGTCAGCCCACTGATTATTTCATACACTCTCTAATACTTGCAAATCTTTTTGCATTTAGGTGAGGTCATGTGACTAGTTCTGTCCAATTAAATCAGAAGACTGGTAATTAAGTCCTCTCCAGAAGACTGGTAATTAAGTACTTTGCTCTGGAAGTATTTAATTAAGTATTTTGCTCTGGAAGTACTTAATTACCAGTGCAAGACTCTCTAGTATCTCTTCACCTATTGCATAAATGGAAAAGGCCACATCTTCCAGACAGCTCACATAGAAGATGACAGAGCCTCTGTCAGCCAGGGTCCCTGACTGTGGATCCAACTCCCCACCAAATCCCAGCTACTAATTTGCATTGTATATGTTCCATGGGCCAAAAATGAAATTGTTAAGTTAGACCACTAATATTTTAGAATTAATTAATAACAAAACTGCAAGAATAATGAAATAATTGTAAGAACAATACAAAGAGAAAAGGGTTATTATCCCTAATCATCCCTCCAGAATAGAAACATAGCTTAGAAAGAAGAGTGAGTGGACACTTATTTTTTTGTTTACATAGCCTATGAACACAACATTGATGATGAAGGTCAGAAATAACACCTATAAGGGATATTTACATACATATACATTCTCACAACTACACATTATTTCAAACATATCATAAGTAGTCTATATTCTGTTAATTTAAGAAAGAACTGTTGAAAATTAATACATACTACATTTGGAAGCCTCTTTTTCTGAGTAAATGAAATCCTTAGTTAGTCACTAAAGCCAAACTGTCCTTGAAGGCATTCCGTTTAGCTGCCTATCTTCAACATCATTTGACAGATGTGATTAATTAAAAGATGTCAAGAATTGTTATTAAACCATACAGGTAAGCATCCAGAGAACACTTTCCAGATGGACTTTTGGGAGTCTAACATAAATTTTTCCTGGAAAAAAAAAACTTCTCTGTCATCAATCAACTATTCCTGACTACAATAAGTGCATTCTTCCCTTGTCTCAACTGTTTTATTAATTATTTGCTGCTATATCCCCAAATGATTTTAGTAGATGTTATTTTTCAAAGTTGACATGATTTGTGATTGAAAAAGGCCGTTTATAATTTTCTATAGCCAGTGGATTAAAACACCTGTTGCCTTTGGGGACATGCAGTGTCCCCATATCCATATATCAGAAGAATAAATGAATGACTATAACAAAGTAGAAATAACATATCCAAAAATGCTGATGCTTTAAAAATAAAATCCTTCACCAGGCATGGTGGCTGACACCTGTAAATCCCAGCACTTTCGGAGACTGAAGCAGGAAAATTGCTTGAGCCTAGGATTTCAGGACCAGCCTGGACAACATAGTGGTACCTCATCTCTAAAAGAAAATAAAATTACCCGGGTGTGGTGGTACACACCCATAGTCCCAGCCACTCATGAAGGCTGAGGTAGGAGGATTCTTGGGCCCAGGGGGGAAAGGCTGCAATGTGCCATGATCACACCACTGCACTCTAGCCTTGGTGAGGGAGTAAGACCATCTCAAAAATTAATTTTGTAATTAATTAAAACAAAACAGAAATCCCTATACTAGTCTACAATGCAAAGGATACAACGACACGGTTGGCAATGAGGAGGTCACGTGAAGTGATCTAGGTCAAGCATAAGCCTACCTTTCCCTATTACTTTGTGATTTGAGACTCAGCAAGTTTAATCATTCCTTTCAGATAGCTGTTAGAAGCTGAGTTTTTGACATTGTGCAGAAAGCAAATCTTCAATAAGATGAGTAAAAACTAATGTAACCAGAGAAATTGAGAGGAGTGAGCCACTGAGGAAACTCTTCTAGAATGTTCAGTTTCCAGTTCCACTATTACTGAGGCCTTGGATTTTACTATGACTGTGCAACTGAGATTTTAACAGGATCACTCACCCCTTAAGATCTAATGGCAAGAATTTTTTTAAAGATATCTAGCTAATGGGCTTAAACCCTATTTCTGCTATTTGTGAACAATTCAAAAAACCTCCCAGGATTTCTGTTAATCACTCAAGATTCAAGAGATGGAGGGCAGTACATGAAAGTGGCTTCAACTTATTTTCACATTCATCTCTGGTGCCTTAATTCTGTTGATATTTCTAACTAATGATGTCCTTCTCTGATTTGTATCAGTCCAGTCACAGAATTCAGCTTCAATCTCTTTCCATAATTATTTCAAACAATTAAGCAAACTTCATAAAAACTATAAGAAAATACTCTGACTCTAAAATTAGGTATTTGCATGTATGACAGATTCTACTGAAGATTTGAGTCAGAATAGGATTTACAATAAAGAAATAGAAACAACATAATTTTTATCATTAAGCTTCTGGTAACCCCATTCCAGGATTTTTTCACTGACCCTGTGGCCCCACTTAGAATTGCACCTTCCCCCATACTGCTGACTCCTTATCTTTCTCTATTCCATCACCCTCTTTTCATCTCCTTTCCAAGAGAACTATAAATTATCCTCAGAACACTGCTTTGAAATTCAGCTCAAAGCTCAGATTTGCATTTTAAAATCCATCAAAGAACTCTGTAGAAAAGAAATTAATTTAACAGTGTCCACCCTTTTTAGATAATGATTATTTTAAACAGCAATTTTTTCCACCATCCCTTCTGTAATAAATTTGTCTTTTTGTTTATGGTAGGTCAACCTTCAGAGTTTCAGACACACAAAGGCATAGTACATTGGAAAAGATCAATGTGGATTAGTAAAATAGTTACATAACTTCTAAGTGAAACTGTTTTCAAGTAAATATTACACACCTGGTCTGGGGGAGCAAATTGGTAGTAACATGACTGTTCCTTATAATATTTTTATCAAATATTTTTATCTTCAAGAATACATGGCACTTTTAGCCAGAGTAACACATGGTTGGCAAGCAGAAGTATTGGGGAAATGCTTTAATTAACAAGGATAATAAATATTGAAGTAGATGGAAGTGACATAATTAAATGCTGTGCTTCTATATTATTGACTAACTACTCATTTAGTGAGTATTTTAGTCTGTTCTCATGCTGCTATAGAAAACTATCCAAGACTGAGTAATTTATGAAGAAAAGAGGTTTAATTTACTCACAGTTCTGTAGAGTAAGCAGGCTGCACAGTAAGCATCACTGGAAGGCCTCAGAAAATGTACAATCATGGAGGAAGGCATAGAGGAAGCAAGCATATCTTATCTGGCATAGGAGGAGAAGGTAAGAGAGAAAAGCAGGAAGTGTACACACTTTCAAACAACCAGATCTCGTGAGAACTCACTCACTATTATGAGAACAGCAAAGGAAAAGACCACCCTCATAGTTCAATCTCCTCCCACAAGGCCCCTCTCTTGATATGGGGGGATTACAATTCGAGGTGAGATTTAAATAGGGGACACGGAGCTAAACCATATCAGTGGGTAAATTTATTTTTTATAAGAGTAAATTAAAAGGTGAAATTTAACAGTCCGGACCTAAATTACTACATTGCCTGAACTACAGTTACCTGGACAGAAAAACATATTCTACATGTCTAATTATGAGTATTTCTCCATGGAAACTTCCTCAAATAAGTAATGTACTTCTCATTTGAAATGTCTATTGTATTTTTATTTAAAAACACTTAAAATGCTTAATTAATATCTCCTATGTAAGATGTGTTGACATTGTTCAATCCTTTTATTTGAAACTCTGCATTCTCCCTGAAATCAAGGATTAAATGCATGAAATGCAAATAAGACGCTAGAGGAGAAAACATACACTTAAAATCAGTAAGACAGAATGACTTAATCAGTACAAAGGGCCTTAAGGGAAAATGCTTTATCAGCATTAAAATGCAGTGTAGCATTGCCAGGTATCTGCCATGTGTCTATCTTTACCTAGAAGGGGTGAAGAGCACTTCCAGCAAAGGCAACATTTGAAGCTTCCAGTTCTAGATTTATTGTCACAATCAGAAACAGATTCAAAAATCAATGTAAAGAGTAATACTTTATGGGAGGTTTGGCGGAAATAATGATGTGGCCTACAGATTCCCTTTTTAGAAGAGACTCACTGCTCAGCTGTGAAGAACGTGGTACGCTGATAACCTCAGCTGTTAGTTCCTTGAAGCTCTGACTTAGCTTCTGAGCCAAGTTTAATCACTTACGTTGGCTCCCAGTCAAAGGCTGATTAAAGCTAACTAAAATGGACTATACCCAACTCAGCTTTTCTCTAACATAAATCTTTGCCCCGGAGCTCTCTACCAGGCTGGCACAGACATTCTTAGTGTTGGATAGTACTTTGTTTGCCTCTTTCTTACTCCCTTTTTCTTTCATGAGTTTTTCCATCCGGTGTACTTTATGCATTTCTAGCTTTGTTGCAGTATCTGATTTCCAAATAACTTAGTGGGCATAATTTTACCAGGAATGGTCCGAGATGACAGGCATTAAGATAGGATATGGGACTCTCACTCACTCCCCACCTGGCAATGTAGGCTCCATCCCGAGTGGCAAGTGGAGCATAGACGACCAATTGTTAAAATGTTCACCAGTGGCCACCTGGGAAACTATGCTGGGGAAGGGCTGTTCCCTGAATACAGTGAGGATTCAGACATTTGAACTGTACAAGGGAATTGGTAAATGGAACCATAATGGAATTAAATTACTTTTACTAAGTTCATTGCTTCCTTAAGATGGATATAAAATGCTAAGAGAAACTAACAAACAATCAAAAGCTAACTGTGAGAGTAAGAGAGTTTGTTTAGTAGCTCACAAGAAGCTCATAAAATGGGCAAACAGAAAAAAAATGAAGCTCAAGACCGGTATTTAGGAGTCAGAGATGCTAAACTTCAAAGACAGTTAAATGTTCAAGGCAGGGCTCTCATGCCAAAGTCAGGTTCATAGTCAAGTAATACTGGGATGCTGTCACATGGTAGAGGAACATGGATAGCCCTGATGATACTGACTCCCACCATCCTTTGAATCCTCTCAATGTACAGAATGGTCTCACTCTTCCCCACTAACAACTAGCATTCAGCCTATGTGTAAAGACTATACAGAAATTTCTCCCATCCTTCCACACAAAACAACATATTCTCTCGGGAGATTTCCTGGTCTCTTCACCTGGCCATCAGACCTAGAGCCAAGGTTAACGCAGCTAAGAAGTGTGGGGGCTAATGAAAGAGGACATAAACTATACCCACAAAGGAGGTATGCGATGCAGCAGGCAAATACAATAGAGCCCAGGAAGTGCTTATGAAACCGGATCCTGAATGTACTCAAAAAGGTGGGACCACAAACTGAATAAGAAATTTACTGACTTGGAGACACCCTCTCTAGATACAGGATTGAACATCCTCACAAAAAAAGGAGATAATATTAATACAAATTTGCTGCTTAGATTTCTATTAGAAGCCTGGAAAAAGTCATGACCCAGGGTAAGCTTGAAAGGCCTGAGTTTCTGTAGCAGATGCTAAATGAAGGGATTAAAAGGCTCACGGATTTAGCACAGCTGGAGGAGTTATTGATATGGTTTGACTCTGTGTCCTCACCCAAATCTCAGCTTGTAACTCCCATGCTTCCCAGTGTTGTGGGAAGAACCCAGTGGGAGATGATTGAATTATAGGAGAAGGTCTTTCCCATGCTGTACACACGATACTGAACTAGTCTCACAACACCTGATAGTTTTAAAAATGGGAGTTCCCTGTACAAGCTCTCTTTTTGCCTGCTGCCACCCACCCATGTAAAATATGACTTGCTCCTCCTTGCCTTCCACCATGATTGTGAGGCCTTCCCAACCATGTGGAACTGTAAGTCTAAAAACATCTTTCTTTTGTAAATTACCCATTCTTGGGTATGTCTTTATCAGGAGCATGAAAATATTATGTAAGGCCACAAGACCCTCCAAAAAAGTATCTTTCTTGAGAAGAACTAGAAGACATACTGTTTACCAGGATTATAAGAAATGTGCAGATGTGAGCATCATTGGCATCACTAAAATGGTCAGTGATCGCTCTCCTGTATGGGCCAGGGTTAATGGTAAAGGCTATCACAGAAATTGACTTGCTGTTAGCTAAGGTAGGAAGCAATGAAAGCAATGTGGTGTGGCTGAACTAGCAGAAGTCAGAGCTTTATAATTATTTAATCAGAGTGCCCAACAGAGTATCATGAAGACGGTAAATAGAATATGGCACTTCCAAGGGCAAAATAGATAGGCAGTCATCAAGATGCTGCTTAAGATATTATCAAAAGTGAGCAAGACAGAAAGTAGAATAGTGATTCTTTAGTGATTCTGCTGCAGGGAGGAAAGGGAATGGGCAGTTATTGTTTCATGGGTACAGCGTTTCAGTTTGAGATGATGAAAAAGTTCTGGAGATGGATAGATGTTGGTTGCAAAGCAACGTGACTATACTTAATGCCAATGAATTGTACACTTAAAAATGATTAAAATAGTAAATTTTGTGTTATTTATATTTTGTTACAATAAGTAACATAAAAACAAGTGAGCAAGAATGAATGAGCAAAAGGCTAAAAGTGGTCACTTCAATAAAATGTCATAATCACTTGCCAGTTTCTGTGTCTGACTCAGGTTTCAGGACCAGAACCTACTGACTGAAGGTCACTTTTAAACGTTTAATGAATGTATAAGTGGTGGTTCATATATCATTTAATTCACCAATATGGCCCCCACAATAGCTAGATGGGTCCTCAAGGATGACTATAGGTTCAAATAGCATCCTTATCACAGCTGTCTTGCCAGGTGTGAAATTTCACTAGAATGGATCAATTTTGATTCAGGTATATGATATGCAGGCATTAATTTTGCAAATTTTGTTCTTTCCTATCCAGTCAGAAAACAAGATCAGAAACCAAATTCAAATGCAACAGGCAACAATACACATACGCTGTTTTGGTTCCAGACTAAGCTAACTCTCCTACATTTCATCATAATAAATCTCAAGAGATCTGGGCCATCTGAACATCCCACTAAACATCACATTGGTTATTTTAACATAAAATGATTGGGTAAGGTGAGCAACTGTGCCTAGAACACTGGAAAATGTGATGACACACACATGCTACAGAGATTGTAAAATGAAAGTTTCAAAGATTCAGGGAAGTGCAACTTCTTTAAAGGGGTCCAGTGGTTATGGTCACTGAGACATTGGGTCTCCAAAGTATGGGACAGCTCCTGCATTTTGCACACCTTACTACAAAGAAGGATTCACAGTTCCTGGTTCTTTGGGTTTTGGAGGAAACACATTCATTCCATACCTAAGAATAGTTTTGGGTTTGAGTGGGGCCTAAAACACCTCTGGAATTCTCTGCTCAGTTTTCCCCTCTCTGGTACTCTGTCTTGCAAACTTTAGCCACCTTGGCCTCCCCACATGGTCTGCTCCATCTTCTCAACTCGTGTCTGTCAGGCTTTGCCTGGGTTGCCCCTTGCAGCTTAAAACTCTCTCAAGGCCATAAGCTTGGATAATTATGATTCATCTTGATTGCTGCTGTTACTCAAGGATCACTGTCTTTGTGTGTGTGTGTGTGTGTGTGTGTGTGTGTGTGTGTGGTGTGTATATCATATACTGTATATGTGTATATTTATATATATACATGTCATACATATGCAAATACACATTATTAGTACATTATATGTGTGTGTGTGTATATATATATATATATTTTTTTTTTTTGAAACAGGGTTTCACTCTGTCACCCAGAATGAAGTACAGTGGCACAATCACAGCTTGCTGCAGGCTCCACCTCCTGGGCTCAAGCCATCCTCCTGCCTCAGCCTCTCTAGTAGCTGGGACTACAGGCACAAGCCACCACACCCAGCTAATTTTTTTTTCATGGAAACAAGGGTCTCACTATGTTTCCCAGGCTGGTCTTGAACTCCTGGGCTCAAGCAATCATCCCACCTTGGCCTTCAAGAATGCTGGGATTACAGGTGTGAATCACTGCGCCTGGCCATTTTACATTTTGTTTGTTATTTTGGGTAACATGGTAAATCCAGCCCCTGTTAGTTCATCTTGATCAGAAGCAGATGTCTTCTCATGTCTTTAGAAATATCAATTTCTCATTAAGATGGAAATCTTAGATTTTCTATTATCTCTTTGTTAAAGTATCTCTCTAAATATTACTTCCTGTTTACACTGTCAAATTAAAATCTCTCCAAGCATAGAGAGATAGATTCATGATTCCCTATATTCAGACTGTCCTCTTTAAATATTAACTGGATTTTGAGGCTTTACTGCCCAATGCCCATGGGTGGCATAGGAAAGGTTGCTTGTGGAATTATTTGCAGTGGATCCATCTTATTTTAAAGAGTGAAAAGGCATATTCCCAAAAGAATATTTATAAATAGGTTCTCTATGCCAGAGCAGTAATAATTCCAAAGCTTCTGGCTCAGTGTATAAATGAAATTTCAAAATCCACAAGAAGTTTTGAGACCTTTCCTATAGGACTTAATTTAATCTTTTTAATAAATCTGTATTTAACCAACTACTACTTAGGTTTAATTCAATTAAATAACTGTATATGTATACTTTATTATGTATAAAGACCCACAGTGCCATGAGAAAGAGCATACAGGACCAACCTTTGAGGTGCTGACATCATTATTATATGGTAACTTAAGACAACTTCTATACAACAAAGCATGGTAAATGCCATAAATGATGATTCCAATAAATCTGTCATTGAGGATTAAATTAGCTCTCATGAAAAGATGTAAAATCCTAAATATGCCTTGTAGAATTTCAATTAGAGATAACAGGACAAAGCTGTCAAGGAAGTGGAACTAAAATTAACCAAGATTCAAATGTGAGAAAGTGTCTGACAAATTCAAAGGAACATGGATACAGATAATTCAAACTGTGTAGAGTGTAGCCTAAATAAATGGAGGTAAACTGGAAAACTGGAAGCCAGATATTCTTTGTTGAAGGCTTTTGTCATCA
Organism: Cebus imitator; assembly: GCF_001604975.1. NCBI lineage: Eukaryota > Metazoa > Chordata > Mammalia > Primates > Cebidae > Cebus > Cebus imitator. The sequence continues at coordinate 6,496,706 of NW_016107405.1, read as the reverse complement.
AGCAGAGGAGTTTCTACCTAATGACAAGAAGGAGATTCTGAAAGATTTTGAACTCAACAATGACTATTGGCAAAATTTTTAAAAACTACAGGAGGGTTAGCATAAAATTAAGTAGAGAATTTGAGACAGTAAAAGAATATATATGAGATACCATAAAACAGAAAAATTAGGACAAAGCAAAGATTTTTTATAGAACATTTTATATAATATTCTGCTTTTAAAAAGTAAATAAAATTCTAAGGTAGAAGAAAGAGCCTCATTATAGGAAACATGTGAAGGAAGAGTAAGAGTGGTAGCTGATCTCTGAGCGCTCTCAGTTACAGAAAAAAAAAAGGGAAATCTTTAGAATACAAAATACAAATGTTTAATATTCAAAAATGCTCAACTTGAGAAATTAAAATAATAAATAACAGAATTTTCAAATGTAAAAATATGACAAGACTGAAAATTTTCAGAGACGCACTTGGATTAAATTGTACAAATGCATTGGCCTAGAAATTTCTCTTCAAAGAACCTCTTCTAATGAAATAAAAACTCAGAACAATGTCTATGTGAAGGCAATAAATGTTTTGAACGCTTAATGCACTAACAATAGTTATAATTGCTCAAGCATGGGAAAATGATACTTTAAACCAGGAATAAATTCATTCTTAACTTTACCCCTAAACCCCAGGGAATTTATCCTCACAGTCACATCCATGTAACTATATTTCAATAAGTTTTATAATCTATACCACTCACACATTACAAAGGGAGGATAGTCCCTCTCCACCAGATTACATGATGTGAAACATAAAGACTCTAGCACTACAGAGATCTCAACACAAATACCTACATGAGACATACAGAAGAGAAAATGACATAAAAGAAAAAGGATGAATACAAAAGTATGATTATAAGGAACATTTCTTCTGTAAAAGTGAAAAAAAACCCTACAAATTAAGATCTGCCCATGTGATTTCAACATGCTTCTGCTTTAAGAAAGGTGTTGAAAAGGCTGGGCTAAGTGGCTCACACCTATAATCTCAGCACTTTGAGGGGCCGAGGCAGGCGAATCACGAGGTCAAGAGATGGAGGCCATCCTGGCCAACATGGTGAAACCCCGTCTCTACTAAAAATAGAAAAAAATTAGCTGGGTGTGGTGGCGCACACCTGTAGTCCCAGCTACTCAGGAGGTTGAGGCTTAAGAATTACTTGAACCCGGGAGGCCGAGGTTGCAGTGAGCGGAGGTTGCGCCACTTCACTCCAGCCTGGCGCCTGGTGACGGAGTGAGACTCTGTCTCAGAAAAAAAAAAAAAGAAAGAAAGGTGTTGACCATACAAAAATAAATTAAATATGATCTTTACCCTCAAAAAGGGTGCTAGCAAAAGCACAAAAACTTGTCTGTGAAAATATGGTGACAATATGCACTATGCATATTTAATGTACTAACAAGTAGTACATGTAGTTAACAACTAGCAAGTTCCACTAAATAGAGCAACGTCATTACACTCTATTCATATTCATAACCTACCATCAACAAACAAATCATATGGCATCTGTTTAAAAAAAAATCAAACAGCAATGTTTTAAGCAAATTTTTTGCAATTATTTTAAAGATTCTTCATATTATACTTTTTTGAATAATACTACATGAATCAACTTTAAATAAATTGCCGTATGTTATAAAGTCACTGACTTAAAGTTTAGAACTACATTTGGCATGCAACTCAAATTTACGTCTGTATGTGGGAAAATAAACTGCTTTACAAATTATTTTTTAAGATCAAATACTTAATAAAATTTGGTAGAAAAAAAGTTCTTTTCTCTTTTTTTAGAATAACAGATAGAATTTTGAATGTATTTAGTATTTATAGTATCAAAGAGCCCCATAAGCCTATCTGTAATTTAAGTTGCAATCTCTATTATGTTACTTAGGTTAGTTAAAGTAAAAAAAATCAATATTTACTGATGAATTTACTACTAGAAGCATTATTCAGATTAATATTCCATATGTAATACTGTCTGTATTAGGAAAAATAAACATAAACATGTATAAATATATATACATAAATATATAATGTGTGTTTGTGTGTGTGTGTGTGTGTGTGTGTGTGTATAGAAATTTCAAAACACTGCTCTCTAATTACAGATCTAAAACTAGAAGGATCTTTAGGATAGAATTTTAGTTCAAAATTTGCTTGCAGGCCAGGAGACAATTGATTGTTTCAGAGCCACAAAGCTAGAAAGTACACAGGAAAATTTAAGGTTGTTTCTTTTTCTCTAATACAGCACTATTTCTACTACATCATGATATTTCCCGGAAGTAAGAAGAGACTTAATATTAGCTTGTTTAGTTTCACTAAACAGATATTTTACATTTTTTGAATAGAAATTCAATGAATTAGGTCCAGAAAAAGAGAAGATAATGTTAATATCTTAGTATTTATTATTTTTATTATAATTTCTTCTATTATAAAAACATATTCATGCTCTCAAGATATATGTGGCAATACATGATGTATTTACTTTAAAGATAGCACATGAAAATGTATTTCATGGAAACTATGGGTGAACACTAAACAATGACTATATTTACTAGCAGTTAGTGTATATAGTTAACATTAGTACAGCTCAGAGGAGCTATTCTGCAAAACTGCATTTTCAATCATGCCAGCTAATGGTAATTATAATTGGCACTAGAGAAGAAGGTTGGATTAAACAACTAAATTTACAGATACCGTTTACCAATGCTGTTTTGTTCTATTAGTAGTTCTGAAAATGAAGTTCAAATGTTAGATCCAGAAAACAGTGAAAGTAGTTATAGAAGGATATTGTTCATCAAGGCATTATCCTACTTGGTATATAATGAATATAGCTCATTTCTATATATTTAATACATTTTGATTTATATTATTTTTAAAGCATCATAACCATATATAATATTTGAATTTTAGATATCCCTCATATTAATAAATTTGAAGTTTTAATTGTGTTTTTATTTTTTTCTATATAGCCATTTGGAGATATTTATTTTGCTGTGCCTTATATACTTTTATATGCCTTAATATTCTATTTCAAACTAATCATAGCAGTGTGTACATATTTATGTATACATACAATGTGTTATTAGTAAAGCTTCTATAAAATTTTATCATGTCTTCGCAAGTATTTATCTTACTACATTGTTGATGAACAAGCATTGTTAAATACTTTATTTCAAGAACTCTCTAAATCTAAAATATCTTGTCAATTGATTTTAAAAATTACAAACACATTTAATGTGTATCACCATTGATGTTACTCTTTAAACTGAAGTCACTAATTTGTAATCATATTTAATCTAATGAATTTTAGATTATCCCAAACACTTACTTTTCCTTCTTACAAAATAGGAATATAATTCAATGGAGAGCAGTAAAAGTCCTAGGTCCTTTCACAGACCCCTGTGGGAGAAATATTTCTTTTTCCCAAATTAATAATTCCCAGAAATTGGTGATATCAAGTAGTGCTTCCGTTTATGTAGTTGTTTACCAGTAGGGAGATCCCTCTTCAAATGCATATATCAAAAGATAAAGACCAGGCATGGTGGCTCATGCCTGTAATCCCAGCACTTTGGGAGGCCAAGACGGGTGGATCACCTGAAGTCAGGAGTTCAAGAACAGCCTGACCAACATGGTAAAACCCCAACTCTACTAAAAAAAAAAATACAAAAAATTAGCTGGGCGTAGCAGTGGGCACCTGTAATCCCAGCTACTAGGGAGGCTGACACAGGAGAATCACTTGAACCTGGGAGGCAGAGGTTGCTGTGAGCCCAGGTCATGCCATTGCACTCCAGCCTGGGCAACAAGAGGGAAACTCCATCTCCAAAAGGAATAAAAAAAAAAAAAGACAAAAAGCCACTATTGATCTCCAATGCATCCCAATGTTTAGTGTTGACATAAGTCACCTGGGTATCCAGCTAAACTGCAGATTCTGACTCAGTAGGCGGGGGTGAGCCTGAAAGTCTGCCAAGAGCTCCCAGGTGACGGTGATGTGGCCACTCCATGGGCCATACTTTGAGTAGCAAGAAGTAAAACACATTTCCCTCCTTTTCTTTAGGCTTTCCCCAATTCAGGTGAGTTTCAAAAGCCCTAGAAATGCATTCCTAACATTATTCAGTTAGAAATCAGAATGCAGTTTATTAGGGAAAATTAATAGTTGTCCTTCCTTCTAGTGTTATTTTAAATAAATTTGAAATTTTACCATTATACCATATTTCATGTTATGATAGGTTAAATAGTCTCTGCTTGACTAATTTGCAATTTATTCACCTTTTACAGCCTTACCTCTTTGGGACTATAAATTACAAAATCAAAACAACTGATTTAATAATGAACTATTGAAACAATGCTGGTTTATAAATTTTGATTTTACTGTATTTTATAAACTAAAATGACACCCCAAATCCACCAAGAAAACAGTATGATGGGCCAGGTAAAATACTATGATATACAGTAAGTATTTAAAAATATAGTCCATCAATGTACCAATATAATTTATTCATATAATACAGAATAATTATGGAAAAAAAAAGAGAATTGAGTTATAAAGGGAAATATTGTCAGAGTTTATAAAATACAATTTATATAGCAATTGGAATATATCACATTTCTAATGTATACTCTTAAAATGTTTACTTAGTCAAATATATGTATTAATCCAATATTTATTGAATACCTCCAATCTAGATAATACAAATATAAAAATAAGGCACATTCCAAGATCTCTAGAATAAGTCTAATTAAAATTTTAACAAATAATCTCAATACAATGTGAATGGTGTCATTAGATTAGAATGACCAACACAGATATGAGGAATTCTGCTTCCTAAAATCAAAGAAGGCTTTATTGTGGAGGTAGAACTGCCAGAATATAGAAAGACAAGTGATTTCTTTAACTGAAGAGAGAAACAATATTTTCAAGAGCACAGAGAGTGAAAAATAGCTTTTCATGTTTAGGAATTAGCAACTGGGCCAGTGAGCTCTCGTCCCCGGGTATCTGGAGTGGGCTGTGCTAGAGGACAGAGCTGGAAGGTAGATAATTGCCACAACCAGAAAGAATCCTATGCCAGGTTAAAAAGCCTAAACTTACTCCTGTAGTCTGAACCACTGGTTTTGACACTGGATATTTTATCCCCTGGAGTGCTCAAAGACTTTCAAAGGATGCGCAGGCAAAATAGTCAAAGCCATATTTACACTTTTCTAAAACTGAGCTGAGAAAGAACCTGTATTAGTTGGGGTTCTCTAGAAGGACGGAACAAATAAGATAGATGTATATGTAAACGAGAGTTTATTAAGGAGTACTGACTCACATGATCACATAAAACTATGATTACATAAATTTGTATACCTTTTCTCCTATTAATCTGCCTCTAGTCAATGTTGTTTTTTGTTTTTTTGTTTTTTGTTTTTTTTCCAGAAAACCTTTAGAGTGTGAAGGGGAAGCGTTTCCTTATCCTTGACACAGAGAAGTTAAAAACTACATACAGTTGTTCAAAGATATTCATTCTTTTGACTGGTGCCTATGATGAATATCAGGACAATGTATAAAACAGGTTGGGGTTATTTAAAGTCTAAGTCCATAGAAACAGTTCCTTCTACTACCCACTGAAATTAACAAGATGAAGAATGCCCAACTTCAAACTCATATGCCTCAGGTCCTAACCAATAAAACAGATTAAATTCACTAAAGCACCTAAATATCAATTAAATTGTAAATCAATCTGCTGTAAGAAAATAAGCAGCTTAAGTATTTAAATTATACTCAAGTTTATTAAATGCTTTCACTTCTTTTATATACTCTTAGGGGATTTTAGACTCTCTTGTCTAATTATGCTTTCCTATACAACATCAACACCTAAACTTCATCTAATCAACTTTCTCTTTTTTTTTTTTTTTTTTTTTTGAGGCGGAGTCTTGCACTGTCACCTTGGCTGGAGTGCAGTGGTGCTAGCTCGGCTCACTGCAACCTCTATCTCCTGGGTTCATGCGATTCTCCTGCCTCAGCCTCCTGAATAGCTGGGATTACAGGCTCACGCCACCTCACCCAGCTAATTTTTTTGTATTTTTAGTAGAGACAGGGTTTCATTATGTTGGCCAGGCTGGTCTCGAACTCCTGACCTCGTGATCCACCTGCCTTGGCCTTCCAAAATGCTGGGATTACAGATGTGAGCCACTGTGCCCAGCCTCAACTTTCTCTTTTAGTCATAAATGATCAAAATCAATTAATAGTCACTGAAGATGTACTTTGTACTTGGTTGTATGTTAGGTGTTAGGACTCAGTGGCAAGACATAATTACTACCAGCATAGTATATACATCATAGCCACCAGTGCAGATAATAATTAAATAATTAGTTGTTTTAATCACAGTTGTTATAACTGCTATAAAAGACCACTATTGCAATAACAATGGGCACATGATGTATTCTAGGAATTGTGGAAGACTTTCCTTCGGCATTCTTGGAACTGAAGTTTAAGTTGATATTTGATGGATGAGAAGCTGGCTAGGCAAATGGTTAGGAAAGAAGAAGGTGGGTTCTAAGCAGAGAATAAAACACCTTATAATAAAATAGTCCCACATTATGGTTTCCAGAACCAAAAATTCCTTTCAAAAACATATAATAGAACATATAAGTAACATGATATTTCAACCAGCTTGAGAAATATCTAAGTTATACCTGAGAAAACTTAAAAAATAGTTAAAAATTTGATTTCAGAATGAAAAAATTTGCTTGTCAAAAATTATTTTACCTTGTCATTAATGTGCATGCACTTATGAATACAAATCTGTCTTTTTTAACTATATGTATCAATTAAATTTTGTTCTCAGGCAGCTGCTATTTATATACAACTAACACTGCTTTCAATGAAGTCCTTTTTATAGAAATTTGTCATTGTTAGTCACCAACAAAAATGATGTATACAGAAAGAATAAAGACAATCAGATATTATTATTTTAATTTTTCAGGTTTTGAAAAGAAAAGTCTTTTAATGGATGTAAGAATAACACAGTTATTGCCATTGAGAAAACTCAGTCTCCTTTGTGGTCTGTTTTATACCAATGAAAAGAAGACTTTTAGAGAATTTCTGAAATATAGAGTTATACAAAAATATTATAATCAGGAAAAGTTTTAAGTAAAAAAATTTAACAGATAAATGGTCAGATTAAACAAATTTTAATGGAATATTCTGAAATTCATTTGCATGGTATGTCAGTTTAATGAGAGTAAGATAAAACTTAAGGGAACAAATGAAAACATCTTATTTATAGTCAGTTTTCTCTAGATACCTATGTATATAAAATATGTGATTGAGAATTTTGCAAGTTTTAAGATAACATTTTTTTATATGTACACTTTTTTTTTTTTTTTTTTTTTTT
>NW_016107405.1:6456947-6489297 GCF_001604975.1 Cebus imitator | reverse complement strand
CAGTGGCACAATCCTGGCTCACTGCAACCTCTGCCTCCCAGGTTCAAGCAATTCTCCTGCTTCAGCCTCCCAATTAGCTGGGATTACAGGCATGCACTACCACGCCCGGCTAATTTTGTGTTTTTAGTAGAGACAGGATTTCTCCATGTTGGTCAGGTTGGTCTCCAACTCCTGACCTCAGGTGACTTGCCTGCCTTGGCGTCCCAAAGTGCTGGGATTACAGGCATGAGCCCCAGCATCCTGTCTACATGTATACTTTTATATGCCTATACATATAATCATATTTAAAATATTTATACAATGTTAAAATACTTTTACAAAGTATAAAATTTATTGAATATTTTATTTCAATAACGCAAAAGAGATTGGCTTGATTTTTTTTAAATTAAAACATATCTTTAAGATTTTCCAAAATTTCATAACTTTTTCTTATTAACATGGGATAAACAAAGTTCTATCTTTGTCTTATATTCTTCAGTGACTCTTGACAAACACGTACAGCTAAAGTTGCACGTGTCTGATAATCTTGCTCTTTAGATTGTCCCATATAATCTCATATTGACACTAGTATCAGTAAACCTGAGATAAGTCTATGATGACCAGCCCTGCCCTCTCAAACTTCCAGTTCACTTGAAAGGTCTGTATAAGCAGGCACGCAAAGAAATATGTGTAAAAAGAAAGTTATATAAAAGTGAATGTATGACCTTGTTTGATCAGGATTTTCTCACATTTTTACCCATTACCCTAAAAGTATAATTAATAAAGCACTTTTCATTCTCAAAAGTGTGCTGGTTTGGATAATAAATCATATGGTCATCCAATTTATGAGCTGAGGTATAGGGATAATTATGCAATTAGGTAGGATGCCAACCACATCCAGCTTAAAAAAAGATAAAAGGAAAGTCCAAAAATTTGGGGGATATATACTTTTAACATGATATATCCCTTAATGAAATTGACCATGTCTATAATCATATTAAATGTAATTTGCCTAAATACCCCAATTAAAAGGCAGCAATTGATGTGTTACACACACAAAAAAAAACCACACACAAAAAACCCAAGCAATCCAATTTAAATTTAAAAATTTAAATGGCTAAAACTAAGAGTATAAAAAATATATACTCTGCTACCAATAACTAAAAATCTGTACTGGCTATATGGCCATATTAATATTAGAAAAAGTCGATTTTTAACAAAAATATTAAGAGGTTCATTTCATAATAACAAGCAGGTTATTAAAATTATATAATAATTCTCGATATTTATATACCTAATAACAGAGCTTCAAAATACATGCAGCAAAACTAATAGGCTGCAAGCAAAAAATAGACAAATCATCCAATATAGTCAGATTTTAATAACCTACCTCAATAATTGATAGAACAATGGAAAATCCGTAAGAATATAAAAAATAAGAACAATTCAAACAATCAATTTTACCTAATTTATGTTTGTAAAATACTCTATCCAACAGAAGCAGACTACACATTCTTTGCAAGTATATGCAGAAACATATTTTTGTCCATAAAACAAGTCACAATAATTGAAAAGAATTTAAGTCATACTCTTGTATTGGATGGAGCGTAGAAAGTTAGCACCAAGACAAAAGTATGCCAGATTGCAGGGTCATTTATTATGCCGGCGACCACAGTGGACTCACGTCTCTCCAACCTGTGGTGTCAAAAGGAGGGTGCCACGACTTTTTATACCCGAAAAATCACCTTAGGTGTGGGGGTGAGGAGCGGGGATGGGGATGAAAAGGTTTCAGACATTCCAAGGGCTTGGGGATTCTGTGATTCACCTCCTGGGTGGAGACAAGGGCGGGGGTCTCCGGACATTCCAAGGTCTAGGGGACTTTTGTCATTCTGTTTGTTACCTCAGTGGTTTACAGAAGTCAAGATATACATTTGTTTACACATTGTCTGGGTGGTGATAGAAGTCACAGATTTTAGCAGTTACTGATAAGAAAAGGTAAGCAGCTTTACATAGTTTTGCAGAACAAACTAGCAGTTCTATTTACAGCGGCCAAGAACAGTAGTTATTGTGAGGAGAATGGGGCAGCCACTGCAACTTATTTAAAAACAGTTTTGCATTTTATAAAAATAGCGTTGCTCAGGTTCTGGCTCCAGGCGAGCACAATATCACAACACAATGTATAATTGCTGAACACAGTGGAATTAAATTAGAAATCAATAAGAAGAATATATCAGGAAAATCTCCAAACATTTGAAAACTGAAAAAAACACATTTCTAAGTAAGACATGGGTCAAAGAAGAAATTAGATAAAAAATTAGAAAGTATTTTGATCTTTATGAAAACGAACATAAAATACATAGCAATTTATGGGAAGTCACTAAAGTAGAAATTAGAAAAAAATGCACAACATTAAATATCTGGTAAGATATTTAGTGAGAAAAGAAGAATACTTTCAAAATCATGGGCTCATCTCCCACCTTAAGAATGCAATGACAATCAAACTTCTAGCAGGATTTGTTTTTTGTCTCGTTGGGATTTTTCTTGGTAGATATTAAGAAGCTGATTTTGAAATTGATATAGAAATGCAAATGATTTAGAATATACAAAATAACTTTGAAAAAGATAAAGTTCAAAAAATACACTATGGGATTTCAAGACATTACAAAATTACAATAAATAACAGAGTGTAACATTGACATCAAAATAAATGAACAGATCAACAGAACAAAGTGCCATCCAGACACAGCCTCCAAATACATAAACAAATAATTTTTTACAAAAGTGCAAAGGTAATTCAGCGAAAAAAGAAGAATTTTACCAACAAATGGTGCAGAAACAATTGGTTACCTATGCAACCAATATGAGCTAGAATCTAAAACTTAAACCACATAAAAAAGTAATTCAAAATGTCATCTACACAAATATAAAACCTAAAACTCTACAATTTCTATATGAAAACATAGAACAAAATATTATTCCTTTGGATTAGGCCAAGATTTCTTTGCCATTACACCAAAAGCACAGTATATAAAAGAAAAAATTAATAACATAAACTTCAAAATTAAAAACATCTGCTTTTTAAAATACACTCTAAGGAAGAGGAAAAGGTAAACCTCAGAATGGGTAAAATATTTATAAATTATAAAACCCATAAAGTATATCTACCTAGAACACATGTGTTTTTAAAAACCTCAAAACTCAGTAATAAGAAAGCAAACTGTGGAGGATTGGCCCCCTAAAGTTTTGCTAAAAAATCACTGACATGAGGCATATTGATTAATAGCAGAAAAGGCACACAAATTAATTTAACATGAGAGTGTATACATGAGAGCCTTCAGAATGAAGACACAACCCACCAGTAAGGTACAGAAACTTATATACCATTTTGAAGTTATAGAAAGTTACAGAAAAATTGCAGCCTCAGAGCATGACCCAAAACAGGTTATTTTGGTAAAGTAGATTTAATGGCAACACAAGAAAGCAAGGAAATTCCTTGTGGGCCTCAACATCTTTACCCTAAAGTAGTTCTACTGAATTTCACACTGGCAATGTAAATTGATAGCTTATCTTCACAGATGCAGGACAAAGAACAGAACTCAAAGTCATTGCTCTGCTCACCGGTGACAAATGCACACCTGACTGATTCTTCCACCTAATTGTTTATGTAGAAATGCAGATTCACTAAGCCAGACTAAGCCATAAGAGACTATTGTCTTACGCTCTTCTCACTGATATAAATTGTGTATTCAGTGAAAGGCTGATCAAAGACTCAAAAGAATGCAACCATTTGTCTTTTATCTACCTATGACCTGGAAGTCCCCCCACAACCCTGCCCCCACTTTGAGGGGGGCCTTTCCAGACTGAACCGAGGTACATCTTACACATATTGATTGATGTCTCATGTCTCCCTAAAATGTATATAAGCAAGCTGTATTCCAGCTGCCTTGGGCATATGTCATCAGGCCCTCCTGAGTCTGTGTCATGGTTGCATCCTTAACCCTGGCAAAATAAACTTTGTAAATTAATTGAGCCTTGTCTCAGATACTTTTCATTCATACTTACAGATGTGAAAAGCCAAATTTTTTCACAAGGAAAAAAAATGTATCTACTAACACTATGGGAATTACAAGTGATGAAGGAAATTAATAGCCACTGCAGCACTCACATTATCATTATCCCCAACCTAAATTAGGTAGAGTTTGATCTCTGTTGGTATCAATGCAGGTTTTTATTATTTACAAACCTAGTAACCTTTGAACTTTTCATACATAAATATTTTTTCTTTCCTTCTTTTTTAGGCTAGAGCATTTATTAAATTGCAAAATGAAACGGCTCATTTGATTAAAGCATATATTATGCTCCTGACTTAAAACAAATTGAGCTTTTAATATAGGCACTAATCTTAACATGCAGCATAAATAACTGAAGGGTAGAAAGTGGAATGAAACAAAATGCTTAATTTACACAATATTACATAATGCATTGCTGAGGTAACCTTTGGCTTACAGAGTTACTTTCTGGAAGATAGAACAAAGTGCATTAGTGCCATCTCCTGGCTAGTACAATGATCCTGAAGATGTGTAAATTTCAAGTCCCTTAACTTAATAAGTAATTCATATTTACTAAAATGATAAAGAGAGGAGCAAGAAGCCTATAAATTGTTCCTTTAATGGTAGTAATATTTCTTAGAGTATTATGAAGATAAAAATTTCTATACAAAGCTATTATTTTTCTTTTTACTTTTTAGTACCCCACCTCTTACATCATGAAATGTTGCAGTTTTAATATATATTTATATAATGTATATTTATGTAAACTTTAGTTATAATTATATAACATGTATTTATATAATTATATTAATTATAAATATATGGTTTATATTTAGTAAATAAGAATATATACTGAACTTATAGGGACACGTATAAGTTATATCATGTTATGATATTAACTTCTTAATTAAACAAGTAAGGATTCATGCCTCATGAAAGCCTCTCTTTTGTAATTTATAAAAGTAATTAAGCAGATTTGGAGGGAAGCTATTAGAATCATGTGCTAAGGATGTGACATTCCCAGCCCTGCATTTTCTGTTCTTATTTAAGAAAATGTTTTCCAGTGGAAAAGTTTTAATGACTTTATTTATTTATTTATTTATTGTGAGTGATTTCTATCAAAAAGATTATTGCTATAAACTCCACAGTCTCACATGCTCACATTTGACCTATTTCTTCATATTTTTAATTCAATAGAGATATTACACAGAAGTGCATTTTATCATTTTTCCATTTAAAGCTGTGGATTTTTTTTACTGCTTTCTCATTAAATTACTAATATTTTACACACATTTTTTAAAATGATATCAAACATATACTTAATAAAATACTGTTGCCAAAACTACTAATTAAAAATTGCTAAAATTGAATAAGTCAAAAGACTAGAAAATCATCAGTGAATGTAATGTTCATGACGTAAAAATGTTTTTCTTTTTGTTCAAAGATGTACCCACAACATCTAAAACAGTATCTGATATAGAGTAAGTGTTCAGTGTATATTTATTGACTTCTTAATAAAAGAGATAATTGGACAAAAAATGTATTAATAAATAATAAAATTAATATGTTAGATCTGGAGGTTTTGTTCTAACTTATTTCTTATATCAGAATATTTCAAATAGAATGAACATGTATAAACACATACATACAATTCATAAGTTACATTAATTTACAAATAAGCTATTAATATAAAGTGCTGTGTTTGATCCTCTTCTTTTTTGTCTGCCCACTTCCTCTTAGTAATTTTGTTTATCCTCAACATTTTAAATAGCTCCTTTATGCAGATAACTCCAAAATCTCTACCTACAGTCACACCCTCTTTTCTATACTCTAGACCCAAACCACATTTTTCAAACTTTCTACTGAATATGTCTCTATATGTACACCTAGTATATCTGCTAAGTGTACTTGTTCTACAAACACTTCAACCTGATTATAACATCAAGCCATTCTCCCAGCTAATAAGACTTGAAATTCTATTAAACTTCATATAAATGCCTCCTACTTCAGATACCATACACACACACACACACACACACACACACACACACACGCACACACCAGTTTCCATTCTTGCTGTCATATGCCCAGTTAAAATGCTAATTAATTTTCACTTAGCCAGATTCAGTCAGTAATCAGTCTCATGGCTATGAAGACTTTGGTCTCTCCTCACTGCATCGCCTCCTAATTCCTTCTGCCATTTTAATCATTCTAGAGTAGCATTGTCTCAAAGTATCTTAAGCAAAATATTAGTTCATTATGTCAGGTGAATAAAAGTCTCTGGCCAAATAAGGTATGGAAAAACTAGATTTCTTAAAAAGTTAAAAATCCATGTACATACTACAGAGGTTAAAATACGCTAATGTGAATGTGAGCTTTCAATAAGAGAAAATACCATGCAGTTTCTTCCTCTCTTACTTGGACTTTAAACTTTTTAAAGTGAAATCATCTCTTGCACCAATGCTCCATAGAAGATGCTTTGAAGAGTACTGCTATACAGCATCATTGTAAGAGTTTCTCTACTCTGTTCAAAAAATAAATTTTGGAGAGTATACTATGGAGAGCATACTCCAGAACTCTGCTGTTCAGTAAGCCAACTACTAAGCAAGGTGTGGCTACTTAAATTTATATTAATCAATATTAAATAACACTTTAAAATTCAGTTCCTTAGTCATATTAGTCACATTTCAAGTTCTCAGTAGTCACATGGGGCTAGTGGCTGCCATACAGACAATACAGATACACAACATTTCCATTAACACAGAAAGTTCTATTGGACAGTGTTGCTCCAGAGAAAGACTAACTGAGTTCAACCATTTAGTTGTTTGACATAGGACAAGATTCTAAACTATTCAGGATCTGTGTTTCCTTATCTATACACTAAGGATAATTATAGCATCAACTCATAGAGCTAATTGTGGAGAAAAAGAAAATTTGTACACTGCTTGTGAGAATGTAGATTGGTAGAGCCATTATAGAAAATAATACAGGGGTTCCTAAAGGTAGCACATGACCCAGCAATCCCTCTTCTCAGTGCATACTCAAAGGAAATGAAATCTCTGACTCACAAAGATATCTATACTCACATTTTCATTGCAGAATTATCCAAAATAGCCAAGATATGAGATATGGTTTGGCTGTGTCCCCACCCAAATCTCATCTTGAATCCCACATGTTGTGGGAGGGACCTTGTGAGAGGTAACGAAATCATAGGGGTGTGTCTTTCCCATGCCATTCTCATGAGAGTGAATAAGTCTCACCAGATGTGATGATTTTAAAAACTGGAGTTTCCCTACACAAGCTCTCTCTTTGCCTGCTGCCATCCATGTAAGGCATTAACTAGCTTCTCCTTGCCTTCCACCATGATTGTTAGCACCCCCCTACCCCCAGCCATTTGGAACTATAAGTCCATTTAACCTATTTTTCTTCCCAGTCTCGGGTGTGTCTTTATCAGCAGCATGGAAATGGACTAATAAAATGTGGAAACAACCTAAACATCTGTCAACAGATGAATGGATAAAGAAACTGCAGTACATGTATACAATGGAATATTATTCAGCTTCAAAAAAGAACTGAGAATTGAATTTGTCATTTGCCACAACATGCATAAGCCTGAAGGACACTATGCTAAATAAAATAAGCCAGGTGCAAAAAGAAAAACATTGCATGATCTCTCTTATATGTAGAATCTAAACACAAACCAAAAACATTCAAGTATACAGAGATAGAGAACAAAGCAGTGGTTACCAGGGGTTGGACAGGTAATGGAGAGATACAGTTCAATGGATACAAAGTAGCAGATATGTAGGAGAAACAAGTCTAGAGATCTAATGTACAACATGAGGGCTATAAATAGTATAATCATACTGTACGTGTGATTTAAGCTAAATGAAAATTTAGCTGCTCTTAAAACACAAAAAATTAGTAAGCATGTGAGATGATATGAGTATGTTGATTCACTATACTATAGTAACTTTTTATTATCCATATATACCCCATAACATCATATCGCATGCCTTAAATATACACAATAAATTCATTTAATATAACAAAAAAAGAAATGAACTAATACATGTGAAGTATTTAGAATAGGACCTGACAAAAGTAATAATAATTCAGTAGACGTTAAGCAACAGTATTCATTAGTGTCATTAAAATTGTTCTTCATCACCTGGTGGATAAAAACCAAACTTTTTAATCTGCTATTCAAATTCTTTTTTGATATTTCCCACTTCTCTTTTAGCCTTTCTTTCTGCTATTTCATTATATTCAGCTTGGCTTCTAATCAAAATCTCACATCCCAGTAAATAAATAGCAGGCTCAGTACCTCTGATAAAACTGTCTCCTTTGCTGGGAATGCCCCTTTTACCTCCTATCATCGCCCCATCTAGATTCTGTTCATTCTTTAAAGTCAAGATCAAATATCACCTTTGCCACAAAACAAGAAAGGAACTGTCATGCCCCTTACTCTGATGGCTTGTCTTCTGAATCTGTTTTTGGAAAATCCAATCTTGTTTAATAGTTATGTGTATGTATACCTTATTTCTTTTACATGAATTGTCCTATACGCCATGTTATATCTTATATTCTGTGAAGATAATCAATAAGCATGTTCTAAATAAATTAATAAATCATATTTTAACATAAAGACATTGGCTTTGCAGAGTTCAGCCCCTCACTCTACTAAGTGACATATGCTATTTGCAACTGTATCTTTTATATTTACCATCTTTATATGGTTTAAAATTTACTCTTTAACGGACATGTGAATGCTAAGAAGAAAATATGTTTTCCAATAAGAAAAAAAAAAGGAGCTCAGAGTAAGTAAGTTATTGGATCAATGGAATATTAAAATCCAATAAACCCTGTTAATATAAACATATATTTTACTTTTAGAAAGTGTTTTATCTTCAAATGATTGTTTCTAACAAATTTTATTCTGAAATAGAAAAATAAAAGTAATATTCTTGTTTGATATAAATTATTACTGAAATTTGGGTATATATTGTTTTAAATGCTGGCCATCAAGTAACAGAGGGAAAATGATAAGAACATATTCATCCTGAATGAGCACAGAGCGTAATTTCATGAATGTAAAACACTTTAAAAAATTTTTTAAAAATCAATACACCAATTAAAAGTGCAGTTGGGCATGAGTAATCCAGACAGCTAGCAATATTTATAGATGCAATCTTTACATTGGACAAGTCAAATAATATATACAATGTATCAGAACATTTTTATTGTTGGAGATTGATTAATAGGAAATTTCACCTGCTTTTAGAATGTATTCAATGTTTGTGAATGGAAAGAAACACTGTTTCCAAGAGGGCTTTAAAGTTCTCTTAAGGATGAAGACCCCACTATAACTCTACTATGACAGTGATAGGTAGTAAGAGCTTAATTATTGATATAAAGATGTTAATAGTGGTAATAATTATGCAGCTACATTTCCACTGTTTAAATCAGCTCTTTGTTTTACATATTTTGTTGTCAGAAAGCCGCACAGTTTAAAACCATTTAGAATTTTCATGTCCATATTTATTAAGTTCAAAAGGGAAATGGGTAATTAAAATTGATTAAAGATATACTCTAGATATGATACCAAAAAAAGATTAAAGAGACAGACAAATATGCATTTATCTGAGTTACTAAGGTAAGTAATTTCATATGTAAATTTGTCATTACCTCAACCTATCGTTTACTACTTAATGCTAAATAGTTTAATCCAAAGTCATCCTTTGCTTTTCTCCTGTCCCATCAAAGCTTTTACTCATCTTGGGCAAACATGTTGAAGTGAAAAAAACGACAAAAACTCATGTTTCTATGCATTGAGCTAAAATATATATTAAGTCCTGCTCTAAATAAAATTGTAAAGTTAAACTTGGGACCCTTCAAATTTCCTAATGTTAGATGACTCTCCTCCATCAGAAACAGCAGCATCAGCATGACACTGAACACAATTTAAACTGTGTTTGAACTTTAAAAAAAAGAGAAAAACTTCTAATACTCCACTGATTACTTCATTTTGGTGGGCTTAATTTAAAAGATTTAGACAAAATATATCTTTAGCCAACTTTATGAGACACATAAAAGGAGAGAGATGAGTAACTATAATACATATAAGAAATATTACTTTATGGCGACAGATATTTTAACATGACTTACAGAATCCATTTTTATAACTTTAATTATTACAATTACTCCTGTATATAATTTGGAGTAAAAAATTGTGTGTAATGTGATTCTGTTGGAACACACATCAACCATTTTTTAATTAAAAAAATATTATAATTAAGTAAACATTACAGATTTTCTCCTCCACAAAGTTGGTATAAATTCTGAGACCGTACTCAATTGTACAGTTTACAAAGTATTTCTCTGAGGAAAATAACTTCATATTTGTTTTCCTTGCAGAGCTTAATTTTTAGAAAAACATCATTTACACAACAGTAAGTGACTGCTAGAGGCTACACAACCCAGAAAAATGATAGTAAATGCCAGATACCATAGGATTTGGGGAGGTGGAGTTGGCTGAAATACACATAGCAGACTTCCAGGGAGGAAAGAGCTATGCAGAAAAAGAGCTCCAGACATCCGCACAGGGATCCTCCTGAGTATTTGCTGAGTAATGACAGGGCATACATACAGTTAAACTCCAAAAGTGTGGTAAAGAAAAACAGAGGAGTCTTAAACTCAACAATTTCTACACATTACATCTCCAACTGCTCAATATGGAGAACCTTCAGTCATTCTCAAAGACATTTAAACATTCAGTGGAATCCCCAGAATGTTCAAAGACCATATACACATAGGGTTTGGGGAGGTATATACATATATGTGTAAATATACATTTTATCATAGCATATATTCATTACATATATTCATGATATATATGTGTATATGTGTGTATATATTATGTATATTGATATATAAACATTTTATGTATATATGTACAGAAAGAGAAAGAATAAGCAGCTATCTATTTAATAATTCAACCTCCAAAAAATTCTCTAGGTTACTGAAATTCTTCCTGAGTTACTCTTTATTCTACTGTTGTGTTTATGGGTTTTTTTCCTTTCAAATGAAAACAGTCCTGGTAAATATAATTAAGCCAACAATGCCTTGGCCTAGATGAGTTTCTCAGATCACAGAAGAAAGCCCTTTGTGAGATGTTGAATAGAGGTAAGTATTTTACCCTGACAATCAGGGAGAACCAAGTCTTCTGGTTCCAGACCATCCCTCTAACCAAAGGCATAAATTTACCTCTACAAATGTGATTAGATTACACTCATTACTAATGAAGAGAGCTTAAAAATTGCAATGTGCCACAGAATCAATTGCTAATTTCTAAATGGAGTTTTAACAGCGTATGGTTATTAAGTTTTTATAATTCTTAAATTAGTTGAAAAGTGAACAAGTCAGTTCATGACGATTTTTTATGTCTATATGCCAATCAGCCAGATTAATTAATTTTCAAACAAAACTAACCATTTTCTGGTTTCCTACTAATTAGGATATTTACTTTCTCATCATATCTCATCCCATCTAGTCTAATCAACCTGCCTTGCTTCATATCTGAGACTCTATTTTCCATGAATAAGTTTTGATATGCCAAAAGAGTAATAAACACCCCCTCCAAAATTTAAAAGGACATCATACAACGAAAAAAATTGCACAGCATTGCTTATAAAGTCCAGAACTATTGAAAATTGAGTAACTTAATAAACAATATTATTTATTGAGTGCGTGCTAGGTGTATGGCACCATTCTAATTTGCCTGATTCACATCCAAATCTATAAGGAAAGCACTATTATTTTAATACACACTTTGTCAATGAGGAAACTGTGATGAGGCAATTTTAAATAAGATTAAATAAGGTTATTTTTGTAATTAATAGCCAAGTAGATACAGTTACTCCATCTAAATTTCTCAGTGTTTAAAATAGTATTTTGACAGAAAACTCCTCTCAAAACAGAAATTGATAACAACCGTTAATTCTGTAAGAAGATTAAAAAGTAGTTTTCCCACAGCTAATCAAATTGGAAAGTAGGGACTACAGCATGGTGGGTTTTTTGCAATCTGCTTACTAAAAATCAACTCCAGGTTCATTTTATCCTTTAGGAAACGTACAATCCATGGTGTCCATTTCACTGTCAAAACAAACTTTTCCAGCAGAGTAAAGAAACTCTGAGCAATTCTATCAGTTCTTCATCATTCAAGAAGGATTGCTTTCACAAATGTAGTCTGATCTCTGCCCCAACAGTAAGAATATCAGATCATACTGCCAGAAGATCTTTAAATAATTTTAATGAAAAACATTTCCACCAACTGCAGTCTGATCTCTAATATTTGGCACACTTTCTTATAGACAAATATCAGCATAATGTTGAAAAAAATAATGTTGCAAACAATTTAGATTGTTTCCAAATTTAAGACAAAATTAGTCTGAATTTGTTACAGACGAAATGGTCTTAACTGTAGCTAGAGCTCTGATATTCATTGGAGCAACTCAAAGACAGAATACAATATTTTATGGATCTATTTGCAGATTAAAATACCTTTAGTACATATCAAATTTGACCTCACAACAGCTTGCAGATATACAAGAAGAATGCCAACTAAACTTTGCTAAAAGAATTAGATTTAATTTAGTCACAGTGCAAAATAAATTGTAAAAGTTGAGTGGGGCCAGGCACAGTAGCTCATGCTTGTAATCTCAGTGTTTTGGGAGGCTAAGGCAGGTGGATCAGCTGAAGTCAGGAGTTCGAGACCAGCCTGGCCAACATGGTGAAACTCTGCCTCTAGTAAAAATACAAAAATTAGCCATGCGTGGTGGCAGGAACGTGTATTCCCAGTTACTCTGGAGATTGAGGCAAGAGAATTGCTGGAACCTGGGAGGTGGAGGTTGCAGTGAGCTGAGATAGCACCATTGCACTCCAGCCTGGGCCGACCACAGCGAAACTGCATCAAAAAAAAAAAAAAAAAAAAAAAAAAAAAAAAAAAAAGGCCCACTGAGAACTATCCCAGCAACAGCAACCCAACTGGTCTTCCCTGCACACCGTGACCCACACTTTCCAGACCTCTTCACTCCCGCCAACACTGACTGTTCTCCCAACTATGAGATGTTGAAGGAGGAGCATGAGGTGGATGTGCTGGGGGCACCCCGTATCCCGACTCCCCTGAACTTCCAACATGATCCACATCTGCAGCGAGACCTCCGTGCCCAACCATGTCATCTGGTCCCTGTTCGATCTTCATGCACTCCTGCTGCCTGGGCTTCATAGAGTGCACCTACTCCATGAAGTCTAGGGACAGGAAGATGGTTGGCAACCTGACCAGACTCCAGGCCTATGCCTCCACTGTCAAGTGCCTGAACATCTGGGCCCTGATCTGGGGCATCGTCATGATCATTCTGCTGATCATCATCCCAGTATTGATCTTGCAACTCTATTGATAGATCAAGAGGAATCATCCAGGCCAGGGGCTCTGCCCATGACCTGTTTCCCACGTACTCCACCTTCCATTCCCCACCCTGCCCATGAGCCTAGTCCTGTATCAGCCCTTTATCCTCACACACTTTTCTACAATGGTATTCAATAAAGTGCACATGTTCCTAGAAAAAAAAAAGACTTGAGTGAAATAATAGAAGATCTTCAAGAAGCAAATTATGGTCTTTGGCATAAAAGAAAATTAATTTTGAACTTCCAATATCCAGAGTTACTTGATGTTAATTGTTACATGCTATTAATGTTAGAAAACCCTGTGAAAAATCCAAACAGATCTATGAAACAGAAATCTGGGAATTTCTCTTTCAAAGGAATTTAAACTTTAGAGAAAGTGGGTTTTTTAAATCAAAAGAAATTTCATGTGAAATATGTAAAGATAATAACCACTAAAGAAAATTATTTTGTATCACCATGAAGAAAACACACATACAAATAATCCTGAAACTAATTTCTACAGAGAACATATTTCTGGAATAATAGATCAAGCAATAGTCTCTACTAAGCAGAAATTTTTTAACAAATTAAGCAAAATTATTTGTCATATCCAACTTTCCATTCAGGTTTAAACCATGATGTTTCAAGTGAAAACAAACCACAGGATCCCCCTGGATCCTGTCCACAACACATGGGAATTCTGGGAGAGACAATTCAAATTGAAATTTGGGTAGGGACACAGCCAAACTATATCAATACCCAAAGGAAAGGAAAGTAGCATATTGAAGAGATATCTACACTCCCATATTTTTTCAGCACTCTTCACAACAGCCAAGATTTGGAAGCAACCTAAGTGTCCAGGATCAGATAAATGAATAAAGAAAATGTGGTACATATACATAAATGGTGTACTATTCAGCCATATAAAAAGAATGAGATCCTGTCATTTACAACAACGTAGATGGAACTAGAGATCATTATGTTAACTGAAATAATCTAGGCACAGAAAGACAAACATTGCACATTCTCACTCATTTGTGGGATCTAATAATTAAAACAATTGAGCTCATGGACATAGATAGTAGAAGGATGGTTACCATAGGCTGGGAAAGGTAGTCAGGGACTATGGGGGAGGTGGGTTTATGGGTACAAAAACAAATAGAAAGAATGAATAAAACCTACTATTTGATAGCACAACATGATTATAGTCAATAATAACTTAATTATACATTTTTAAATAACTAAAGGAGTGTAATTAGATTGTTTGTAACATGAAGGATAAATGCTTATGAGAATGGATCCCCCATTTTCCATAATGTGATTATTTCACATTGCATGCCTGTATCAAAATATCTCATATACTCCACAAATACATACACCTACTCACAAAAATTAAAAAGAAAAAAAGAAGAAATATAGAACTAATGATATCACAAGTTCAATTATGCAAAAGGGAAAAGGAAAGGGAATTAAAGGTAAGAGAACTGAACAGAAGGAAAAGAATTCTAGAAGTCCCGGCTTTAGGTAGTAGTTCACAAACTTTAGTGTGCATCAAAGTCACTTGGAGGCACTAATTACTGGGCCATGTTTCCAAATTTCTGAATTAGTACATCAGGGGTGGAACCAAGAATGTTCATTTCCAACAAGTTCCCAGATACTGTTGATGCTTCTGGTCAAGGACCTCCAGTAGAAAAACGTAAGCTTAAGGGAGTGAGCCAGGAATAGGGGAAGATGAAGGAGGAAACATATAACACCAGGAAAACTGTAATTGCCCTCCTAAAGAGGCATTGCATTATAATATTCCATCAAAATAATTGATAAACCCTGTGATTGGTAACTTATATTAGTAAAGTTTGATTGTTAATACTGTTTTAAGCAAGTAGAATTAAGATGATCATATGTCTAGGCTTGTCCAAGAGTCTTAATTTTCTCCAGTAGCCCAGCATAATAATTAGTAGCACTTCCTTTCTTTCTTGAGACTGCCCCAACTGAAACAATAAATTATATAGTTACCTTACATATTCATAAGAATGAAATACAAAATGTATGGAAACTGTAAGGATGCTTCTTCTCTGTCTGCCTGAGCAAGAAATTAAATGAACTTGTGCAAAGAAGCAACAAAGATCTTTATCTACTTAATGCCCTTTCAAAGGATCTTTGAAAAATACTGAGTAGCAGACACTGTTCAAGATAGAGAGAGAGTAATTTATAAACCAAGAAGAGAAAAATAATGAGTACCAGACTTAGAACCAGGATGATTAACAGCTAGGTATTTCTTAGCCCAGAGAAAAGATATGCCTTTTGGTGGCTAGGCCTTCTCAGGACATGTGTACAGGCAGGAAATAACTATTAATCTCCAGACATTCTGACTCTGGGAATCTGAGAGTCAGAAAATAATCTTGTTTTTCTACCAACATCCCAGGGAATTCAGATGTATGGCATCCATAGACCATAGTATTAAGAGCACTTCAATAAACTTCATCAAAGTTTGATGCATTACTCTCCCTAATAGAAATTACATTTTTAAAGCTTAAACCAAAGGAATCAACTTATAATAAAAGAAATCCAGAAATCAACTAAGTGTATACCAGAAGACCACATAGGCACTCCTATTCTTCACATAGAGAGGCCTATGTTAGGTCCAAGATCTCAATTCCATCCTTCCAGCACCTAAATAGAAGTGCTGGCTGGAAGAAGAATGTCATCACAGTGGGCAGAACCTGTAATTAGAGCATCTGTAACTACTTCCTTCGTTCTCTAGTACTATTATTAATCATGGTGGGAGAATCCTTGGATTACTTCCATAAAATTCCTTGGGTCCAAGAACATCAAGCATTGTAATTTGAGTTAGAGGAGTCCTCCCAGTTGTTATGAGAGATATGATAGCCTTTTACAATCTGAAGGCACCTTGACTGCTATAACTTGAAATTTCCTTTATTCAGGAGAATTTTAATAAAGCTGTCTCTGGCTTGATTTCTTTTTTTTCTCAGTAATGTAATACTTGGGCAAGATTCAATTTTGACATCTTGAGTTCTGAATAAATATGCATTTTCCATTGAATTGATGATATAGCTATGCTGAGTGTATCCTTGACATTGTGTCACCTTCTTGGTCATACACTGACATTATAAAGTTATTTATTACAAAATTACATTGACAGCATCTTAGGAACACTGTGACAGCATTTTACTTGCAATCAAAGAGAATACTGAAGCTCTTTGACAAAAATTACTTGGAAGGAAAAAATAACGCTACAAAATAGTGCTTCAACAAAATCTATCATCATAGATTTCAGAAAACCATTTAACTATTTGAATGCTGGTTGGCTGTTTATTCTGGATCAATGGCAGTTAAGGGACTAAACTTTATTGAGAAAGACTTCCTCAAAAAATATAGAGAAGACTTTTGGCTATCTCAGGAAGCAAAACAGAATTGAGAGCCTTTTGCTTCTATTTTCAAGTACAAGGTAATATGATTACCTCCTCTTCACAGATTTTGCCAGATAACTATACAAAATGACAATCTACATTATAATGCATATTTTGTAAGTATGCATCTAGAAACATATATTTTAGTATCTAAAGGTAAGCAGCATGACTACCACAGAGGTATAGCATTTTGTTATTTTAATTTTAGAATAGGCTAGCAACCTATTTAATCCTAGAGCTTCATTTTGGACACATTTTTCAGGCTTATATTGTCAATATTTCCTCTTAGATCTGCATGTCAATTGCCCTCACATTACATGCTACTAAGTATTTTTGGCAGTAGACAGGAAAAAGGAAATATAAAATAATAAAAACTAGCATTCATAAAATGCCAGCTATATACCAAACACCATACTAACCAAACACATTACTTGTAAAATCTAATTTACTCATGACAAGAAACTTATGAAGAAATACAATTATTATTCACACTCTACAGTTAAAGAAACTAACCCCTGCAAAGGACAAACACTTCTCTGTAGACGCATAGCTAGTAAGCAGTGGAGCCAGAATTTGAACAAGTCTGGCTCCAGCTATCACTCCTCTTAGAAAGAAAAGAAATGGAAAAAGTGCGGCCAGCAGTGTGTGGATGGCGGAAAGGGATCAAATACATCTACAAATACTTCCAACCCATGCTCATTGGGTTGCCTATTCATCTTTCTAGTTGGAAGGCTGGTGGAAGGGGAAGGTCTCTGGGCTACCACAATGAGTGAAGCCAGAGGGAGATTTACCAGACCATTACTGAAAGATGTTGCTGAGGTTCATCACCCAAGCAGTGATCTTCAGAGCAAGGAAATACAGTGATTGTACCAGAAATCTAGTGGACAGCCTGAGAGAGAGCCAAAAAAGTTTCCAACCTGAGACAACTGGGCAGGAGTCTCTCTGAATAAACATCAGAGACAGCAGCAGCTGGGCTTCAGATGTTGGATCACAATCAATAAATTATGCAGATCCATTTAATGCTTCATCATTGGTAGCCATATTACCTTGAGCTAATATACTGTTAGCTTTGATATCAAATAATCCCAACATTTATTCACTGGGATCTACTTCTAAAAGAATCATTCATCTGCATTATTTTTCAATTATAAACTTAAGGGGGTTCAATAAAACAAGTGATTTTCAGGGGACTTTCAATTACATGAACTTGCTTAGTTGTGTTCAATTAAGCACTAGACATGGGAGATGGGTGATTTTTAATTTAAGAAAATATGCTACCAATGTGTTGCTTTCAGTTTAAGGGAAAAAAATTCATTGCTTAAATAATTAACTTGAATACAGCTGTCACTTGAATCCCTGAATCTATTGCTAGAAATAATTACTAGTGAGTTAGCTTTATATTTGATAATTTATAACATGGAATGTATATTATTCCATTTCATATATATGTGTATATGTATGTGTGCATATATGTGTATTTATACATATATGTGTATATATACCTACACATATATATGAAAGAAAAGAGAATACACACACACACATCTGTTTTTGTTATGGTTTAATGGCTCTATAGGTTATAACTATATTGACAGAACAGTTCAAAAAATATAATAACATGGAAATATGTGGTTAAGGGTCATGGAAAGGTCATAGAAAGAACTACAGGTCTCTGTCTCAAACTTCCCCTTTCCCCAGTAATTCAATTCACATTCTCTGTTATTTTTTTTTTGAACTTTTCTTGATCTTTTCTAGTTCTTTAGGTGGTTAACTTCTCTTCCCCAAACAGTTTTGTTGTATCTAAATTTTATTGTGTAATTGGTTTTCATATATTGGCTACTGAGTTTCTAACATGATAAACAAGGATGATCTTCACCACACTCTTTCATCTACTCCTGCTAATACTGTTTTGTCACTGCTCTGATTAATCAAGTATGCAAATTCAAACAAGATATGTAAACCTACATTTTTAATTCTAAAAACCACAACCCCTTGACTTCTCATTAGATAAGCTGATTTCACCAGTAAGGGTCAGTCAGGTGGAAATTTATAAGTGCATACATTTTCTCCCTGTCAAAGAAAAGTGCTAAAATTACATTTCCTATTCTATAGGTCCAAGACTATGACTCCTGTACTCCACAAAAGAGGAAGTTTAAGCAGGAAGTTTAAATGGATTATCCTAGTCTTATGTCTTTATCATCTCTGAATTTTCTTCTAACCTCCCAATCATCCCATATTCCATTAAATTTCCTTTTATCCCTGGAGAACTCTCTACCCAAATCTTCTGATCTCCTAATTGGGTCTGAGTTTCCTTGTACTTATACTAACTCATCTACTTATTTCCCAGAAAGCTTATAGTCCTTTTCAAGTTTAAAAATTTTTGACAGCTCTTTTAAGATATAATTGACATGCAATTTTACATGCAATTAGATTTTTATATTTAAATATTTTAGACTTAAAGAAGAGTTGCAAATATAGTGCAGAGTTCCCCTATGTCCTTCTCCCAGATTCCCCTCATATTAGCATTTTACATAATCACCATGCAATGCTAAAAATTTTAAAATTTACATTGGTACAATACTGTATTACTCAGGGTCCTCCAGAGAAGCAGAACCAATAGAATATGTAGAGATATGTAAGAGGAGATTTATGAGAATTGGTTCACTTGATTATGAATGCTGAGAAGTCTTACAAAATGCCATCTGCAAGCTGGAGACCCAGAAATGCCAGCGGCATTTAGATTCAGTCTAAATCCAAAATCCTGAGAACCAGCGAACGCAATGGTGTTAACTCTCAGTCCAAGGTAGTAGGCCTGAGAAATCTGCTGGTGTAGGTCCCAGGGTTCAGAGGCATAAGAACAAGTTCAGCTGTCCATGGGCAGGAGAAGATGGATATCCCAGCTCAAGAAGAGAGAGGATTCACCCTTCCTCTCTGCCTTTGTGTTTAATTTGGACCTTCAATGAATTGAGAGATGACTGCCCACATTGATGATGGTGCATCTTTAGTTGGTCTACTGATTCAAATGCTAATCTTTTCCAGAAACAACCTTACAGTCACATCCAGAAATGTTTTTACCACCTATTTGAACATTCCTTAGCCCTGTCAAGTTGATAAAATTAATCATCACAACTGCCTAATACTACTTAGGTTATTGACCATAACAAATAGTATTTACTAAATTGTGGATTTTATTTAGATTTCACCAATTTTCCCACTAATTCTTTTACAGTTCCAGTATCCAGAATCCAGCATTGCTTTCACATGCCACAGTTCCCTTCTAACCTATTATAGCTACTAACACTTTTCTTGTATTTTATAACTTAGACCCATTTAAAGTATAACTGTCAGGTAGTTTGTAAAAAGTTCCTTAATTTGGGTTTTGTCATATACATACAAATGTGTGTGTGTGTCATCATATATATTACATACATATATATATAATCACATATTTATATGATCAGAAATTTTGATCATTGCATGGTGATTATGTAAATGCTAACATTAGGGGATTCTAGGTAAATGATATGGGAAAGTCTGCACTATAGCTGCAACTCTTCTCTAAGTCATATATATACATATAGATATATAATAATCATGATTATAATGAGCTTAGAAATATGGGAGATAAATATCACAGAGGTGATATACTCTTCTCAGTATACAATTTCAAAAACTATATGATATATGTTACTCATGACATTAAATTTGGTCATTTAAGGTAGTGTCATTGCGTTTCTTCACTATAGTTACTTCTTTCCCTTTTGATAAATAATATATAATGAAGTCACTTTGAGACTATGAAAATATCCTGTTTCTTTTTAAATTTTGCCCACCAATCTTAGCATTCATCAGTTTATCTTATTTGGAACAATTGTTACTTTGGTATTTACATGGTGATTTGCTATTTTGTTCTTTCTAAACATATTTATTAATTAGAAATTTTCTGTGAGAAAAAATTTCCCTTCCTGCCCATTTATCATTTTATTATGGATACGACAACAAAATTAAGGACATCTGGATATTTATTTTATTCTTGGGGCATTTATCTAATGTCATTATTCATTTATCTAAATTGTTTCAGCTTTGACAATTATGAACTCTTTTAGGTTGGCTTTTGGGTTCTTTGAAATGCTGTACATTTTTTCTTTTCTTTTCGGGGGCAATGTTTTACTTTCTGGCACCACAAGATGCTCCAGGCTCATATATATCTTCTGTGTCCCAGCTGTGAAATCAATCACTTTTCTAAGTGATCCGGCTCATTTCATCAGAAAATGCTATCTAAAAAGATATGAGAGCTACATATAGCCATGGCTGCTACAGTGTTACTCTCAGAAGATGAATAAGAAATACATAAATGTATATTACCCCATGTATACACACACACCCCTTTATTTATTTTTTATCTATGTATATTAATATATATTTTTTAAAACCTTGAGTTAATACTGTTATATGTGATTCCAATCCAGTACCACACAGTTCATTTGGACATTCCCCTTTGCTTGTTTTTAACTTCTTCATCTGACAATGAGAAAAGTTAGCTCTCATCACCATCAACATATTGACACAGATGTGGTAGCTCTTCAATATCCATGGTATCAACCAAGAGTGAATTGAAAAAATTTTTTAATTGTGTCTATACCAAACATATGTATACTATTTTCTTGTCATTATTTCCCAAACATCTCTTTACATAACACTTAGATGATGTTAGTTATAAGTAATGTAGAGATTATTTAAAGTACACAGAAAGACATGCATCAGTTATATGTAAATACCTATGCGAATACCATTTTATATCAGGGACTTGTGTATCCATGGATTTTGGTAACCAAGAGAGGTCCTGGAATTAATCCCCCAGGGATACTGAGGGATTAATGTTTATTTACATACCAGTTCAACATATGCTAACCAATATCCATGTAAGAAACAATATAATCGACTAAAGCACAATGTTTATAAACAGATCATTTTGACTTGAATATGATAAGATGTATCAAAACATGGTTTTCCAAAGTGATGTAGATCAGCTCCTCTTTTCCTCACTCCTTTTAATGGGGTTAGGGTATTCATTTCCAATACTGTTAGATTCCTTTTTCCCAAAGAGCATTCCAGTTCATCCTTCTCTTCCCTCCCCTATACACACCCTGGTTATATTTAATTGTCATAAAATAGAAGTTTGTGTTATATAATCCTATGAGTTTTGACAAATGCATAGAAGCATGAATCTACCATCCCAGTACAAAACGGAACAATTCCACCACCCAAAACAGTATAACCAGATATCTCTTGTAACTAAACCCTTTCACTCAGCAAACCTGGAAACCATCGATCAGTTTGTGATCTGTTTGGTATTACTTTTTCCATTTACATTGTTATATAAATGAAAACCATACAATATTGGCATTTAGGACTGATTTCTTTCACTTAGTACAATGCAACTAATATTTATCCATCCGGGTTGTTGAGTGAATATATGGCTTATATCTTTATATTGCTCAGAATTTCTTTATATTGATGCGCTACAGTTTGTTCATCCATATTACTATTAAGACATTTGGGTTGTTTGTAGTTTTTAGTGATTATTAATACATCTGCTATAAAAGTTCATCTATAATTTTTTAAATTTTTATCGATATATAATAGGTGTATATATATATGAATTACATGAGATATTTTCATACAGGCATGCAATACACAATAATCACATCATAAAAATTGCAATATCCATCACTGCAAGCATTTATCCTTTGTGTTACAAACCATCTATTATACTCTTTCAGTTATTTTAAAATGTACAATCAAATTTTTTTTTACTATAATTACTCTGTTGTGCCAGCAAATACTAGGTCTTACTCATTCTTTCTATGTTTTTGTACCCATTAACCCTCTCCACTTACATCTGCCCCCCAACTCCAAGCTCTTCATTACCCTTCCCAGCCTCTGGTAATCATCTTTCTACTCTATCTCCATGAGTTCAATTATTTTAATTTTTATCTTCCACAAATACATGATAACATGTGAAGTTTGTTTTTCTGTACCTGGCTTATTTCACTTAACATAACAAGCTCCAGTTCCATCCATACTGTTGCAGATGACAAGATCTTCTTCCTTTTATGGCTGCATAGTACTCCATTGTGTTTATGTACCACATATTCTTTACCCATTTATCTGTTGAGGAACACTTTGGTTGCTTCCAAATCTTGGCTATTGTGAATAGTGATGCAATAAACATGCGAGTGCAAATATATTCTTGATATAATGCTTTCCATTCATTTGGGCATATACCTATGAGTGTGATGGTGAGATTGTAAGTTAGTTCTATTTTTAATTTTTTGAGGAACCTCCAAACTGTTCTCCACAGTAGCTATATTAATTTACATTCCCATTAACAATGCATGTATAAATTTTTATGTTAACATGATTTTATATCTTACATGATGAAACAGGTTAAATTTCTGGGTCTTATGATGAATGTATATTTATTATCTACCTTTATAAGAAACTGCCAAATTGTTGGCCAGAGTGGCTGTATAATTTTCTATTCCAACCAGCAATGTGACAGAGTCATCCTACAACCTCATCAATAATTGGTACTGTCAGTTTGCATACAATTTTGCTTTAGTCATTCTAATTGCTATGTAGCAGTATCTCATTGCAGTTTTAATATGCATTTCCTAAATGACTAATGATGTTGAACATCTTTTAATATGTATATTTCACAGTCACATATCGTCCTAGGTAAAGTGCTTGTTGAAACCTTTAGCTTATTTTAAAAATTGTTTGCTTTCCTTTGGGAGGCCAAGGCAGGCGGATCACGAGGTCAAGAGATCAAGACCATCCTGACCAACATGGTGAAACCTCGTCTCTATAAAAAAAAAAAAAATTGTTTGTTTTCATATTATTGAATTTTAAGTTTATTATATAATTAAGATACAAGTATTTTAAAAAATATGTAATATGAAAATATTTACTCTTGAGTCAATGACTCATCCTTTCATTCTCTTAACATTGTCTTCCACAGAGCAAAGTTTTAAATTTTGGTAAAGTGCAATATTTCAAATTTTATTTTGTAGACAGTGCTTTTAATGTTTTATCTAAAAACTCGGCACACTCAATCAAATTCAGAATTTCACCTAAGTTTTCCTAGGAAAGCGTTAAAATTTTATGTTTTACATTTAGGTCTATGATCCATTATGAGTTAGTTTTTGTAAAAATTGTAAGGAATACATTGAAGTTCATGTGTTTACATGTAGATAAACAATTGCTCTGCTTTTGCTTCTTTGTCAAAAAACAGTGAACTATATTTGAATGCATGTATTTCTCAACTTGTTATTTTGTTCTATTAACCCATGTGTCTATTCTTTTGCCATTACTACACTGTCTTTTTTTCTAGTATGGGTCTTGCTCTGTTATCCAGGCTAGAGTGCAGTGGCAGGATTACAGTTCACTGCAACCTCAATCTCTTGGGCTCAAGTTGTCCTCTCACTTCAGCCTCCTGAGTTGTGCCACCACTCTCAGCTAATTTCTAATTTTTTTTGTACAGACAAGGTCTCACTATGAGGCCCAGGCTTTTCTCAAACACTTGATCTGTTCTAGTGCCTTCACCTCCCAAAGCTCTGGGATTACAGGTATAAGCCACTGCACCTAGCCTACATTATCTTATACCTGTAACTTTTTAGTAAGTTTTATAATTGTGTGCTTTTAATCTTCTAACTTGATTATTCTTTTTCAAAGTTCTTCTTGTTATTCTACTTTCCTTTCCTTTCCACATAAATGTTAGAATTAGTTTGTCAATATCTATAAACAGAAAACCATCTGGGATTTTGGTTGGGACTGCATTAAATCTATAGATCAAATTGAAGAGAAGTGACATATTAAATTATTCAGTTTCCTAATACATGATCATGTTTTATCTCACCTTTTACTTTGATCTTCAATTTCTTTCATCTGCAATTTGTAGTTTATAGTATACATATTATTTAAATATCTATACCAAGTATTTTATTTAATTTGATGGTAATATAAATGGTATTATTTTTCATTTTCAAATTCCAATTATTTCTTCCCAGCATTTAGAAATACAATTGATTTTTGCCTATTGACTTTATGTCCTGTGAGCTTACCAAACTCACTTACTAGTTGTACTATTTGTACATTCTTTAATATTATCCACTTAGGCAAAGGTGTTGCCTGAAATAGAGAACATCTTTCTTGTTATTTTTCTTTTCTTTCCTTTTTTCTTTGCAATCTGCATTTTTTATGTGTTTTTCTTATGCTAATTAAATTGACTAGGACTTCTAATATCATGTTGAATAGGAGCAGTCTTAGGAAGAAAGTATCTAATCATACACCACTAAGTATGACATTAACTAAAAGGTTTTTTAATGCCTATTTTGAGGTTAAAGACACTTCCTGTTTTACATACTTCCTTCTGTTATGAATGGATGTTGAATTTTGTCAAACATTTTTCCTGCATTTGTCATACATTATGTATGAGATGATCATTCAGTTCTTTTTTCTTTAGACCATTAATATGATAATGTCAGGCCTCCATCTGTAAGCCAAAGTCCTGCCTTCCTCCGTTGATTACCACATCTGACCCTGCCATCTTAACTGTTATTATGATAATGTTAACGTGAATACTCCTCACTGCCCCCCATCTTAACTAGTTTATGTCTTACCCCACGCGCCATTGTAACTGAACTTATGGTAGTGTATACTCCTTGCCCCTACCCCCCCACCACTGTAACTGATCTTACTCTATAACTTTCCACTGCCCACCCCAAACCTATAAAACCAACTCCTATCCCACCATCCTTTGCTAACACTCTTTTCATCCTTAGCCCACCTGCACCCAGGTGAATAAACAGCCACGTTGCTCACACAAAGCTTGTTTGGGGGTTCCCTTCATTCAAAGCTCAAGTTTTAACAGGTAAATTACCTGGTTTGATTTTAAATACAGAATCAGTCTTGCATCTATTGGATGAGCTGTCCTTGGTTGTATCTCTTTTTTATATTGCTGGATTTTATTTGATAATATTTTGTTGACGATTTCTCTGTCCACAGTCTAATCTTTTTGATATATCATTTGATGTCTATCATTAATAGGTTTCTTTTTAAACCCAGCCAATAGTTTTTCTAATCTTTTTTTCCCTTTGTTCTCTTTCTGTTTCCCTTCTGAAATTCTAATCATGTATATAGCAAGTCATTTGATACTGTCCAAACTTACTGGAATGCTGTTTAGAGTTTTGATTTTAGTTTCTTTGCTTGTTTGTTCCCACTTTTTATGTTTGTGTTTCAATAACTTTTTATAGGCCTAATTTCAAGTTCACTGATTCTTTCCTTGTCTGTCTTGAATCTCCTAATGAACCTTTAAAAGACATGCTTCATCTCCTTACTGTTTATCATTTGTAGCTTTTCTATTATATTATTTCTTATAGTTCTTCAATTCTTTACTGAAACTACCCACCTGTTAATTGACATAACACCATTACAGTATTTAACATATTAAGTATAGTTATTTTTAATTTTCTTTAAAATAATCTAAATATCTGTATCACATCTGAGCTCAATTCTTACAGTCGTTTTCTTTCTTCTGATATATTTTTTTCCTGTCTTTTCATATGCTTTGCAAATTTGCCAGGTATTTTGTGTAGGACAATAAAGACTGAGGTAACTAGCTTCTTATCCCTGAAACTGGGCACATTTTTTTTTTCTGCTATGCCTTTAATGCTAGAGATTCAGGTAATTTAATTAGGAGATGGACTATTTGAGGTTGGTTTTTGCATTGGTTACCCTCATTGCACACTGTCTTTAAATTTTTCTAGAAATATCTTTTAAAAGGCAGTGTTATGATGTGTTTTGTTTTGGTTTTCAATGTCTGGCTCACCCTCAGCTATTGGTCATCTCTCTCTGCCCACCTCAAAGTGTACCATGCAAACTAATTGCTGCTTAACACTTCTTAGACTGGTGATAAGGAGTTCAAGGTAGTCTTTTTTGTTAAGATTAAACTTGTTTTATTCAGATGCAAAGTCTCTTACCTCAATATGTTTGCCCTATTGGTAATTTAAGTATTTCCCTGACCCTTCACTAGAGAAAGGTTTTTCCGATTCTCTTCACCAACTGCAGTCTGTTTTCACCAGTGTCTTAACAGCAAAAGTGTTTTATTTTCCCTCTTTCCACATATTAAGGTTCCTGTCCTAAAGAGTTTGAAGTAAAGTGCTCTAATAGAGTTTAGTGCCCCTTCAACAGAGTCTACTCTTTCCCACCCAGATTTTTACTGTAAAAGAGACTTTTTAAAGTTCTCCAAATCTTTGCTTTCCGTTCTGGCAGGATTCACGGAATGGAAAAAAAAAAAAAAAAAAACAGTAAAAAAAAAAAAGTGCAAGAGGATGAAATGTTCCTTTATTAGCAATCCCAATAGGCTATATCCTTTCTCATTAGTGCACCCTTTATTAGCCCCCACTATTTTACCACTCTTTCTACTTACACTCTTCTTTCCTATATCTGGCTATATCTTTCCCAGTAAACCAATGCTCATGAATTTTCCATCTCTGAAATCACAATTGTCAGGCAGTAGGCTCCTCTGTAATCTCAGCACTCCAAAGTCATGAACTTGCTGTTTGTCCATTGGATGATGATGGTGGTAATAATTAAAATGATAGTAGAACATCTTTTTCATCTCTCTATATCCCCAAGTGGAAAACTATTGTGGTACTTTTGGATTGATAATTGTATTTGCTAGAGTTCATACTCAGTAACTTAAAAAAGAAGAGAAGGCCTGTATAGTGTGTAAATATTCCAAATACTTAGATGTCTGAGTATGATTTTGTTCTTTATTCACATTAGATTGCAGTTTGGCTAGGCTTAAATTTTTAAGTTAAACATTTTTTTCCCTTTAAACTCTGAAAGACTTCCTCAGTTGTCTTCAGCATCTAGTGTTGCTAATGGCAAATTTCATCCCGTTCCAATATGTATTTCTTTAGTAGTGGCCTAATTTGGCCTTCTAGAAATCAACAGAGTCTTCTATTCATCCTTGGAACTCTGAAATTTAACAATAATGGCTTCAGATTTGCATTTTTTATCCACTGTGCTTAGCATTTTGTGAGTAGTTTCTTCAGTTTTGGGCTGTTATTCTCAGAGCTCAAAGTTACAATCCTTGATTTCTTGTTCGTCTTTTTATAAAATTAATTTAGTTTTAATTGACAAATAATAATTGTGTATGTTTATGGAGTACAATGTGATGTTTTGATCGACGTATACATTGTAGAAACATTCAGTCAAGCTAACATATCCATAACCCAATCAACTCTTTATTTATTTATTTATTTTATGGTGATGAAGCAGGAAAGACCACAAAACAAACCTCTTGAACACCAAACTGGGAAGGAAGGGGTGATTTATTCACCTGGGAGTAGCAGCAGCATACTTGCCTAAGGGCAGAGCTCCCCCACAAAGAAAATCCTTGCCCTTTTAAAAGTTTGTAACTCTAGCAATTACATGTGAAAGGGTCTTGATCCATGAAGTAGGCATGGTGTAGGTGACTCAGGTGGGAGTTGATTGTGTTTAAGTAAAACCAATGCCTTCCTGAAACATTCCTCCATACCATATCCGTGATCTATAGATGGGATTGTAGTTAGCAGTAGGGGTCTTATCCTTAATATGGCTGGCAGCACCAGCTGGTCCCTCTTCTGGCTGGCTTTTGAGATGTAATGTAGAAGGCTGAAGAGGATTAAAGGTCTCCTTCCTCAGTGAGAATGTTAAAAATCTATTCTTTTAGCAATTTTGAAATATACAATACTTCTTTTTTTTTTTTTTGAGACAGTTTCGCTCTTGTTACCCAGGCTGGAGTGCCATGGCGTCGGCTCACCACAATCTTCGCCTCCTGGGTTCAGGCAATTCTCCTGCCTCAGCCTCCTGAGTAGCTGGGATTACAGGCACGCACCCCCATGCCCAGCTAATTTTTTGTATTTTTAGTAGAGATGGGGTTTCACCATGTTGACCAGGATGGTCTCGATCTCTTGATCTCGTGATCTACCCACCTCGGCCTCCCAAAGTGCTGGGATTACAGGCGTGAGCCACCGCACCCGGCCACAATACATTCTTATAAACTTTTGATTAACATGCAAGGTAATAGATTACTAAAATGTATTCCTCCAGTCTAACTGAAGGTTTGTATTCTTTGATCTACATCCCGCCATTCTCATCGCTCCTTACTCTCCCTTCTTTTATTTTACATACACCTGCCCTCTCCTAATTGGCTTTCTACATTGCCATGCCCACCTTTGAGTAATGTCTTCACTTTAACCTTTTTTGCATACTCACAATCCAATCAGCACACACTCCCCATTCTTCGTCCATAAGAGGACCCACCCACACAAGAAAAGCTTTCCTGCTTTCAGGTAGAGGAACCACCCACAGCCTCCCCTCTCTGCTGAGAGTTTTCCCTTAACTTAATAAATTCCACTCCACTCACAATCCAGTGTCCCTGTGCCTAATTCTTCCAGTTCATGAGAAAGAACTTGGACCTAGCTGAGCTAAGGAGCAGAAAGACTGTATAACAGAGATAAGTGACAAAATATAATATTTCTTCTATGCCTGGTTTATTTTACTAAGGATATTACTAAGGATAGTATCCTACAGGTCTATCCATGTTGCTTCAAATGACAGTCCTTCCTTCATTTTTAAGGCTGTATAGCACCCTGATGTGTGTGTATCTACTACAACATCTTTATTCATTCATCCATTGATAAATACTAACATTTCTTCCATATCTTGGCTATTGTGAGTAATGCAGAAATGAACATGGCGACGTCTTCAACATTTCTATTTCCATTTTTTGGCACATATACCCAGAAGTCAAATTCCTGGATTATATGGTAATTCAGATTCTCTCTCAGTTATCTAAGCATGAGCTATAGAAGAACTTAAAGACTGACAATAGGAGGTGAAAATATGCACAGAAATGGAGGTCATGAAGTTATCAGTATTATAGTGGGCCACAAGTAAAAATATAATTATGTGAATGTTAGAATTAAACCAACACTGAAATAGATAAAATATGTTTTTATAATAGACTGTGAAGCAAATGATTACAGTAGAAGCAGAAATGAGGAAGAGTATATTCGTCGGTACAGGAAATGGAAGCTCTCCTACTGATGAATGCTAAACCTTATTAGATTTTCCTGGAGCTTCAACTACTTTCTAGTCTCTATGGTCTATAGTTCATTTCAGGACAATACTCTTGTTCTCATTCTCACATACAATATAAGCACAATTTTACTATTCAAGATAACCTGAGTCTGATTCTAGCCACCAAAATAACTTAGCACATTTCCTCAAGTAGCCCTTAAGCGACTCATGTGTCCAATTCTTTGCATGCACCACAACATATGAGGTTTAAACACCCAGAGATTCTTGATGTATTCTTTCAACGGTTCTAGAAACTAGAAAAGAGATGATGCTATGATCTAGAGATTAGAGAAGTGGTGAGGGTACCCACACTCTTTCATACTGCTATCAAATATTAAAACATTGCTTTTCTTACACACACTACAAATTAGAGTTTACTTAAAGCACAAATTGTGACAGGCCATAACTTCTTTAACTGGTTATCACAAAACCACCATACTCTGAGACATTCTGAAACATACCTGTGGTGAGTCAACAGAAATCTATAAATCTAGTTAAGATGCTTGAATTTGTTCTCCCTCAGAAGACAGTAACACAAGACAAGCTTCAGCCTGAGGTCATCACACATTTGATTCATGACACTTTTCTTGTTAGGTTATATCTGCTAGGATTTAATAGTCTGAGAATTTCTTACATAAACATAATGAAAAATATAAAATGTTTATACTTGGAAAGGAATAGAAATGATGAATAGAAAAAGAATTTCTACTACAAGCTTGTGATGTCAAAATGTTGATAATAAAAAATAATTTATATAATGTTTTCTAGTATTTGGCTTGAACATAAATGTTTTATCTTTAATATTACTTTAAAATACAACACAAGCGCCAGTAAAGCTAGATTATCAAGTCTATTTTACTTTAATACATAAATATTGTATTTATTAAAACACTGTTTTGTTATTAATCACAAGTGAAAGCTCCTGAATATAGTCAAAAGTTTTGCTTGCTTTCTCAAGAAGGAATTTATATAGACTCTTTGTAGTTTCAAAGTAAAACAAAAATTTCTAATGAATATCATATTTTAATAATTTTTATTCAATATTCAGTATTGATTTTTAGTTTTTAAAGTGATGAGTGGGTTTTTTCCTTATTATTACTATCCACTTGTAATACAGCCCATCTGTTTCTTAAAAAATGTTATGTAGTAAATCAACCATCTTTACCTCAAGTATTATCAAGACAAAAATACAATGACAATATATACTTATAAAGGTGAATTAATAAAATTTTTAGCTGGTCTAACAAATTGTTTTAATAGTGATAGATTGACTATATCATGATTTTTTTTCTACAAGGACATGGTCTTTACATTAGAACTTGAAATTAAGAGAAATTCACTATGAGTGAAGAACACTTGTCATGAGAAAAGCAGGAATAGTATTGATTGAATTGTTATGTGGTAAACATTTTTACAGGCCTTCTCACAATCTGCATAGAATATTTCCAAAATAATATTGTGACATCTTTCCTTGGGTAAAAACAAAAATTGAGTCATAACATTTAGATGTTGAGGAAAATAAAGATAAATCCATACTGCTCCAACTGACACTTCCAAAAAGAAATGTCAGTTCAGAATATCACTAAGTCTAGACTGCATGAATAAAACAGTCAAGCCAATAATAAATCCCTTCTTCTTTAAGAAAAAGAATATTCAATAAAAGGTTTCAATTCTGACATAACTTTGAGGGAGATGCATTGTCTTTCAGATTCATAAGACCAAGGGAGTAAGGAGCCTGGCTGTGAACTGAGACTAGAGCTGTTAGCACACTCTTCCAATTTAAAGGAAAGTGTAAGACCACACAAGTCAAGCTATTTGGTCTTCTAATGTTTAATCCTAAAGAGCGAGCAAGTCCTACAGTCATGATCCTAAGAAACATCAATCATATACAAGCCACTCCTATCTGGAGGACAAGCAGACCATGAGGCTATTCTGCTTTTAATGAAGGATGATAATTGTGTTGAATGAAACAAAGGATTAGTGCAAGTCATTCTCTCTAGAGCATTCAATAAACCTTTCTCTTGCTTTTTAAAAATTAATTTATTTAAGTGAGATAGGGTTGATTAAAATAAGATCTTTCCCAGAACTCTTAAATCTTGCACCTAATTTCAGGGACTCCATATACCAACAACTTCTAAAACATTACTTAGTACTATCTAATATTGACAGTAGCAGGAGACAACTCCCTAGGAAGATGAGGAGGGTCCCCAGTGAAATCACACCTTCAAACCAAGGACAGTTTAAAGCCTGTAGTCA
>NW_016107405.1:6440009-6456782 GCF_001604975.1 Cebus imitator | reverse complement strand
TTTTTTTGTTTGTTTACTCATAAACCAATCACCATGCAGTCACCCATTCTGAGCCCATAAAAGCCCCAGACCCAGCCACACTGAGAGAGGGACTGCCCGCCTTCAGTTGGGGGTGATGACCTACCTTCAGGTGGGGGATTACTGATTCAAGTCCCCTTTCCACTGAGAGTTATTTCATTGCTCAATAAAACTCTTATCCACCCTTCTCACCTGTTGGTTGTCATTGTAAGCTCATTCCTTTTGGAGGCAGGACAAGAACTTGGAACCCACCAAACATGAGTACAAACAAGGCTGTTAACACTGTGACCCTCTGCCCTCTGCTGTCATGGGGAAGCTGCCCCATGTGACAGGAAGCAGTGGTGGTGCTGGACCAACCCTGGAGCCATGGCCATAGTGAGGCAGTGGGACTGAATGAGTTGTAATACAAGCAGGATCGGAAACACCCAGCCCAGCTGCAGGCTGAGCATGGGATCCAGGTCAGGGCACAAGCCAAGCACAGCCTGCATAGCCAAACCTTCAGCAGCAAGCCAAGGAAGGCATGAGCAGGGCTTAGGCAGGGGCATCACTGGCCACAGAGGTCTCTAGTTGGTGAAGCAGCACCAAAAAAATTCCTGCATCAATATGGTAAGTATACTGATGAAAAAATTGAAATAACATGCCCAAGACGACACTCGGGAAATAGCAAAAAAGATGATTGGAACTCTCAGTAGCCTAATTCTAAAGTTCTTGCTCTAAACCCCTGCTGAGTTTTAGTGCCACAACATTAACTATAATTATGTGAAGATGATGTAGAGAGGGAAGAAATTTCTCACCTTCTCCTGTAATTCCAATAAGTTATTTGAATTATTTGTGGATCCTACTCTTGACTTCAAAATATTGGGGTTGTGTGTTTTACCCAGTGTGTACATGCAAACACACACAAACGTGTGTGTGTTTCTGTGTGTGTATTTTAAAATACATGCCATTTATTGAAACTATTCAGTATGAACACATTCTCTCAGCATTATTTTGAGTTGAGAGCAATTGAAGAGTAGATGCAAAAAAATCTGCCTGTCCTCCCTTCTCTATCAGAAAAAGAAAGAGTATTCTTAATCACTAGAGACAATTCTAAACTCATCAGACTAGATAAACCACCACTGGAATCTATGCAGCAAACCTCACTAAAATAACCTTCTTTCATTGGTTTCTACCATAAACTTGACTTCTCACAGCTGCTGTCCCTAAAAACCAAAAGCATTTTTCTTTCTCTTGTAATTCCTCTACAAATCTATTTTTCTTTTGTTAAGACACTTCATACTCTCCAAGTCCCAACCCCTGTCTTTGAGTTATTCATCAACTGAGTACTCCTGACTGCACAACGCCTGCCAATAAGCTTCTTATTTGCTTGTTTGTTGTTGTATTTTTCTTATTAATTTGCCTTTGTCTGTCTAATTTTCAGAGTCCTAGTCAATGAAGCCAAGATGAATAGAGAAAAAACTCCTCAACACTTACACTTCTTTTTGAAGTCCCTGGAGTCTTAAACAGAAGAGAGGGCTTGTATGCATGAGCAAAAGGATTTTTCAAATCTTAGAATACAGATTTTTAAAAAATAAACATTTCCACATTCAAATAAACATCCCTGTAAAAACCTTCAAAGTACTAAATCATGGATACATTCAATCTTGTGTAAGATAAAAACAGGTGAACCCTTTATGATTAATCATTCATCACCATATTAAAAAAATGAGATGCTATAAATATGCTCACAAGGTTATGCATTCTAATACTACATACTGAATGCTTTTCCAGAAAAAAGTAAGAAAAATGAAGCATTAAGCAATAAAAAAAGGAAACTATAAGAGGAGACATGGGAGTATTAATAATAAGCAAAGATATATCAATCTTTTAGAAGTCTTGGATAATAGAATTTTATAGTAAATCTCTATCTATATCTAGTAAACAATCTTGGTTTTCAATTTAAAACCCTATGTTTATGCCAGCAGAACTGACAAGTCCTACCAAGATTAAAAGAAAATTATTTGTCATTGAAGCCCTCTCATCTTGCTAAGGAAACAGAAATATTGAAGCTACTAAAAGTTATATTCAAAAACACCATCTATTTAATAATATTGCATTTGGATAAGAAAAAAAACTACAGACTATGAGATCCTCAAAAATAAAAATTAAGAAAAAAAATTTCTTTTGATATGAAATTAAGAAGTCACAGAGAAGAGGACTGGCCAGTTAAAGCTACTATCTGCCATGCTGCTTTCAGAGTTTCAACAAAGGTATAGGCCAGGTGCTCTGCCTTACAACTGTAATCCCCACACTTTGGAAGGCCAAGGCCAGAAGATTACTTGAGTCCAGGAGTTTGAGACCAGTCTGGGCAACATGGTGAGACTCTGTTTGTACAAAAAATTAAAAATTAGCCAGATACCATGGCACATACCTGTAGTTCCAGCTACTTC
The DNA here is from genome assembly GCF_001604975.1 of Cebus imitator. Taxonomy (NCBI): domain Eukaryota; kingdom Metazoa; phylum Chordata; class Mammalia; order Primates; family Cebidae; genus Cebus; species Cebus imitator. The sequence goes on along the minus strand of NW_016107405.1, from coordinate 6,454,335 downwards.
GGAGGCTGAGGTGGGAGGATTGATTTAACCCAGAATGTCCAGGCTGTAGTGATCCATGACTGCACCTCTGCACTCAGCCTGGGTTAACAGAGTGAGACTCTGCCTCAAAAAATAAAGGAATAAATAAATAAACAAAAACCATAAATCTAATATATAAATAACATCATCAGTATCTGCACACAACAAAATAATTTTACTATTTAATTATACATTCAAAAACAGGAATTAAATATTTAAGTACCTTCTAAATGCTGAAGAATGTAAGGCTCCAAGAGTCTGGTACCTATGGGGAAAATGGAAAATGTCTGTCAGAAACAAACCCCAGGAATACTCAACAGAAACTGCACTGAAAGTACTAGAAATGTACATGAACACAGAACTATCACCAAAAAAATTTTATAAAATCATTAAGAAAAACAATAAAATTTAGCTAGGCTTATAGCACAATTGGCAGTAATTATTAAGGCAGCTTGCCCTTTGCCGCACTTCCTTATAGTTAGTTGCTGTTTATTTTGTACTCATTGTCACAGATATTGTGTTCTTTTTTTGTTTTATAGATAAAATCTAAAACATATAAAATAATAAACTTTCTCTTTGGGTTTTCCCTTTAGATTTTGCATATTAATAAAAACTGCTTCTCTGAAGGGCCCAGCAAGAAACTGACTCACAGAAGAATGTGATAGCCACATGATGATTTTATCCCCCTTACCTCAACCAATCAACAACCCCAACTTTCCAGCCCCTCACCTTCCATAATCAACTGAAAGACCCTTGAGCAGCACCACTTGAGGAGATGGATTTGAGGCTTGAGGATTCCTCCCATCTCCTTGCTTGGTGGCCTTGCAATTATTAAACTCTTTCTCTGCTGCAATCTCCACTGTCTCAGTACATTGGTATGTTTCCACATAGCGGGAATACAAGCTTGGCAGTTTTGTAACAAACATATCGTCTGAATCTCTAGCCTATGAAGAAACACTTTTCTTAGCTATTCTGCAAAGACCAGAGTATGATGCTTTAATACTAATTTAGACAATAAGCTGGCAATTTTGTAAGCATTTAATATCTATTGACTTCCTATTATGAATGAGATTCAATGCACAGCTCTGAGGATTCAGAGATTAGTATAGAATGAATACTGCCTTATAGGAGGAGATAGTCTAGTAGGAAAACAAACTCATGGAAAAGATAATGTTGAAATCATAATGCAAAAGATGCTATAACAATCATAATTACTGATAATGGAAATGGCATAAAATACCATCATTGTAATTAAAACATTTATTACATGTTTACAGTGTGCAAGGCACAATGTTAAAGCAATTTACAAGTACTAACTCACTGAATCTTCTGGGACAAGTACTATTATTATAAATACCTTATTTACTGATAAGGAATGGGAGGTTCAGGAAGTTAAGGTTATCTATAAAGCAAAGGACAGATTATATGATCAAACCCCGTGAGGCCTAGACTATCAATTATGCTGTTGTTCTGCCAATGAGTAGGAAGTCTATGGAAGCCTAGGGCAATGGAAGGGGAGGAAAAAAACATGTACAATTTCTTTTCTCAATTCTCATAAGTTCCTAGCTGGGATACCTCTGTAACAAAAGACAGATTAATGGAAGGGAAGGGTATACAAATTTATTAAAGGGCATATGGACATGGAAGCCATACTACAAGGTATGAGGCTCAAAGGAGGGGTCAAATAACTGAAGAATTGTTACACCCTCAGGTTACAGAAAGAATAGATGCTTTGGAGGTCCTGGGGGCAGGGAAAGGTGGTATCACAGGTTATGGGAGAGTAAAGGGAAGAAAGCATGTCAAGCAAAGGCTGTCTTGTTATGCAGATGAAAATATTTCAGGTAATCTCAGAGCTGCCCTCAAAAAAAATGGATGGCAGTTTTTGGTAAAGGCTTCTCTGACAGACCTTTAAAAGCATGAGACTTCAAGTCCCTTTTTTCTGTGAGTTAACCTTTCCTAGATCCAAGGGGGGCCTCAGAGAAATCCTGTTTTCATCTGTTGTTTACTTCGTTTCACTAATGTAGATATCCTTTACAGAGGCAAATTTCCTACAAACCAGGCAGCTTTTCAGGGCTGTTTTTGTGTTTTGCAGCCCCTCTGAATAACCATTTTAAAACATGCCAAAGAAGTATATTTTGGTGTAAAATATTCTGGTTTTCTTCACAAGAGTACTTAGAATTAACTGGGGTATGGGAAAGGTTTTCTGGGAAGAGGTTATTCTGGGGAGTAGGGACCAGGAGCAAGAGTGTGGAGGTATGAAGTAGTCCCAGAGGTGTCTGTCTCATTACTACAGCATGAGCTGAGTGAGACTGGGGACCTAGATGGATCAGGGGGTGGTGGATGCTTTACCTCTTTCTTGTAGGCTACAGAGAGTGCATAACAAATTTCTAATAGGGGAGTAAATAATATATTTGCATTAAGAGAGATATGCCCAGCAGTTATGTGTTAGCAGCATGGGAAACAGTTTGAAGTAGTCAAGACTGGAAGTGTCAGAGGTGTTTGAACCAGAGCAACTCTATCTTCAATAGAGGCTGGGTAAAATAAGGCTAAAACTTACTGGGATGCATTCCAAGATGGTTAAGACATTCTGAGTCACAGGATGATGGCACACGATACAGTTCATAATGACCTTGCTGATAAAACAGGTTGTAGTAAATAAGCTGGCTAAAACCCACCAGAACCAATATAGCAACAAGAGTGACCTCTGGTCGTCCTCACTACTATATTCCCACCAGCACCATGACAGTTTACAAATGCCATCAGGATGGCATTTGTACATCAGGATGTTACCCTACATGGTCTAAAAAGCAGAGGCATGAATAATCCACCCCTTATTTATCATAAAATCAAGAAATAACCATAAAAATGGGCAACCAGAAGCTCTGTCTATGGAGTAACCATTCTTTTATTCCTTTATGTTTCTAATAAGCTTGCTTCCACTTTACTCTATGGACTCACCCTGAATTTTTTATTACGCAAGATCTAAGAGCCCTCTTTTAGGGTCTGCATCCAGACTCCTTTCTAGTCACAGAAGGGTAAGATGAAAGCTGAATAGGACCAACAGCAGAAGACAGTGTTATTAACTTTGAGTTTTATAGCCTAACACAACATAAGTGCTAAGGATATGTTAAACTTTCACACTTCTCCTTCAAATAGCACAGCCCTTAGTAATAGCACAGCCGTCTAAATATTATGCCTTTCCTTCCCCTCCCCCCAATCAACATAACATAAATCTAGCATAGGGATTAGATAATTCTTTCAAATAAGCAAAAGATATTAGATGTGTCTTTTATCATATTTCCAGACCAAAGAGAAAAGAAGAAAGTCCAGATGCCCAACACACCAGTCCATTTCCTCAATGCTGGTGCCTGCCTCCTGAGCAAGAAACAAAGCTCCTAAACTCATGGGCACCAGGATTCTGGGGAAATTAGTAACATGAAAGGGATTTGGAAACTTAAAGTGCTAGATAAATATTAATACAAATGATTACATAAAATTCTGCATATTAATTATTTATATTTACCATCTGTTTGATCATTCAAGTTGTTGTTTACAAGATTAGCAGATAAATGGAAAAACTAATTCTTTAATCAGTATATGATCATACTGATTATGATCATATGACCATAATAGAGGCCTTAGAATTAAAAATACAAAAATACTGCAGTCAGATTATCCCTTTATTCTTGAAATTCTAAAACTTCTAAGAGGTTAATAGCATCTCAGGACTCTATTAAAGGTCAAATAAAACTGATGAAGAAAAGCTCTCCTTTATACATATATTTGTTTCCTTTTATTTATGACAGCAAAATTGTTATTAGCAACACAAGAATGTATTCTCAAGAGTGGATTCTTTTCACATATTTTTGTTTTTAAAACATCAGTCTTAAGTAACTAAATATAATTTTTTAATGTTTTTATATGACACAATAAAAACCATCTAAGCTATTAACTTTTAGAAATATAATTTGACCTAAGTACAGGCTGGTTTCTCATTTCTTTAAAAGAATATTTTGGCCAAAAAGGTAATTACCACAACTGTGTTATTTTAGATAGTCCTATGTCCTGAATGTTGGTGTTTCTCCAAATTTCATATGTTGCAACCTAAAACCCAATGTAAGTGTATTAAGAGGTGGGACATTTGGGACATGAATAAGTCACAAGGGTTCCACTCTCATAAATTTTTGGTACCCTATCAAACCAGGCTCAAGGATTCTCCCTTGCCCCTTCCACCATGTGAAGTCACAGTTAGAAGGTGCCATCTTATGAGGGAGACAGCAAGCCCTCACCAGACACAAAATCTGTTGGAATCTTGTTCTTGGACTTCTCTGCCTCAAGAACTGTGAGCAATAATTTTCTGTTACTTATAAATTACCTAGTCTAAGGTATTTTCTTATATAGGAGCTCAAGTGGATGAAGATACAGAGATTTTCTAATGTGTATATATATCTTTATAGTTTGTCTTAAATTATTATTTGTTTTTTATATATACCTCCTTCCACTAACATTCTTTAATATTTTTTGTCACTGGATGATAACATGCCAAATAAAAGTTCTACTAGTTTAATGTTTTCACATGGTTAACAAAATAGGTTATGTTTAATGCTTGACACCAGTGTATTCACTTGAAAATTGCCTAGATATACTGGGTTTCTGTGACAAAACATCCAGTTGATGGGCTATAATTTTTATTTTTTAGTTAAAATATTACTCTATCCCATATATACAACATGTTCACCAGCTCCAAATCAAGGACAAGATAACCTCAGTAAATAATTATTGATAAAAATACTGAATCTGATTTCAGTGAAGCACTAGGTAAAATATTCCTTTCTTTTTTATATGTGTTTATTATTCACCACCACCAGAAGCAGTAGTAGAAAAACAGTAGGAATCACCTCCTTTCTGGGCAGGGTATCTCTGAAAGAAAGGCAGCAGCCCCAGTCAGGGGTTTATAGATAAAACTCCCATCTCTCTGGGAGAGAGCACCTGGGGGAAGGGGCAGATGTGGGTGCAGCATCAGCAAACTTAAACGTTCCTGCCTGCTGGCTCTGAATAGAGCAGCAAATCTCCCAGCCCAGCACTTCAAATCTGCTAAAGGATAAACTGCCTCTTAAAGTGGGTTCCTAACACCTGTGCCTCCTCATGGTGGGGGGACACCTCCCAGCAGGGCTCAACAGACAGCTCATACAGGAGAGCTTCAGCTGGCATCTGGGTGCCCTCCTAGGACAAAGCTTCTAGAGGGGGAAGCAGCCAGCAATCTTTGCTGTTCTCCAGCTTCTGCTGGTGATACACAGGGAAACAGGGTCTGGAGTGAACCTCCAGCAAACTTCAGCAGATCTGCAGAAGAGGGTCCTGACTATTAGAAAGAAAAACCAACTAACAGAAAGCAATAACATCAACATCAACAAAAAGGATGACCACACAAAAATTCCATCTGAAGGTCACTAACATCAAGGACAAAAGGTAGACAAATCCATGAAGATGAGGAAAAACCAGCACAAAAAGGCTGAAAATTCCAAAACCCAGAATGTCTCTTCTCCTCCAAAGGATCACATTTCCTCACCAGCAAGAGAACAGAACTGAACATAAAATGAGTTTGGAGAATTAACAGAGTAGACTTCAGAATGTGGATAATAACAAACTCCTCTGAGCTAAAGGAATATGTTCTAACCCAATGCAAGGAAACTAAGAACCTTGATAAAAGGTTACAGGAACTGCTAACTAGAATAAGCAGTTTAGAGAAGAACATAAATGACCTTATGGAGCTGAAAAACACAGAACGAGAACTTCATGAAGCATACACAAGAATCAATAGCCAAATTGATGAAGCACAAGAAAGGATTAAGAAACTCACTCAAAACTGCACAACTACATGGAAGCTGAGCAACTGGCTAAATAACAAAATTAAGGCAGAAAAAAGTAAGTTCTTTGAAACCAATGAGAACAAAGACACAACGTACCAGAATCTCTGGGACACAGCTTCAGCCATGTTAAGAGGGAAATTTATAGCACTAAATGCCCACATAAGAAACCAAGAAAGATCTAAAATCGACACACTAACATCACAATTAAAAGAACTAGAGAAGCAAGAGCAAACAAATTCAAAAGCTAGCAGAAGACAAGTAATAACTAAGATCAGAGCAGAACTGAAGGAAACAGAGACATAAAAAACCCTTCAAAAAATCAGTGAAATCATAAGTGGGAATTGAACAATGAGAACATATGGACACAGGGAGGGGAACATCACACAATGGGGCTATCAGGGGTGGGGGAGCAAGGAAGGGATAACATTAGGAGAAATATCTAATGTAGGTGACAGGTTGATGGGTGCAGCAAACCATCATGGCACATGTATACCTATGTACAAACCTGCACATTTCCAGAACTTAAAGTATAATAAAAATAAAAAAGAAAATAAAAAAACAGTAGGAATCAATGACCTGAAGTGTCAAGAAATTACATCTAAAACTGCTGAATACTCATCATGTGCCTCAGCCTGTTAAAACCACAAGACAACATGGAAATTTAAAGTGGGGAAAACCAGATTTCAGAGCCTAGAAACCACCAAGTATGGTGTTGGGACTCAGAAAACAATGCCCCAAAATGAAGGCCTCAGAAGGGAAAGCTTTCTCTTACCTTCCCCTGTCCTCCTCTCAGTCCCATGCTTCCCTAAGGCTAGGCATAGAAACTAGAATCCTCTTCCTAGGGCGGGTCACAGAACACAGATACCTTTTCCACAAAGCCATCTATAAAAGCTAAAAATAATATTCTAACTTTCTTTCCACCTTTATGCATAGAAACTGACCATAAAAAATTATCTGATCTGTCTTGTTTTACTATAGTTATATATACTATAGTTATATAGAACCCCCTTCCAGAAAAGGTCCTGCCTCATACCCAGAAGGAAGAAATGTATGCTCAGGGAGGCCAAGAAGAATCTTGCTGAGTTTCCCCAAATAGTCTATTAGCATTTTTGTCCAATCATATTTCTACACAGCTGTCTGTACTTTGTTAAACCGAAATATAAAAATGGACAATTTCCCCTGTATCTTTGGGTCTTCATTCTACAGACTCTTTTGTCATGTAAAACTATGATCAAATAAATGTATATGACTTTTCTCCTCTTAATCTGCCTCCTGTCAGTGATTTTCAGCAAACCTTCAAAAGGCAAAAGGGATGCTTTTTCTTGGCCCTGACAATGACTTCAGAGTAAATTTGAATCACAAACAAAGCAAGCCAATCTTCAGCAAATGCAACAACTGAAAGTAAGGAGAAATAACTGGGTTATTACCAGGAAGATGAGCAGAAAGAAAATCAGGGAAAGTGTCCAAATATCTTGAAAACTCCCCAAGAACATGAGTGCATGGAGCAACTCTACTAGCAATTTCAAGAAGATGGGAAGGTGAAGAAAATGTCAGAAGCACTAATAAGATTAATGCTTATTTAGAGATGAGAGCTTAATCCAACTGCCAGCACCAGGGCAGAACATTCAGAGAGCTTGGCATTTCGATTTCCTGCCCCTACCTTTTCAGGAAGTTCTTGTCCATGGTTCTCTTAAGTAAATTCATAACAAATTTAACATTTTACTCATATCTGTATCTGAAAAAAAAATACCAACTCAATAGATAACTTATTGTCATCTTAGTTGAGTAATATAAAAATTATAGTAAAAGCAACTAATGTAGCGAAAAATGTTCACTACAAAGGCTGAAAATATTCTGAAAATTCATTCAAATTTGCATAAGCATTATTATTTTTTCTGCAGCCCTCATGAAAAACTTTTTTTCATTATCTATGTAAAAACCTTATAAGCAATGGTAAAAGAAAATTCAAGTTAATTGTTCGCCTACTAAATATTCAAGGTGCTTTACATATGTTATTTAAGTGTTCTTACATCACAATAATGAAGAGACTTTCTCTCACTACGCTGAATCTAGGAGACAATATTTTGCAACAGTTTATGGTGCAAGACAGACGGGAGGTTATAATTACTGTAGATACTTTTATTTGGTAATAGAAAACTCATACTCATTTTCTGTTTTAGTAGCAAGTTATTCTTTTGCTTTGTTTAACTGTTGCTCCCTGTGGTTTTGGCAAGATGACGCAAACCTAAGTAATATCATTAATGTCATTCATAAGTTATTTCAATCTAAACTAATTTATTATGTTCATATTCCTATTTTACCTTTAGCTGATAAGAAATGATAGCTTCTAAACACTTCAGAAACAAGAGTAAGGAGTTCATTAATAATGTACAGTTTTCTAGGATATGGACAACAGAAGATATGTAAATACAAAGAAAAATTAACCAATCAGTTAACTGACCCATATCACACAACCCATCTGTGAAATAAAAAGACTTTCTTTCTTCACTACTAGGTTTGATGGGTTGGTTATGATCATACTATGTAATTCTTTGCTGTGATGAAAATAGCTCCATGTGTTTTCTCCATTCTTGAAAAAATGCACTTTACTAGAGATAAAAAGAGTGACTCAGAAGCCAGAGTTCATTCACCTTATTTTTCAACTGTGTCATTCATATGACATATGGATGAGAGTATTTCATACCCAGTATTCTTGTTTATTTAATTGTAAAATGTGAACAATGGCACCTCACAATCACAATGGGCAAAAAACTCTTATATTTTTTACCAGACATTGATTTTTTACTGCAGACAGATTCTGCATAAATTGTTTCTCAAGTAACAAGTCAGGACAATTAAAGAGAGTTGCTCATAAGCCATAAACTTCAAAATATTCACAACTAACTCTTTGTAAGTCTCATGTGGGCCTATACATAGCTTATCTCTACTTCCCAAATGTCTTGTGTTAAAACATTACAGCTCCATCTTATTCCGAGTCTTTAATGTAAATTTTCTTCCTTCACCCATGCAGATCATAAAGTACAGGGAGACACCTCAGAACACTCCCTTAGGGTTAATGCTGGGGAGAACACTTACCAGTTCTTAGGTTGTCAAAAAGGCATTGTTGTCAGCAAAATGTGCAGTAGAGTCTGAAGATAAATTCAAAGTTCAGTTACTACAGTGCCTTTAAGGGATTTTAGGAAAATGCCAATACTAATATGAGGTGGTGCTTTTTCTTATCTATTTTTGTCAGCGAAATGTCTTGATGGACTCCTTTGAGCTTGAAAGGTAACTGCTTTATTTATACCTCTACTACTTCCTAGAGTGTGGTTTGGAAAGAGAGGATAAAACAAAGAAAAGTCTAATATGTTCTATATATCTAAGAAAGAAAAATGTGACATTATGAGAATAGTGCAAGAGAAAGGGCATAGTGGAAAAACAAAACAAGGCCCAACAATATGATGGAAGGATGCAGGCATCCAAAGGGACATGGCAAGTGAGAAAGCCATGTGTTAACTGATTGCAGGAAGTTTCTAAGAACAGTGATTAATATTTTAGTTTTTTTATAGGCTTGGCATGGTCACCAAAACTTCAATGAAAGATTGCCAGATGTAACAATCACGGAGTGGAAATATAGAAAAGTGAAAAAAGAGAGATGTAGTCCAGCACGAGATGAAGCCAAGCAAAAATAAAGTGGTAGGGGGGCAGCAGCAAATTCTCAGAGTAATACTAAGACAAGAGAACTAACATTGACTAAAATAGATGGAAGGTGATATCATTAGGCTTTGTGCTGCTATAAAGAAAATGTGAAAGTGACTTTGGAATGGGTAACAAGCAGAGGTTTGAACTTCCCAGAGACTTGGAAGGCCTAGAAGACAGGAAGATGTGGGAAAGTTTGGAACTTCCTAGAGACTTGTCAAATGGCTCTGACCAAAATGGTAATAGGACAATAAAGTTCAGGCTGAGGTGATCTCAATGGAGAAAAAGAACTTGTTTGGAACTGGAATAAAGGTGATTCTTGCTGTGATTTAGCAAAGAGACTGATGGCATTTTGTCCCTGCACTAGAGATCTGTAGAGCTTTGAACTTGAGGGAGATGATTTACGGTATACGGCAAAATAAATTTCTAAGCAACAAAGCACTCAATATGTGACTTGGGTGCTCCTAAAAGCTTTTGGTTTTATGTATTAACAAAAAGATGATTTCAAATTGGAACTTAGGTTTAAAGGGGAAGCAGTTCATAAAAGTTTAGAAAATTTGCAGCCAGACAATGCAATAGAAAAGAAAAACTCATTTTCTGAGAAGAAATTCAATTCAGCTGCCAAAACTTGCATATGTAATGAGGAGTTAAATGTTAATCTCCAAGACAATCGGAAAAATGTCTCAAGGGCATATTAGAGAACTTCATGGCCTGCCCTCTCATCACAGGCGAGAGGCTAGGGAAGAAAAAAGTTTCACGGGCTGTGCCCATGGCCTTGCTGTTTTGTGCAGTCTCCAGACTTGGTTTCATGCATACCAGTTATGGCTAAAAGGGGACAACATATAGGTCTGGTTTCAGAGGGTGCAAGTCCTAAGCCTTGTCAGCTTCCACATGGTGTTAGGCATGTAGGTGCACAGAAGTCAAGAATTGAAATTTGGGAACCTCCACCTAGATTTCAGAGGATGTAAGGAAATGCCTGAACGTCAAGGCAGAAGTTTTCTGCAGGGAGAAGAGCCCTCATGAAGAACCTCTGCTAGGGCAGTACAGAGGGAAATGTGAGGTTAGAGCCCTCACACAGAATCCACACTGAGGCCCTGCCTAGTGGAGCTGTGAGAAGAGGGCCACCATCCTCCAGACCCCAGAATGGTAGATCCACCAACAGCTTGCACTATGTGCCTGGAAAATATGCAGAAACTCAATGCCTGCTCATGAAAGCAGCCATGAAAGGCATTATACCCTGCAAAGTCATAGAAGTGGAGTTGCCCAAGGCCATGCGAGCCCACCTTTTGTATCAGAATGACCTGGATGTCAGACATGAGTCAAAGGGGATCATTTCAAAGCTTTAAGATTTGATTGATCTGCTGGATTTCAGAATTGCATGGGGCCTATAACCCCTTTGTTCTGGTCAATTTAACCTATTTGAAATGGCTGTATTTACCCAATGTCTGTACTTTCATTGTATCTAGGAAGTAACTAACTTGCTTTTGATTTTACAGTATCATAGGCAGAACGGATTTGCCTTGTCTCAGATGAGACTTTGGACTTGGACTTTTGGGTTAATGCTGGAATGACTTAAGACTTTGGGGAACTATTGGGAAGGCATGATCGGTTTTAAAATGTAAAAGAGACATGAGATTTTTGAAGGAGCCAGAGAAGAATGATACAGTTAGGCTTTGTGTCCCTACCTAAATCTCATCTTGAATTGGAATCCCCATAATCTCCATGTGTCAACGGAAAGACTAGGTGGTGGTAATTGAATCATGGGGGTGGTATCCCCCATGCTGTTCTCATGACAGTGAGTGAGTTCTCACAAGATCTGATGGTTATATAAGGGGCTCTTCTCCTTTCACTTGGCACTTCTCCTTCCTGCCACCTTGTGAAGAAGGTGCCTTGCTTCACCTTCACTTTCCATCATGATTGTAAGTTTCCTGAGGCCTCCCAGCCATGCTGAACTGTGAGTCAGTTAAACTTCTTTCCTTTATAAATTATCCAGTCTTGGGTATGTCTTTATTAGCAGTGTGGGAATGGACTAATAAAGAAGGTAACCTCTTCTCCCTCTTACGCAGGAACTAGCAAAATATTGGGGAGGGCACCAGTGGGCTCCTCCAAGTAGATACTTGGATGCCACTATACTCTTTTTGGATTTTAAAATAAAGTCAGCCTGAGAAAACTAGAGGACAGGGAAGTAGCAGGGTAACCCAGTGTGATATCATTCAGCCATAGTTTACGATTTATTTATCCAGCAGCCATGATTATTTTGAACATCCACATTAATGCAAGAAAACACTTTGGTTAAAAAAAAACAACTTTATTTTAGCAATACATATTGGAATGAACAAATTAGATTCATGAGCCATTTAATTGAAGAAAATCACTTTAGGTAACATACTTTCACTGCATTCCCTTTTTTGTCACATTTATTTCTCCAGTAAAATGGGAGTTATTATGTAGATGATGGTTATACTAATGAATTCCAAGTATCATTATGATAAAATCATTTGTTCTAATTTAATACATTTGGAATATGTGGTAATTAAAATAAGAAATGAGCTAAGTTTATATTTATCATATCAATATTAAAGAGTCACAAATAAATTGGTAATAAAAATATATATATAGCAAATTTTGTTTCTTTTGTTTGTTTGTTTTGAGACTGGGTCTCCCTCTGACACTGATGATGGAATGCAGTGGCAAAATCATAGCTCACTGCTACCTCAACCTCTCTGGCTCAGTTGCCTCCTAAGTAGCTAGAACTATAAGCACACAACACCATGTGCAGCCAACTTTTGTTTGTTTATCTGTTTTGCAGAGAGGGGGTTTCATCATGTTGCCCAGGTTAGTCTCAAACTCCTGCGCTCAAGTGACCCATCCAGTTTCGTCCCCCAAAGTGCTGGAATTACAGGTCAAATTTTGTTTCTTAAAAAATAACTCCAAGCATTGCAGCTATATTTGCATATGCATACAACTCATTAGTGTGTGGGGGGTGTAGCTAAATGTCTGGGCTGGTGGTTTACTGTATTAATTATACAGGATTGAATAGTGTTCCCCAAAATTCAGATCCATTCAGAACCTCAGAATTTGATCTTATTTGTAAACAGCCTCTTCACAGATGTAATTAGTTAAGATGAGGTCATACTGGACTAGGGTGGGCCTTAAGCCAATGAGTCGTGTCCTTATACAGAAGAGAGAAATCTGAACACCGGGAAATACATGGAGAGAATGTTATGTGAAAATAGAAGCAGAGATTAGAGTGATACATCTAGAAGACGAAACATCAAAGATTGCAGACAAACACCAGAAGGTGAGAATCATGAAACAGATTCTTAAGGTCTTCAGAAGGATCCAACCTGCCAGCTCTTGATTTCAGACTTCTAGACTCCAGAACCATGAGAGAATAAATTGCTGTTGTTTTAAGCCACACAGTTTGTGGTAGTTTGCTATAGAAATCCTAGGAGGCTAACTAATCATGAATCATTTCAACCTGATAAAAAGGACATTTAATAAGAACATATTTTAATAGGCTTATTTATATAACTATAAATTTGGAAAGAACTAACTTTTCTTTCTTTGAATAGATTTTGCAATGCAGTGTTTTCATTCATTCAGATCAATATTCTATCAATTATCCATGTTAGTAAGTAATGGTTCTATTAATATTTTCAGTTTTGAAATATCTTTTTTTTTCTAATGAAATAGCACCCTGTTGTTTTAGCTCTTGCCTACTGCCTTTCAGATGAATTTTCAGATAATGGAGATCTAGAAATCAAAGCAGGAGACTATCACCTGCTTATCTTTCTAGGACTATTTTATTTCTGGTTTAATTATTATGGAAGTCACCCTTTAAATCCCTGCTTCAGTAATCAAATGAGTTTCTCAGGATAGCAGATTTTGTACATGGTATTCAGGTCGTCTACTGATTACATCTTATTTGATAGCATTGGAGTGGAGGAGCCATTCCCTAATGGTGTTCATTCATTTGCTTTCCCTGTGAAGTTGACTGAATTTAAAAACTGTTGGTCAGTAGAAATTTTTTAGTCAATTCTTTAAGAAGGCAAAGAACACATTTTTGCTGTTGCTAATCTTTTCCCAGAGGTCAACAGTGTAAAGGGGCAGTCATACAATTCCTAAAGCCCAAAGTAAAAATTGTTTTTAGTATTAGTGTTGCCTAGCCAGTATTTTCTACCTTCCTTATATTGCAGCACACATAGAAAAGAATCGCATTCATACAGCGCAGCAGAGTAACTGAAAAAGGGTATAACTAACCCATGCACAGCAGTGTTGTACAGTGAATCACCAGATAGGCAGGAAGCTCTGACTAGGTTTCTATTAAAATGCTGGGAAACACAGTGCTTTCTGTGTATGCTTTTTACTGTGGGCTTATTTAAATATCTCAAATGAGATAACTAAACTAAAAGACAAATTCCCTTCATCCTTATTCAGAAGCATTTGCTTATTTAACAGCATTATTTGTATCCCTATGACATACATCAAATATAAATAACTTGATATAATTTACCTACCTTTTTTTCTCTTTTAACTCAGTGAATATAAGACCTTTTTTACTCCACATCTGATGAAGGGTGAAGAGACAAATCCACTGCAGGAGTACAAATCTTGCATAATAGTCATGAAGACTCTAAATCAATCTTGCATTAAAATCATAAATCTTAACAAAGGTGCAGCCATTATAATAATCTAAAACATGTGGGCCGGGCGCGGTGGCTCACGCCTGTAATCCCAGC
>NW_016107405.1:6395065-6439729 GCF_001604975.1 Cebus imitator | reverse complement strand
AAACATGTGTAGAATGTTCATTCCAAGCACTTATGCTAATAGCTATGTGATATAATTTATCCTGCTCTTCTTATAAGCAAAGAATCATCCTTATATTCCTTTAGAAAATACTACAAATTAACCTTCCCTCAATCACACCAAGTTTGCATCCCCACAGAAGACAGATAAATCACTAATTTACCTTATTTATTTATTTATTCTAACTATATTGACTGGTTCTTATTTTGTCTTCATGACACCATATTCAAGGGCTAGCAATGGGGGAAAAGGAAGAGGAGGACTTGAGGTATGAAGAGAGAGAGAGAAGAGATAGATTAGATTCAAGAATAAAATTAAAATTAAACATAAAATTGCTAATATTCTAAATTATAAGACCAGTTATATATTCATATTCTTAAGAAAAATATGTTCATAACAATATAGTCTCTTAAAGATAAATTCTGTATATGTATATATATATACACATAAATTTATACATATATATAAATTTATTTAAATATATATAAGTTTAAATGACTATATTCATGAAGAATATATTCATATATAGAATATATTCTGAAGAATATATTGTTAAGAATTTTTTATAATCAAAAACATGTCTTATGCCTGTCAGTCTTTCCCTCCCTCTGGCCCTTGGTCTTCAGCTGCAGTAGAAATAAAAAGAACGTTATTTAGTAAACTGGGGGAGAAGCATATTGATCATTACTTGAAAAGTTATCATGAAGACAAAATGAAAACAAGTTAACAAAATTAATAGAGTTAAAAGAAACAAGGTCATTTGGCAATTTGGTCACTTGATGAATTGACTTTTGGCTAATTGACCTAGAGCTCATTTCTACACAAGCCTTGCTTTTCTAAAGTGACATTAGCCAAACTTTTAACAGAAATTGGCGGGAGCCAGGTTATGCTTCGTTTCTGTAGATGGTGGTCCTCTCATCTGGTCCCCATTATAACATGTTTTGATATAATCCTCATTTGGGATCAGTTTATTCTTTATATCTTTATTATCTTATCACCTAGATTTTTTTTTCTGTTCATTGGGAACGGATTTACAGAGAGACTCACAATAAATAACCTTCTATCCAAATGATAGATGCAAGAAGCAGGTAAGGATTAGGGTCCCTAGAGAATCTTCAATCACCAGCACAACTGGGAGAATGAGGTGAAGCTACCAAAAGTTCCTGCCTTGTGCAGCGGGGAGGAGCCTGTCGTCCTCAGCTAATGTGTGGTGGTGTGGAATTCAATCAATGAGATGTAAGCCTGCTGGCAGGATCCCCTCTTACTTTGTTGACAGTTTTCTCTTCCTTTTCTCCTTTCACCCAATAAATTCTGCTCTACTCACTCTTCAAGGTGTCCGTATGCCTAATCTTTCCTGGTTGTGTGACAAGAACCCAGTTTTAGCTGAGCTGAGGAGCAAAGTTCTGCATTACAAATAGCCTACTATCTCCAAAGTCCCCAGAGAAATTATATTACACTTAATCTATTTTCTTTGAGGGTGACAGGATCCAACCGTTTGGCATGTAGATCTTTATTAGCATAACTAACATTTGTTTGCTTTTGGCATTTGAAAGTTCTTTATAATCAGTTTTCTATTGTGTCTGCTGAAATTTTGCTTCTTAATGGCCCATTTATTTTCTCATTTTTTTTAAAGTAGAAATGGGGCTCTCAATATGTTGCCCAGACTAGTCTCAAACTCCTGGGCTCAAGTGATCCTGCAGTCTTGGTCTCCCAAAGTGCTCAGATTACAGGCATGAGTGACCACTCCCATCCTTAATGTCTCATTTGGTTTTTAAGCAAAAATCCTGCTGATTCTTCATTATGACATTCTATTATAGTTTTTAGAGTGGACATATTCACCTTCATTCTCTCACCTCTGAAAATCTTATAAATATAATTGCCCTGATAAGAATCCTTGTGGTGTGGAAGAATCCTTCCCCAAAGCAGACCCTTATATGCTTAAGTTACATCAATCGTAACATGTTTTCTGAGTTCTCTAACTAATTTTATAATCATCAGTTGTTTTTCTCTAACATTCCAGAACTCACATTTCAAAAGCAAATTTTAAATTTAAAATTAAATATTCACTATCTTTTTTTTTTTTTCAGACAGAATCTAACTCTCTAACCCAGGTTGGAGTGCAGTGGGCTGATCACAGCTCACTGCAGCATCGACCTGCCAAGTTAAAGTGATCTCCCACTTCAGCCTCCTAAGTAGCTTAGAATACAGACACACAATACCATGCCCAGCTAATTTTTTTTTTAAGAGATGGGGTTCCATTATGTTGGCCGGGATAGTCTCAAATTCCTAGGCTTAAGGAATTCTCCTGTCTTGGCCTCCCAAAAGAGCTGAGATTAGAAGTGTGAGCCACTGTGTCCAGCCTATACACTATATTTTGAAAATACATGCATTAAAATGTTTCATATCACATCTCAATTTTCAAATCAAGATGATAAATAATAAAACATAATTTTCACAGGAGCAGAAAAAAGTAGCAATATCTATTTTAAAAACGAATTCTGCATTTGCACCTAAAATAAATAACTGACATCAATAAACTTTCTAAATAAAATATTTTCTATTAAATATTTATATTCTAGTAAATAAAATTTCAATGTACAATTTGATGCATAGAAGTTTTAACATTAGCCATCATGAAGACAAAATAAAAACTGGTTAACTAATTAATATTAATTAGTTATTAATTAGTTATTAATAATTAATAGACTTACAAGAAATAAGTTCATCTGGCAAATTAGCCATTTGGTGAATTGGCTCCCACAGTTTTTATTATGAGGTGCTTGTAAGATTTGAAATATCACCAAAGCAGAATAAGTAGCTTTTTAATCTAATCAGAATAGGCAGAGCAGCTGTTTATAAAAATGCAATTTAAAATGTTCTACCACCTCTTTCTCAGAACTTTGCAAATTGAACTAGCATTTTTGCCTCTTTTTTAACAGACAAAGTTAGCAGTATTTTAAATGTTAATACATTTTAAAGTTCAAATAAAATAATATGTCATTCTTAGTCATATATATTTATAACTTCTATATATAAAAAAGACACTGAATTTTTTTAATACTCAACTTTTAGATTAGTAGCTCCAACTCTAGAAAGATGGTGGAGCAAAAGCAAAGAAAAATCTCTTTGGTTCCAGAAAATCTCCTGAAAAGAGGAAGGCTTATCAAGCCCTCAAAGCCACCCAAGCAAAGCAGGCACTTTTGGCAAAGAAGGGGCAGAGAAAAGGAAAAGGGCTCAAATTTAAGTGACTGGAATCATTCCTACATGATTCCTGGCAGAAGAAACATGAGAAAGTGCATCTCAGATGACTAGAAGTGAAACCTCATGCCTTGGAATTATCAGATAAATATTCCTTGGCCTTTGTTGTACACATCGAAAGGACTGATGGTGTGAGTTTATTGGTGCAGAGAACCACTGCAAGACTTCAACTAAAGAAAATTTTTAGTGGTGTTTTTGTAAAAGTCACCCCCCAGAACCTAAAAATGCTGCGTATAGTGGAACCTTAATGTGACATGGGGATTTCCAAATCTGAAGCCTGTCTAGGAACTCATTTTGAAATCTGGACAAGCCAAGGTCAAGAATAAGACCATCCCTCTGACAGACAACACGGTGACTGAAGAGCACCTGGGGAAGTTTGGTGTCATTTGCTTGAAAGACCTCATCCATGAAATTGTCTTCCCAGGGAAGCATTTCCAGAAGATCTCTTGGTCTCGTGTCCTTTTCACCTCTCAGTGGCCCGTTATGCTACCAAAAAATAGAGTGGGTTTCCTCAAAGAGATGGGCATAACTGGTGATCAGGGTGAACACATCAATCAGCTCATCTGCCAACTGAACTAGACCCAGGTACCAAACTGCAGTAAATTTTTATCAATGAGTGGAAGCATATGTTTTTGTTTTGGGGGGAATTTTTATCAAGTATCTTCAGAGAATATTATTTTCTGTTTTATCTTCAAAAACTGGAAAGAAAGGTTCAAAGAAAAGATAGTAGCTGGCTGGGCACGGTGGCTCACATCTATAATCCTAGCACTTTGGGAGGCCAAGGAGGGTGGATCAATTGAGGTCAGGAGTTCAAGACCAGCCTGACCAACATGGAGAAACCCCAACTCTGCTAAAAATATAAAAATTAGTCAGACGTGGTGGTGCATGCCTCTAATCCCAGCTACTCAAGAGGCTGAGGCAGGACCATTGCTTGAATCCAGGAAGGTGGAGGTTGCAGTGAGCTGAGATCAGGCCACTGCACTCCAGCCTGGGCAACAAGAGTGAAACTTCGTCTCAAAAAAAGAAAAATAAAAGACAGTAGCTCATGTTCATGGCAAGCAATTCTCATCACAGTCCAGTTCCACGGAAAACTTTCAGCATTTTCTACATTGGCTGCCACCTCGTCTGAATTCAGCACATTCCATGGAGGGAGGAGTCCTGCTTTGTTGCATCTTCTATCCTAGTGTTTAATGTTGGTAAATGAGTAATTCTAGCATTTGTACAAAGCTCCCTAAGACTCCTCCAGCAGTCGACCAAGCCTATAGACAAAATTGAATCTGGAGACATCTGGGGCCTTATTTTGAAAAAGACTTGAAATACACTTAGGAAGAAAGGCACAACAATAAATTTTCACTTGTCCCTGCTGTCACACACACACACAAAAATACACAACTTTCATCTAATACCAGAATTGAAATTGGAAAGGCCAGTACAAACATAGTTAATTTAAATACCTTTATATTGAATTATTCATGGGTCTAATGTATCAAAGACTTGGTCCCAACTGTGGAACTATTGCTGAGTCATGTTTTTATTGTCTATACCATAAAAATATTGTACTTATGAATATAAGATGCTGACATTCCCCTGTCTACAATGACAGAAAGGGGAACCAACTAGAGAAATTAGATCAAATTTATGGTTTAAGTGAGGTGTCTGGATCTAGAGTAGTAAGATTTTAAACAGGCAATCATCTAAATAAATATTCTTCAAAAATGTACTTGGTTTTTATTAATGGGAGCAGTTTCAGTTAATGGAATAGTGCTCTAGCTGATAAGTGTGAAAGAAATCCAAGTAGAAGTATGTTAAAAAATAAAGAAAAAGATACTTGATATGATTTCAATCTTCTTAAAGTTGTTAAGACTTGTTTTTTGGCCTAACATATGAGCTATAGTGAAGCATACTGTGATTGAGAAGAATGTGTGTTCTGTTGCTGCTGGATAGGATGTTCTATGTACGTCTGTTAGTCTTTAACTTCTGAAAATTATAATATGTCACAGTATGAATCTCTTTGGGGTCATCCTATTTGTTCTCTGGGCTTCCCGAATTTGTATTTCTATTTCCTTTCCCAGGCTTGAGAAGAAGATGGGAAAGTGCAGCCAAGTATAAAAATGCCTCTTAAAACCAGTTGGGCCGGGTGCGGTGGCTCAAGCCTGTAATCCCAGCACTTTGGGAGGCCGAGGCGGGTGGATCACAAGGTCAAGAGATCAAGACCATCCTGGTCAACATGGTGAAACCCCGTCTCTACTAAAAATACAAAACATTAGCTGGGCATGGTGGCGCGTGCCTGTAGTCCCAGCTACTCAGGAGGCTGAGGCAGGAGAATTGCCTGAACCCAGGAGGCGGCGGAGGTTGCGGTGAGCCGAGATCGCGCCATTGCACTCCAGCCTGGGTAACAAGAGCGAAACTCCGTCTCAAAAAAAAAAAAAAAAAACAACCAGTTGGACTATGATAAAAAGCAGAGGAAAGGAAGAGTAAATGGTGAAAGATGTGTGGCCTGAGTCCTGTTTACGATAGGGGTAGTATTACACTAATGCATGAGGAAAAGAAAATGGGGCTTTTCTACCAAATCTTTGCATGTAACTTGAAAGAGAGAAGAATGTGATACTGAAAAGAAAGGCTTGAGGCCCAGGATGAGCAAGGAGATTATGAGAGACTATCCAGCTGACTTAAATGACTTCGAATTCCCAAGGAGAGGTGCACCATAATTCAGAGTACTGAAAGAATTTATCATCAAAGTGCCATATTGTTGACACCAATTCTTAAAAACAAAAATACCCAAAGAGGAAATCTGGTAAAATGTTCTTTCAATTGCCCATAGTTAAAGATGGATTCTGCAGAGCCGTGAGCTCAAAATCTATGACATGCAAAATGCTAACCTATAGATTACTGAAAACAGGGTGTGTAAGTGTTTTGAAAAGGAACACAAAATCATCAAGTCCCAGCCTGTGGTCACTTAGAATAAATTGTGTAGATTTTACTTTACTTCATTCTTTGATAGAGCACTAGACTAGCAAGTCAAAAAACTGTGATACATGCCAACGAGTTTGATAAACTACACTCCACAGGCAAAATTCAGCTGGCTGCTGATTTTTGTTTAAATCAAGTGCTATCAGAATAAAGCCATGTTGGCCAGGTGTGGTGGCTCACGCCTGTAATCCCAGCACTTTAGGAGGCCAAGGCAGGCAGATCACAAGG
Source organism: Cebus imitator (assembly GCF_001604975.1). Lineage (NCBI taxonomy): Eukaryota > Metazoa > Chordata > Mammalia > Primates > Cebidae > Cebus > Cebus imitator. The sequence continues at coordinate 6,433,255 of NW_016107405.1, read as the reverse complement.
TCAGGAGTTTGAGATCAGCCTGGCCAACACAGTGATACCCTGTCTCTACTAAAAATACAAAAATTATGTGGGTGTGATGGCGGGCACCTGTAATCACAGCTACTCGGGAGGCTGAGACTGGAGAATCACTTGAACCCAGGAGGCAGAGATTGCAGTGAGCCAAAATTGCGCCATTATGACACTCCAGCTTAGGTGACAAGAGCAAAACTCCATCTCAAAAAAAAAAAAAAATTAATAAGTCATGCTTATTTGTTTGCGCTTATTTAAGACAGTGTGGTTCTGTCTCTCTCTTTCTCTCTCTCTCTCCTCTTTTGGTTGTGTACTGAATGTTTGTGTCTCCCCCCAATGCATATGTTAAAGCCCTGACCATTAATGTGGCTGTAATTAGGCCTCTTAAAGAAGTTAAATGAAGTCATATGGGTAGTTCTCTGATCCAATAGGATTATTGTCCTTAAAAGAAGAGACACCAGAGAGCTTGCTTGCTGTGTTCCCTCACGCTCACAAACCAAGAAAGGCCATGAAGACATAGCAAGCAGGTTTACAAGCCAGGAAGAGGTCTCACCAGGAATCTAATGGACTGGCACCTCAATCTGAGACTCCAAAACTGTCAGGAAATACATTTTTGTTTTGTAAGCCACTCAGTCTATGGTATCTTGTTGTCATAGCACAAGCCAACTAATTCATTCCTTCTCAACCAATGAGGAACTGAGGCCTCCAACTAGATTCTCCAGCCTCAGACAAGCATTCAGCTGACTGAACACCTGGCCAACATTTTGCCTGAAACCTCATGAAAGAGCCTGAGCCAGACTACTCCAACTAAACCCCTCCCAGGTTCCTGCCGCTCAGAAACTGTGTGAGAGAAGATTTTTGGTTTGTGTAAGCTAGTAAGTTTTTATTTCTTATGAATCATGTTTACTAACCTTACAAATAAATCCAAGACTAGCTCATTTGTATGTCTACTCTTTCCCACAAATCACTTGTAAATCTCTAGTTGTTGAGAATAAAAATATTTAGGACATATTTAAAAATGTTTCAAGTCTCTTTTTCCTCCACTTCATCTTCCACACTGTCAGTAGTTTTTTTTTTAAATACAAACTTTGCCCCCATTACATTCCTACTTAAAATTCTTTGATAGCTCTCTATTATCTACAGTTGAAAACCCAGACTTTTCAGAAGAGCAAGCTATGTTCCTCTGTGGCCTGATTCCACTTTTCCCATGCATCATCCTGGCCACAACATTTCCAGATTCTTGTTTTGCTTGATAAAAAGCTCTCCAAGCAAAAGAACATAATCTCATTCATTATTGTTTTTCCATGGCCCAGTATAGTACCTGGCATATGGTTGGTGCTAAATAAATTCTTTCTGCTCAGCCAAAAATGATCCATGTTGCTTCCTTCAAATTTCTTTTCTGTCTCCATTTACCAAAAATCTATTATCTAATCACCACCTTTCAACCCCAGTGTCATCTCTCTTCTTGATTCCTAATCTTATAGAAATAGTATAAGATGTTCTCTACATAATATTTATAGCATTTATATTATATTATAAAATTGTGATTACATTCAAGTCTTCCTAAGTGGACATAGGATAGGTGTCATCATTCATTTTTCTTGTCCTTAAGGATTGTTGAATCAAACTGAAATCCTTAGCCTTATACCTTGAAACTTTGGATTCAAAAATCCAGGTCACATTGTGTTCTGAGTCTGCTTACATCAGCCCTCTCGGCCTCACTGAGGAGAACCCTGCAATTTAAATTTCTAATTTTCTCCCAGATTTGGCCTACACTATAATATTGTGCCTCTCCAGGTGGCATAACTCTTTAGTTTTGACTAGTTGCCTTCTGTGGCTCCCCTATAAGACCCTACTCCTGACTTAAATATCAACCTAGAGACACAGGCCTCACTTATATTCTTCATTCGCACTATCCCTCCTCTCAGGTTAGAGAGCCATAGAGAGAATCAGAGTGCCCACTGACCATTCCCCTGGCTCCCAGGAACTGACCACTGCTTCACTTTCAGCTCACTCACCGTGGTCCACTTACCAAATTTATTATTAGACAGCAGCTGTAGCTGCATTAAAACTGAGCCTGTTGTACCTTGAACAATAGGGATGTCTGGCCTTGTTCTGTGGAGAAGTCAATGATTATAGTCAGATCTTCCTATGTTCAGCTCTAAAGATAAGAAACAAAGCCATTTCCTCTCTCCTTTTTTCTTTTTATCCACCAACTCTGAGCCGCAAAAAGCACAGAGCATCAATCATGCTTTGCACAAAGTTATCTCAAAATTTGGCAAACAAGTCTCAGCAAGGCATTTGACAAAGCCTTTTCTGGCATTATCACACATACAAAAAAGGCAGAGATATAAGTTATATACAGGAACAATCAAGTGGACAAATATATAGTTAAGTATTCATACCCAAAGGTAATAAACATTGTGCTATGTGTCATTATGGAGTTTTCCAGTCACATGTCACATAGCTCAGTCTTCAGTTTTTCCCCCGTCGATGTTTTTATTCCTACTGAGAATAACATTACAAATTTTATTATTTTTTTGCACATAGCCAAGTAATTAGAAATGCATTAGAGAATCGGATCATGACTCTATAAAATCTCTGAATGTTAAAATAATATATCATATATTTTCAAGATGAAATTTAATGAGAAAAATGTAAAATCCTTCACTTGGATAAACGTTAATGCATAATTTCAATGTGGGGGCTATGATTTAATGACAGACCTTATGAAAAGAGTAAAGGGTTTTCATTGTACACAATTCCCTAATATGTAAGTGCTTTTGTTTGGCTGATGATTTTATTTGCACAGAAGAGACTCCAGTACATAGTAGGCATTCAATAAATACTGCTTGAATGAAGGAGTCAGGTACAAGTTCCAGTTACTACAAAAAGTTATTAAAAGCTTAGGCTGCATTAATAGAAATACAGACAATAGAACAAGAGAGGAGGCAGTCCAGTTTTGCTCTCTATAGCCGGCCATGGTTATATTAGGTTTATGTCCAGTTCTAAACAATATACTTTAGAGTGGATGTATAAAGCAGGATTACTCAGAGGAAAGTTGCCAAAGTTACAGTGACACTCATTTTGCAGCAGAAATCCCAAAAAACATGACTCCAGGTGAGGCAGCAGGGTGACTGTCTTTAAATGTACAAAGATCCATCTATGGAAAGGAAGGGTTAGCCTCCTGCTGGTGGTGCCAATGGGGAGAACTGAAACAAGTGTTGGGAAGAAAGAATTCAGATTAACATAAAGGATTTTCTAAAACTATTTAAAGTCATATTTACAGACCTAGACCTATTTAAAGATACCAGAGTTGTCTTAAGAACTAGGGAGTTCCTACCTTTGGAAGTGGTAATAGACAGCCACTCGTCAAAAATGTTAGAAGGAGGAATAAGAACATCATAAATCATAAGGCTGGAAAATATTTAAGATACCTCCAATTCCTTATTCTTTAAATAACTGCAAAATAAGATAATATCAAAGATGAAACAGTGTTCTTACAACTCACAGAAACCATAAAAATAAAGCAAAAAATACAAGTTCATTCACCAGTAGGTCATGTGTATCTCAAGAATATGGACCATTCTGGCCAACATGGTGAAACCCTGTCTCTACTAAAAATACAAAAAAATTAGCCAGGCATGGTGGCACACGCCTGTGGTCCAGCTACTTGGGAAGCTGAGGCAGAAGAATCGCTTGAACCCAGGAAGCAGAGGTTGCAGTAAGCCGAGATTGTTCCACTGCACTCCAGCCTGGTGACAGAGCAAGACTCTATCTCAAAAAAATGAATAAATAAATAAATAAAATAAAGAATATGGGTCTGAAAAAATGTGATGAATTCGAACAATATAGTGACATGAATGTATTTGATTTTCATCAGGTTTTCTCTAAATATACTTTTAAAAAATAGACAAAACTTTAAAATATTTTATTGTAATGATTTATTAATGTACTAATAAAAATGGTAACGAAAATGATAAATTTACGAAATATTTATGTGAAAAGTGACCTTGATTGTTAAGATATAACTTAAACCAATTCTTTCTTTTCTCTTTTCTTTTTTGAGACAGGGTCTCATTGTCGCCCAGGCTGGAGTGCAATGGTGTGATCACAGCTCAATGCAGCCTAGACCTCCTCGGCTCAATCAATCCTCCCACCTCAGCCTCCTAAGTAGCTGGGACTACCAGCATGTGCCACCACACCCTGATAATTTTTGTATTTTTGGTAGAGACAGGGTTTTGCCGTGTTGCCCAGACTGGCCTTGGTCAACCTGCCTCAGCCTCCCAAATTGCTGGAATTACAAGCATGAGCCACCATACCCAGCCTAAGCTAATTCGTTATTACAAATCTCCAAAGTGTCTGTCTAAATGCAGATTAAACACCTATAGTGTTGAGATATTTATAACCTCAATCCATTTTGAAATTAGGTATAATTGTTAGAAATTATTTTGTGTTGTCATCCACCTATTCATCCTACTCCTGTCCTCCAGAGCTTCACAAAACTACTCCAAACCTTGCCACACATTACCTTCTAGCAAATAATCACAGATAGCAAGTCCCTAATTCATTCTCCAAGTAAAATATCTTCAATTCTATCATGGCTGTTGCCAGAGAGTGGCCTAAAAATACATTGCCTAGCCATATGCACTCTTCAATTTGATTAAAGAACCTCCTGAGTTGAGTTTTTCAGAACAGAACACAATACCCTGGTGAGTTCTTTCCAGGGTGAAGTTGAGAAGCTCTGTTCCAGTCTTCGCCATGGATATTCAACTTTTATTATGGAAGATCACAAAAAAAACCCTGACATACTGAGCATATTTTCAACTAAAATACCTCTTGCTACTTAATATAAATCATCATATTACCTGGCAGTGGTGCTGATCAACACAAGGAGTTATATAAGTAGTGTAATGGGTCCCCAACATATTGTTTTTAAAAACATGGGAAGTACAACCGAATCAGTCAATAATGTGTTGGAGGCAAATATTATCATCACCATTTACAGATAAGACACAGATTAAAGGACTTGTTCAAGGTTACATAGTCAAGAAGAAACAGAAATGAGTTATCTAAATCTACTGTGCTATATTTTTCACTTCACCATGTTTCTATATGTTTTCCACGATCTCTATCTATAGCAAATTTGTAACAAATAAAATTATCCATAGAGTAGTATGGAATTAGTAAGAAGTAAGTTTACTTTTTATGCATTTCTTTATTTTTTTGAGACAGGGTCTCACAATATCACCCAGGCTATAGTGCAGTGGCACTACACAGCTCACTGCAACCTTGACCCTCTGGACTCAAGTGGTTTTCCCACCTCAGCCTCCCGAGTAGCTGGGACCACAGCTGAGTGCCACAACATTCCACTAATTTTTTTGTTTGTTTCACTTTGTAGAGATGAGCTCTTGCCATATGGGTCTCTAACTCCTGGCCTAAAGCAACAGGTTTACAGGCATGAGCTACCGTGGCCAGCCAAGAAACAGGTTTAAACATATAACTCTGTTGCTTGTTTTTTGCCTTCCTACATACATCTTAAAAATATCTGAACAAAAGATAGGGGCTTGTTTAGTACTTTCCAAGAACAAGATTCTTCTTATAATATTTAAAAAAGAAATGATAATTCAAGTTGTCAGGTGATTTTTTCTTAAGGGTCTAGACTGATGAGAGTAGCATTTTATGCTAACGCTTAACATGATAAACAAAATAAGAATAATTATGTGGTTGAACTAAAAATTATGAACTATGGATTCAAAATTTATTAGCATTGACCTAAAAGCCATTTAAAAGACTGAAAGACTGAAAGTGATACCAGCTTTCACCAGCTTTTCAGTTCCTTTTCAGAAGGGAATCGATAGATCCATTAGAGCCATAAACCTATGTAAGCAGAGAGGTTTCAAATGGGACCCTGCCTGACACAGACTGTGCCTGTTGCCCGGAAAGTAAGAGGAAGGTCCCTGAACTAAAGAACTCAAGGAACTTCATATATGTAATTTATACACCACCCAATGGCCCCAAAAGTCCTATTTTCTCGTAAGCTCTGAGACATGTAGGTGCATCTACAATGATTTTTATTCATTGCTGAGATATATTGTGGGATTATGTCACAAAGTTCACTTGATAGAAAACCACATTCCCTCTGAATTCACTGAGATATCTCTGTCCAGCTCTGTTGCAAATTTATAGAGAAAAAAAAAAAGTGCAAATCTGTCATTTCCACATAGTAAGTATTCCCCAAGATGAGGAATTCTAGTCCGGTATGTCAGGATGACCATCATGGTTAGGAAAAGATGCTTATTTTATAATACAATTAGCTAGAATAGCTCAACCTCTTGCCTTCCTGGATGATGACACTCTCCATGGTCATCTGAAGGTCTAGCATTTTACCTTGTCATATTTTATTGCATTCTCTTTCATTCTTTTCTCAGGAGCCTCATTTGGCCCTGTTTGGCCTTGATCCACACTGCACAAACTGAAAACAATTTCTCACATAAAATATTTATTTGGCTGTGGAAATAAGTTTTCCCTTATAGTTTTATTCTCTCAAAGACAAGGAAGGAAGAAGCACTCTTGTCCCTGAAATATTTAATCACTGTTCCTCTAAAGATGGGTAGCTTGCAACAAACACAATTTATTTCCCCCAATTTATTTTGGAATACGTTGAAATCATGAAAAGAGCATTTTATTTAAAATCAGAATGTGTGACCTTGAATCCAATCTCTGACACTACCTTGCTAAAAGTACCTTCACTTCTCTACTCTGAGTCTGGGTTTTGTTTTCTTTTGGGTATGAAAACAATACCCATTTCAGAACTATTGTGATGATAAAATTAGATAAATTACATGAAAACAAGGGGTATTCATACTGTGTGAATTTTCTATCTAGAGATGTAACTATTGTGAATAAGGCCATTGACTTTGTAAATCCTCAGAATTGCAAACATACATAAGGTGTTTATCCAAGAAAAATTATTATCCCAAAAGTAAAAGCCAATATACTAACAGATTGTGGTAAAATCTCTATTGAGTATATTATTTTTATTAATATTGTTTATTTGGCAGATCATAATTATATACATTTAATAAAAATGTTATGTTTTATATATTATGCAATGTGACATGACTAAATCAAGCTTATCAATATATCCATGATCTGACTTATCATATTTTGTGGTGAGATATTTGAAATTTACTCAGTTATTTTGAAATACACAATATATGGTTATTCACTATAGTCACCCTGCTCTCCAATATATCACAAAGCTTAATACCCCTGCTTAACAAAAACACTGTACCCCTTGACGAACAACTACTCAACTATTCATTTTGTTTAATATTTTGTTGAATATTTTTGCATTTAGGTTCATCAGGTATATTGGCCTATAATTTTCTTTTCTTGTAGCGTCATGGTCAGGTTTTGGTATCAGGGTAATGCTGGTCTTGCAAAATGAGTGTTGAAGTATTCCTCCAACTCTAGTTTTTTGAAAGAGTTTAAGAAGGATTGGTGTTAGTTTTTTAAACATTGGTAGAATTTAGCAGTGAGTCATTTAGGTCCAGGGCTTTTCTTTGTTGGAAAATTTTTGATTACTGATTTAATTTCCTTACTTATTATTGATCTGTTCAGATTTTCCATGCCTTCATGATTCAATTTTAGTGGGTTGTATTTGTCTAGAAATTTAGCCATTTCTTCTGGGTTATCAAATTTGAGGTCACTTAGTTGTTCATAATATTAGTTTATGGCCACTTCTATTTCTGTTGTAACACTCATATCTCTTTTTTTCACTTCTTTTTCATTTTATTTGTGAGTCATTTTTTTCTTAGTTTAGCTAAAGGTTTTATTTTTTTTTAATCAAATCTTAATTTTTTGATACTCTTATCATTTCTGTAGTTTTTATTTATGTATTAGTACGTTCTCATGCTGCTATGAAGAACTACGCAAGACTGGGTAATTTATAAAGAAGTTTAATTGACTCACAGTTCTACATGGCTGGAAAGGCCTCAGGAAACTTACAGTCATGGCAGAAGGCACCTCTTCACAGGGTAGCAGGAGAGAGAATAGTGCAAGCAGGGGAAATGTGAGACGCTTATAAAATCATCACAACTCATAATAACTCACTCATTATTATGAGAAGAGCATGGGGGGAAAACCCCATGATTCAATTACCTCCCGCTGAGTCCCTCCCATATGGGGATTATGGAGATAATAATTCAAGATAAGATTTGGGTAGAGACACAGCCAAACCATATCATTCTTCCCTGGCCACTCCAAAATCTTATGTCCTCACATTTCAAAATGCATTCATGTCTTTCCAACAGTGCCCCAAAGTTCTAACTCATTCCAGCACTAACCCAAAAGTCCAAGGCCAAAGTTTCATCAGAGACAAGGCAAGTCCCTTCTGCCTATGATCCTGTAAAATTAAAAGCAAGATAGTTACTTTCTATATACAATGGGAGTACAGGCATTGGGTAAATACACACATTCCAAATGGGAGAAATTGGCCAGAACAAAGAGGCTATAGGCCCCATGCAAGTTTGAAATCCAACAGGGCCATCAAATCTTAGAGCTCTGAAATGATCTCCTTTGACTCCATGTCTCATATCCAGATCATGCTGATGCAAGAGGCAGCCTCCCATAGCCTTGGACAGCTCTACCTCTGTGCCTTTTCAGGGAAGAGGCCCCCTCCTGGCTGTTTTCATGAGCTGGCATTGAGTGTCTGTGGCTTTTCCAGATGCATGGTACAAGCTGTTGGTGGATATACCATTCTGGGGTCTGGAGGACAGGTGACCCTCTTCTCACAGCTCTACTAGGCAGTGGCCCAGTGGGGGCTCTGTGTGGGGGCTCCAACCCCACATTTCCCTTCCTAACTCCACTAGTAGAGGTTCTCCATGAGTACTCCACTCCCGCAGCAGACTTCAGTCTGGACATCCAAGTAGTTCCATACATCCTCTGAAATCTAGGCAGAGGTTCCCAAACCTCAATCCTTGTCTTCTGACCACCCACAGGCCCAACACCACGTGGAAGCTGCCAAGGCTTAGGGCTTGCACCCTCTGAAACAACATCTTGAGCTGTACCTTGGCCCCTTTTAGCCACTGTTTTAGCTGAAGCAGCTGAGAAGCAAGGCACCATGTCCTGAGGCTGCATAGAGCATGGGGGCCCTGGGCCTGGCCCACAAAACCATTTTTCCCTCATAGGCCTCCAAGGCCTGTGATAGAAGTTGCTGCTGTGAAGTCTCTGACATGCCCTGGAGACATTTTCCCCATTTTCTTGGTAATTAACATTTGGTTATTTATTACTTATGCAAATTTCTGCAGTGAGCTTGAATTTCTCCCCAGAAAGTGGGTTTTTCTTTTCTATCTCACCATCAGGCTGCAAATTTTCGACTCTTTTATTCTCTGCTTTGTCTTGAATGCTTTACTGCTTAGAAATTTATTCTGCCATGTACTCTATTCTGCCATGTACTCTAAATCATCTCTCTGTTTAAATGTTCCACTGATCTCTACTGCAGGGGCAAAAATGCCACCAGTCTCTTTGTTGAAGCATAACTAGAGTGACCCTTACTCCAGTTCCCAACAAGTTCCTTATCTCCATCTGAGACCACTTCAACCTGGGCTTCATTGTCCATAGCATTTTAGTCAAAGCCACTCAACAAGTCTCTAAGAAGTTCTAATCTTTTCCACATCTTCGATATTCTGAGCCCTCCAAATCTCTAAGAAGTTCCAGCCTCTGCCTATTACCCAGTTCCAAAGTTGCCTCCACATTTTCAGGTATTTTTTTTTTTCTGAGATGGAGTCTTGCTCTTTCATCCAGGCTGGAATGCAGTGGCCTGATCTCAGCTCGTTGCAACCTCTGCCTCCTGCGTTCAGCAATTCTCCTGCCTCAGCCTCCTGAGTACCTGGGATTATAGGCATGCAACACTGCATCCAGCTAATTTTTTTGTATTTTTGGTAGAGACGGGGTTTCACCATGTTGGCCAGCTAATCTTGAACTCCTGCCCTCATGATTCACCCGCCTCAGCCTCCCAAAATGCTGTGATTACAAGCATGAACCACCTCACATAGCCATTTTTGGGTATCTTTACAGCAGTTCCCCACTTCCTCAGTACCAGTTTACTGTATTAGTCTGTTCTCACAGTGCTGTGAAGAAATACCCAAGACTAGGTAATTTATAAACAAAAGAAGTTTAATTGACTCACAGTTTCACATGGCTAGTGAGGCCTCAGGAAACTTATAATCATGGCAGAGGGCACCTCTTCACAGGGTAACAGGAGAGAGAATGAGTAAAAGCAGGGTAAATGCCAGACACTTATACATCACCAGGTCTTGTGAGAACTCACTATCACAAGAACAGCATGGGGGAAACTGCCCCCATGATTCCATTACCTCCTAATGGGTCCCTCCCACAACATGTGGGGATTATGGGGAATACAATTCAAGATGAGATCTGGATAGGGACACAGGCAAACCATATCAATTTTATTTCTGCTCTAATCTTTTTTATTCTCTATTCTCTTTTCTCTAATAACTATGGACTTTGTTCATTTTTTAGTTCCTTCAGGTATAATATTAGATTCCATATTAGAAATAGCCTCATTAATGGAGCTAAGAAGGGCATTAAAGACCTTCATGTATAAAATTTAAATAATGGAAGATTTACTCAGAAATAAGTTGGAGCATGCATGTATTTATAAAATAAACATATTTGCAGTAGAAGGGAAAATTTTTTTTCATTATTAATATAAACTGTCTTGTTCCTCAGGAATAAGTAATAAAGTTACTGAATATTTTGAGATCTCTAAATAGGCATATAGTGAGTTGAATGCTTACTTGAGTTCAGATTAAAAACAGAGCAGCTAAAGATTTCAAAAAGAAACGCTTTTTTTTAATATTGACAAGAAGGATCAATGAACTAAAATCCTAAGGTAACGCGTAATAGAAATAGCTGTGAGGTATATATACAGGCTTTTTTGTGTTATTATCCTAGTATTTTCAGCCACCTGGCTGTCGTTTGAGGTCCCCAGTATATTAAACATGCCGAGATAAACAAAATTACTTGAACTGAAGATTTTCTTCAAATGTGAAGATAATTGCTTGCTCTCTTCCCTAATGAAATTTAGTACAATTTATATTTACTGCAATTTGTAGAGTTACATCACTTACCTATCAAATAATATAGAGAAGGCTCTACAATGTGGTAACAAATGATTTTGACAGTTACTCTCTATGTTCATGTTATTTTGTCAGCTATTCACCATAAATAATGACTTACCTCATTTCTGTTTTTTAATGTATGTTATTTTACAATGAATCTCCATGTAGTCTTTCTTCTTATCTAATACATATATTATTACAATCAATTATCAGTTGTCTATATTTACTTCATGTGCTATTCTTTGTTTTTAAATTTTAATACTGTATTAGTCTGTTCTCACATTGCTAATAAAGACATACCCAAGACTGAGGAATTTATAAATGAAAAAGGTTTAATTGACTCACAGTTCTACATGGATGGGAAGAGCTCACAATCACAGTGGAAGGCGAGTGAGGAGCATGGTGGCATGCAAGAGAGCATGTCCAGGAGAAAACCCTTTTACAAAACCATCAAATCTCATGAGATGTATTCATTATCACAAAAATAGCACAGGAAAGATTCGCCCCCATCTTTCAATCACCTCCCACCAAGTCTCTCCTACGACATGTGGGAATTATGGGAGCTACAATTCAAGATGAGATTTGGGTGGGGACACAGTCAAACCATATCAAATCCATAATTTTTTCCAGTAAACACTGGTAAAATACAATAAAACATGCCATATTACTTCTCTTGTATTCAAAGAAACTGAGTTACTTGGTATGATTTACTTTAAGTAAATCTTTGTTTTAATTTGAATATTAATTTTGCTATTTCTGTCAACATAGTAACTTTTATACTATATTTTATCTGTATTAAAATCTTTAGCAAGGGAATTAATTTGAATCTATTTTCTGTCCCTATTAAAGCTCTATTAGGAAAACCAATAAGTGTGCTCCCTTTTTTTCCAACCTTTAAAAGACAAATCCAACTCATTTAAAATCCTTCATCAGAAATTGAATTATTTCAATCAGGGACCATGATTTCTAGAAGTATGAGAATCTTTTTTCAATTTCCTAAACAGTCTTCTTTGGGGATATGTCAATATGGCAGTTTCATTTCTTATGTGCTACCTCACCTAATAAAATATAACACAACATAACAAATCATATGATATTAGAAAAGTTGTCAAATGTATGACAATACATTTTCTTCTCTAAATACATGAAGCTCAGATCTGGGAAATCTATATCTACTTTAAAAATAGGAGTTAAGTAACAGAAACCAATTTTGTTTCACAATGGAGTAGGAGATGACTAAGAACAGAAAAACATTCATTTATAAGTACGCCAAACTTAGGGCTAATGAATCAACCTAGTTGTCTAAATATGGATAACAAGTGAGAATTAACAATTTCTTTATATTTGAGTACCTCTTGGAATGTTTACACTATTCAATTTCCCATGATTTGTCAAAGAACTCTTATTACAATGGACTTAGGGGAGACAGAACAGGGCACAATAGTGATATTTTGCAGTTTTCCTTTGTTCTGTCAAGCAGTCAAGCAATTCCTAAGCAGTAGTGCAAGGACTTCTGCTGGGTTGGCTTGCAATACTTTCATAAATTTGGCCAGTAAGGAGACAACTACTTCAAAAGGGTTTTTTTTTTTCAGTTACATAATAATTATATACACCAAGTATACAAACTTAGACCCATAGCAGATCTCAAAACAGCCCTGAATCTTAGCCTGGCTCCTCTCAACTATGGTTAAATAATAGTTCTGCCCAGCCAAGAACCTGCTAGGAGACTTGCCTACCTGTGTTCCCATGGCAGGCTTGCCAACATCAGTCCCACAGCATGCCCCAAAACAGCCCTAAATCCAAATGGATTTAAAAGGTTTATTACTTATGGCACAGCAAGCAGCATGAGCTTTATGTTTGCTCATGCTGCCAACCAACTCTACAGGGCAACAAAGAAGCAGGTCTAGGTGAATAATGTACACATAGTGAATCTGTGATTGAACTAGGGGAAATTGAGCTTAGGAAATGTGGAATCTGCCATTCAAGCTCCACCCAGCTGTGGGGTTTAAGACCAACAGCCAATAAATTGAGGTCTACCCAGGGCCTAAACTGATGCTCCTTCACAAGGTGCAGCAAAATCTAAGAAAGACCCATTCTTTTGGTAAAGTTTAAAACTTATTTTCTTGGTCCAAGCCTGGTGTGCTTAGGGAAAACTCCCAAACAATTTTATTCAAAAAGTTAAAATAAGCTACTATATAAAAGTTATCCAACATATGATATGTGTCTCAGCATCCTTAGTCTTCTCCTTAATACCACTGTGATATTTTTCTCCATTTTTCTTACGATAATTTTGCCTTAACAAATTTGACTATACTCCAATTTCCACTGTAAAACAAAGCAAACAACAAACTCTCCTGGACTGCCTGAACCCCAGTCCATTTGACTAATACTTACCTCCTTCCTGACAGCTCCACAGACTTAGATTCCAACTTTTGCTAGCTATGATATTATTAAAACTCAGGTAAATTCCAGGTTTGAAACATCATCATATAGCTAACTATAGCCATATCTTTTCCTAAGATGCTTCTTACCATCATACAGCCTTGAATCAGTCCCACTGTGAGACTATCAGCTAGTCCTGAACACAGACTGCATCTCACACTTGGATACAATGATTTAAATTCCTGACTATTCTATAGGAAGCAATAAGATTAAAAATGTTCTCCAACCTTAACTCCACCTCTTTCCTGCCTACTTTTTCTCTTCTTGCCAAGTTGTAGCACATCTCAAGTAGTGAAGTTTTATGAACTCTAAAGCAATGAGATAAAGGAAAGATACTAATTTTGTCAAATCTCCTTATTTCCTTTATCAATTTGGAGAAAATATCCCTTTCAGGAACGGCTGGTGTAGTATTTGTTTCTGAATGAGCTTCTGTTTGATCAGCCTTCCTGCAGACAGCTATCAACACCAGAAAGGGGACTACTTGAAGGTACAGCACAGTGAACATTCATAGAGAGTCAACACATAGAGAAGGAAGTTCACAGGGTAAACTTTCTATTGCTGTAACTGTTAGACTAAAGACAAGCAACAATTGGCAGCTGGACAAAAGTGTGTATTCTTTCTGCCCCAAAGAACCAGAACACAGAATTTGGAGAAAAACAAAACAAAGCAAAAAAGCTGGTATAAAGTGAGTGATAACCCAAGAAAGGAGAAAGCAAGAAAGTGAGCTGAAAGTCTGAGTAAACTGTTTCACTACTGAAATATCTTGCCGAATCTTAACCATACATGAGTAGGACAAACTCAGGGCAGGCCAGATAAAGAGAACTAATGGGAGATTTGAACTTTAATGCAAAAAATACAAAATTTACAGTTTGAGTACATCCAAGTTAATAGCTTGCTTAGAAAAAAATCAACAAGACTTTAGAAGAACAATCAAACTGGAGTCTCTGTGATACCACATTCAAAATACCCTGAATATATGCCAAAATTTCTCAATATATGGAGAAACAAGAAAATGAGACTCTTTACAGCAGGTGCCTGGACTAGGGTTGGGCAAGCTAGAACATAAGTTAGGGTCGGAACCTGAGAATAAGAATAGCCTTAAAACTTTTGTTCCAGGTTTCTTGTTTGCCTCACACAACTTCAGCCCTAATCAACAATAGCATTCAGTGATAAACCATGTCGTAATTAGCAGACAAGGATTTTAAATCAAACATTACAAGTATGTTTAGTGTCCTAAAGGAAACCAGAATCATAATTTTTAAAGAGGTAGAAAATTTCAGGAGAAAAATAGAAAATATAAAAAATAACCAAATGGCCCTTTTAGAATTGATAACACACATATGAAATAAGCAACTCATTGGATGGAATTAAGAGCAGAATATTGATGACAGAGGCAAGAATTAGTGAACCCTGAAGATAGTTTGATAAAGACTGTTGAATCTGAAGAACAAAAAAGAAATGTGACCTTGCAGGACCCTGTGATTAAGTGACTACATTTTTATGAGGCACTTAAAAAAAAAAAAGAAGGGGAGGCTTTCTCAGTAAACTCACCACAAACACTAAAGCCTCAGATGTATGAGTGACCTTGACATGTTTGCTGGACACTAATACCTTTTGCTGAGTTCCAAATCTTCTGTGTCTCTTTTCAGTAGGGTGGGTGTGGGAGGTCTTTAGTGGGTACTTCCCCTGAAAGAGAGTGTTGCATTGTGGAGGATGAGTAGTTTGAAAAAACACATCTGCCAGAGACATCAATTTACGTTTAAAACTATGAGATCATATAAATTACAAGACAGTTCAATGAATTAAACTATAATGTTAGAATATTTCATCTATAAGATCAAGAAGTGGGACTTCAATTGTTTAGCAGGAGCGATACTACACCAATCAAAAAGGGAGTATATCATCTGCAATTTTTCAAGAAACTTCTATATGTAAGGCATTCTGCTAGAATCTGTACACTATATTTTATTTAATTTCCTCAAACAACTTAGGAAATAGATTTTTTCACCCTGATTTTACAGATGAAAAATAATGTCAGGTAATGTAACTTGCCCAAGTGATAAAGTGTAGATTCAAACACAAATCTACCTGATGTTTTTCTAAACTATAAACGTTTTTTCCCATCAGCCTCCTTTTTATCCTAACAGCTTTTAACTCAAGGTCATTTTCTTTTTTATTTGCTGTTTTAAATATATACAAAAATAAAATTACAGAAATACGAACATACAGGTAAGAAGATAAAAATTAGCTTGCTACTCATATTTTTTAAGTGACCTATAACTTAAGCTGATGATCTGCAACAGAATATTATAAATAATTGTTTGCTTTGAGCCCTAGCATATAGGACATCTTTTACTGTTGAAATGAAAGTACTAAGTCACGTAATAGCATATAATAGTTGTTTATTACATTTCATTGTCTATCACCTCTCATTATGTTTTATTTTACAACATACTGTTTTTCATACACAAGTTATTTGATATCACTAATTATAACACAATCCCACAAGGAGAAATGCTCTTCTCCTTAGAAATGCCTGCTTCACCTTGTGGTTTCTAAAAGACTGTCAGAATAAAAAGTGCAAGGGCTGAACATAGTTTAATTTCAGAAAATATCTGGAAAATAAATGTGATAACCAGCATTAAATTTCTAAAAGACAGTTGCTTCTGAAAGCCATGTATGTTTCTTTATTTCTATGTGTGCAGCTGCTGCTATCCTTTAGTATGTTACATATCTTTGTCCTTGGGACAGCACTCAGAAATGGCATTGTCATCTCTCAAAACACTCACAGCCACAATCCGCCACTTGTGCATTTTTCTTTTTTACCATCTAGTTGTCCTTTTCTTCCACCTCCTTCATAAATGCCTTCTCAATCACTGCCCTCTCTACAGATTATTTTATGCTTGTTTCCCAAAGCCTTTAACATCAACTACTCATGTGAGTTCAAAGTGATTTATGATTTAATTCTTTTTCAAATTTACATTCCCTTCTCTGGTCTCTATTAATATGTTCAGCCTTAAGACAAGCAGGAAACCATGTGTCCCTCTTTTCCATATATTTTATGAATAATGGCATTTTGGTTGATCACTGCTGTGACCTGGTTATCCACATCTAAAGCTCTCCAAATGCCAGAGCTCATGCTCAGATGCTCTTATATTTTAAATGTGTGCAGTAGCCCTATAAAGTCAATGACCCTCTTTCTTCCCTGTTAAAATTTTACATCAAATATCTTACTCCTATTTTTCCATGAATATAATCTAGTCGGCCCATATTTACGCATCTTTTCAGCGTCTATAGTATTTTACATTATTGTTCTAGCCATGTTATAGTGTTCTTATTATTGTTTCATTTCAGAACAAAATGTAATCTTGTCTGGCTTTAGAAAATTACCATTCAGTTCCCCTAACATTCCCTTTCTTGTTTCAGGCAAACACTTTCTACTACAATTCAAGAATCAACTTTCTATATTCTGGATACAAGGTAATTTGCAAGTATTTTTCCTAGTCTGCGGCTTATCTTTGCATTCTTTTAACCGTTCTTTTCAGAACAAATATTTTTAATTTCTACATATACATGAATGTTTGCATCAGCACTATTTACAATTGCCCCCAACTGGAAACACCTCAAATATGCTTTAGTGGGTTAATGAATAAATAGGTACATCTATGCAAAGGAATTTTACTCAAAAATAAAAATGAATTAATTCTAGAACACAACTTGAACCCCAAAGGCGTTTTCGTCATAAAAGAAGTAAGTTCCTGAAAGGTTAAATACCATATGATTCCATAATATGATATTATAGAAGAATGCAAACAAACAGAACGATTGGAACAGAGAATAAATAAGTAGTTGCCAGTAGTTAAGAGTAGGAGAGAGGGTCTGGTTAAAAGGGTTAATATGAGGGAGCTCTTTGGCATGGTGCATTGTTCTGTATCCAGGTGGGATGGTGGTTACAAAAATCTATACATACATTAAAACTTGAAGAACTCTATGCCAAAAGCAGTGAATACTACTGTATATACATTTATTTAAAAGGGTAAAACAATAAAAGTTAAAAGAAGATTAACTTTGACTTTACTCACAGGCATCAAGCAATCCTCATTGTGCCCACATGGTAGTAAATTCCAAGAGTGGATGCACTGCTGTCTATGCCAGCTAAACCAGCAGTACCCAACCTTTTTGGCACCAGGGAGTGGTTCTGTGGAAGACAATATTTCCACAGAGGGGGTGGGAGTTGCAGGGGGAATAGATGAAACTGTTCCATCTCAGATCATTAGATTGTTATAAGGAGCTCGCAACCTAGATCCCTCACATGCACGTGCAGTTCACAATAGGGTTTTTTTCCCTATGAGAATCTAATGCCACTGCTGATCTGACAGGAGGCAGAGCTCAGGCCTTAATGTTAGCTTTCCTACCACTAACCTCCTGCTGTGCATCCAGGTTCCTAACAGGCCACAGACCAGTAAAAGTCCACACCTGGGGATTGGAGACCCCGAACTAAACATTTTGTGCATTTTTAATTAAATAAAATATCCTTGCTATTGCAATTATGTTTAATTACCAAAAGTCATCCCAATTGAAAAACAAATGCTCATAATTATCACTATTATATAAAGTTCACATTAGAATCAATATTACTATTTGACCAATTTAGGATGATATCCACACAAATCATTCTTTTTTTTTTTAAGTCTTTGGTCTTCCATCAACAGATTTATAGCTTTGTATCTAATACCAACTTCTCTTATTCAGCTTGTTTCATCTGACTTCAGTGTTATTTCCCTGGTGCATATTCTCAAATTCAAGGAGTTTTATTTATATTATTTCTTTCCACTAAATTATCAACTAATTCAGAGAATAAATAAGGGCTCTTCCTAGTTGACCTTCTTTTGAGTCAGGAAGTGAAGTTCCTTATGGCCAAACTTTTTTATTTAGAAAAAGGAAGAAGGTGTTAATTGAAAAGTAGCTAAGAAGGTAAGTGATAATTATTTACTCTTAGCAATATGAATGCAATAGTCTAATGATAGAATACTATGTGTTTACTTCTTGTGTGCAGTGCCAAAGAATGGTTATCATGTCTTAGAGATGCTAATATATAACTTGGTAATTTAGGAAGAAAAAGCATGATTTAACTGGACAGTAATTAACATGACAAATTATGGGGCAGTCACTCTTAGCCTTCCAAGATGAGAAAAGATTAGGCAGAAGTTACATTCTAATGGACAGTCAATACATGCAGAAATAGTTTCAGACACTTTCTAATTGGGAAATATTTTACCATATCTTTCTGTGAGTTACTTACACATTTTAAATTAAGAAAAATAGGTTGTAACCAATAGAAGATTATAAGTAAAATAATTATTATGCTTTTTTTCCCATTTCTACCACTATAGACAACTTGTATTTAAGAGATAGATGTTGTTTAAATTGATCTCATGCCCCAAAGAAGCACTTGTTAAGTCACAACTCTGGTTGTTTCACTGATGCAAAGATTACTAATGACTCTTCAGGCACAAACACCCATATTAAAAGAAGATATGGTTTTAAAATTAATCTGGTTTTAAAATTATATTCCCATACTGAAGTAATTAATCTTTTAATGATGGAGTTCATTATTTCTATAAGGAAGTTTGAAGGAAACATGATATTTCTAACCTAAAAATAAATAGAAAAGTATCCACATGTGTAAATGTCAATCGATTAATTAAATTGCAAAGAATGTATAAACTGTGATATACTCCAAATGACGTGCTCTTAACCAATATTTTTGAAGATATTAGGGGGCTTTTTTTTTCCAGACCAGATTGCCAGGAATATATGGTAGAATTAGAGCAGTAAATATTATAACAACATTTTCTAGTACTCACTCCCCCTAAAAGGGTTTTCTAAAATCAGAATGCATATGCTTACTGCAGCTCTGTTCCTAATAGCAAAGACATGGAATCAATCCAAATGTCCATCAGTGATAAACCAGATAAAGAAAATGTGGTACATATACACCATGGAATACCATGCATTCATAAAAAGGAAGGATATCATGTCCTTTGCAGGGACATGGATGGAGCTGGAGGCTGACATCCTCAGCAGACTAGCACAGGAATGGAAAACCAAATATTGAATGTTCTCACTTACAAGTGGGAGCTGAACAGTGAGAACAATTGGACACATGGTGGGGGACCAACACATACTGGGGCCTGTAGGGGGCTGCAGAGGAAAGGAGAGCGTGAGGAAGAATATCTAATGGAGGCTGGGCTTAATACCTAGGTGATGGGTTGATCTGTGCGGCAAACCACCATGGCACACATTTACCTGTGTAACAAACCTACACATCCTGCACTTATATCCTGGAACTTAAAAGTCGAAGAAAAGTAAATAAATAAATAAATAAATAAACTTCAGATTAGAAGAACTTATTTTCAAAATAAAAATATGACAAAAGGCTACTACCTAGGATACACAAAGAACTCTCACAATACAATAATCAAAGTAAATACACAAAAAGATAAAATATATGAATAGACAGCTCATAAAAGAAAACATGTAAATGGCCAATAAGCACATGAAAAAATGGTTACTATCATTAGTCATCAGGGAAATACAAGTAGAACCACTACTGGAAGCCTCTACAAAAAAACAAACAAAAAACCTCTACAAGAAAAAAAAAATTAAGAATGGCTAAAATTAAAAATATATAGACAATAATAAATGATGGTGAGAATGTGAAGCTACTGAAACTCTCATATATGATTGATAGGAGTGTAAAAAGCTTAAAACACAGCTTCTTTTTTAAAAAACAAAACAGGTTTGAACAAATATGTTCATAGCAGTTTATTCATTATACCTGAAAACTAGAAACTTCTCAGGTCTTAATAGGAGAATAGATAAAATGTGGTAGGTTCTACAGTGGAAAACTATTCAACAAGAAAAAGAAAATAAGTATTAACACATACAACAGCACTGATGAATCTCAAAGCAGTCTGCCGAGTGAAAGCAGCTTTACCTAAAAGAGTAAATAACACATGATTCAATTTATATAAACTCCTAGAAAAAGTAAAACTAATCCAGCCAGAAAAGAAACAAAAGAATCTTGGTGGAGGAGGGGGATGAATGGAAAAGCACATGAAGGAATCTTTCTGAGCAATGTTCTGTATCTTGATAGGGTTCTGAGTTACACAGTTACATGTATTCATGTGTACTCATCTCATAGTATACTTAGGATTTGGACATCTCATTTTATATAAATCTTACCTTAAAATATATAAATGTAAATATGAAAGTCTAATTAATATGTGCTTTTAGATATTTTAAAGTATTTGAGGGGAAATACTGATGTTTGCAACTTACTTTGAAACGCATTAATAGAAAGGACTGATGGATGGATACAGGGCTGTATAGATGGGTAGGTATGTGATAACGTAATATATAAAATAGAAGAGCCTAGGTAGAAGATATATATAAATTCTTTCAAATCTCCTTAATGTTTGAAAATTTTTTTCAAAAATAATGAGATTAAAAAGGCACTTACAGAAAATGTGATTTTTATGTGATTTTAAAATTTTTCAGTATGACATTTTAAAGGTAATGGGGATTTGGTCATAAATTTAGAATAACTTAGGTTTAAGTACCAACTCAACTACCTTCCATCTGTAATTTTATATACAAGTTCCTTTGCCTTCCTCAGCTGTGGTTTTCTATTCTATAAAATGAAGATACTAACACTTGAGCAACAGAATTGTAAAGATATTTACCCAGGAGAGAATACTAGCCCTTTGATAACTACAGATTCCTCATCATTCCTCAGTATTTCTCATCAAATGCAATTCCAGGAATGTCATGCCCATGGGAAAGATTTTTGCAGTGTGTGAGAATATTCGACCTTGTGGACTTCTAATAGTATGTTCCAACTTTAGGATTTCATGTTTGGACATGTCTCTGCAATTATTTTTCTTAAGATTTAGGTATTTTATTGTATATAAATGTTACCTTAAAAATAAAAATAAATATTAAACTCTAGTTAACAACATGCATCCTTTAAATATTTGAATATAAGCACAACTTACCAGGACATTGTTGAATTTAATGTTATTTACCCATTCCACAACCTAATGATACGAAATGCTGCATACTGCTTTAAAAATCTACAGCAAAATCACAGCAGCCCCCAAAAGAATGAAGTAACCATACTTGTTAATCTTATACTTAATTTATAAACTTTCTTCTTAAGGCTATTTAAGCTCTCGTAAGCACTTTGAGGAAAATATCATCACTAGAATGGAGGGAGCTACCTTTAAATCTCCACAACAAGAAAAAAATTTTAAGATTTATTGGCTGGCAAAAGGAAAAAAATTCTATCAGGTCCAAAATGAATGTTTTATATATATGTATACTTTTTCTCATTCACTATAAAAACTTGACTCTGACAGAGAAATGATTGCTCAACACTCCTTTGAATGTGCTTACATGAGAAATCCTCACTTCATGCTTCGTCATCATCATGGCCACCATCAATTATAGCTCATTACACTGACTCTAAAGAGAAAGAGCCTGGTTTGGAAGGCCAACGCAGCTGGGAAACACTGCGAAGATTTGGCATACAGAACACAGATATAATTTTTGCTGCTTTCTATCAGAAAAGGTTTTATAGCAAAAAGTAATGTAATCGATGTACTTATCACAGTTGTAAAAAAGGTTTAAATTTGAGTTTGCTTGTTTTTGGAATTAAGCCTTTTGGGAAAGAACAAAGTACTCTTTTATGGTATGCCTTTTAGAAATTTCTTAAGAATGAATAGTTTTTATTAGCAAATTAAACGTATTAGATATAAAGTTTATTGTCTTTAAACACAGGAAAATTCTGTTTGGGCACATCTTTTAAAAACTACCTTTTGAGGAAATCTGATTTCCCTGTATCTAAAACAAACTACTTCAAAATGCTGACATTTTGAATTTTACTACAATGTTATATTTTGTGTGTATGTGTGCTGAAAATTAACTCATCATTTCCATTTATCCAGCCTTGTTCTTTAAGCTAAGCTCCTCTAATTCATTTGAATTTCTGTTCTCAGATGTAATAGAGTAATACATTTATATATGAACATATTCAAATAGAAAATATCTACAAAGCTACATTTATAGCATTTCTGCTTAATGTGAAGTTTGCCCTCTTAAGAGAGCTTCCCCAAACATTTGTATCTCTAGAGCTAAGAGAAATTATTATAACACAATGTATTTTTACAATGCTGAATGACTCCTCACGTAAACAAGAAAAAGAAAATTGAGAATATGAAATTTTTAATATGTGCTGTGCATATTAAGAATGTATCAAAAAAGAAATTCTACTATAAACTATCATATCAAGTTCTTCCAGAACAGTGGTCCTCAACCAGAGGTGGTTTTGGGCCCCAAGCAAACATTGGCACAATCTAGAGACATTTTTGGTTGTCACAACCAGGGGAAGGGGATGCTTACTGGCATATAGTAAGTAGAGAATAAGAATGCTGCAGGACATCCTACAGTGCACAGGATAGTTTCCCAAAACAAAGAATTATCCATCCTGAAGTGCCAATAATGTTGCAGTTGAGATACTCTGTTCCACAGGAAGAAAATAAGTCAAATTACAAAGCCCGTTTAATCCATTAAATATAGACAATAAAACAATTAATAAAGGTGATAATATACATAACAACCTACACAATAAAATTGGTGACAGAGAGAGCAATAAACCTTCCCAGCTTCACTTTAATGTTTAGGCTTCCCAGGCTGACACAACAGAGGGTTGAGTCATGTACATAGAAGATGTTAGTATACCTTCCTTGTAATGATGACAGAAAGCCATCTGCATGGCAGACTCCTTCCTCTGGTTCTAACACCGCCACCAACACTACAACACTGTTTCAGCAACAATTTCCCAGAAGTCGTAGAATTGCTGAGAATTAGTCATATAGTTGTAAACTACACTTCTCTGCTAACTCAGGCTCCATAGCTGGATTGACAGACTCCATTTTCCGTTTATTTTTGCAAATTATCATCTGTTGGAGCAGTCCCTTTAACCATTAGATTGAACTACATTGGTAAACAGAGGTCAAAGACTTTTTTCCTAGGTTTCATGACCTCTGTGTACATGAGGAGATGCAAGTGGATATTTGAGTTTGAGGCACCACCCAAGTCCACTTACTAGAAGCATCCAGTCCCCCCTATAAATCTTCACACCAGAAGCCACTGAGCCACATCACAGTAAGTTCTGATTTAAAGAACCTCTCTAAGTATTGTTAAATGGCTATGCCTTACAAGTAAGGCTCTAACAGGTGCCTAAAGTAGAAAAATTCATTATAGAAATAACCATCACAGAAATCTATCTTAATAATATTTATTGTTGTCAGAGCTTGCTGGCTAGTCACCTATTATCCACCTACCATGCCCCAGATTAATTTTCAGCCTTTCTCTGTACCCTTTCTCTATTCCTCAAGATTCTGAACCATACAGACTGCATCTTGCCAACTGGCTCCCATTTGTATTCAGCCAGTGGGAGGTGGCAGTATCAGAGGGTAAGGGGAGAACGACGTTTGTATATTCCTTGCTCTACCTAAGGTGTGTTTTCTAACAGTGTTTTTATCCTTCTGTTACAGCAGTTCCTGTCCTGCACCCTTTGTCCAAAAACTCCAGCTGTCATTAGGCTACTAACGGCATCTCAATATTGCTAGTCTCTAAATTATTCAATTTCCTTGCTGACTTCCTTAATCCTGACATAGCTTTCTAAATTCTTTCTTCCTTAATATCTCATGTTATCTGAGTTCGATGGTTTCTTTCTGGGACTCTGATTGTTATAATGGATGTTCTACATGTTACACATATTACATACATTTTTAACCACTCTATTCATGTAATAACTTAGTTTCTTTGAGCTGCAATAGTAGGTGAAATTCTCCATAAACAGCACCTATCAGAAGAGAGCCAACCAGGAAGGCAACTCACTGCCAGCCACCACCAAATATATTACAGTAGCTACAATTTAGTAGTTAAAGGATTAACTTCCATATTATCAAGATTAATAGGGGACATGAATGACAAGATCTCTTATGACTTTCTACAATATAAAACATTCACTAACACCAATAAAATTAAACTAATTTCAGCACTAGATCATTTTGCATGAACAATCATTTCTACTGATGATGTGTCTGTCAGATCACTGTGTTATTTTTAATATATAGCAGGACTGCAAATTTATTAGACAGTTTACAGCACTGACAAGTTATGCTGATCTCAGCAGTGTTGCCAAGCAAATAGAAATATTATATGAGGGCAGCATTTGTTCTATACAAAAATTTCTAAGCATATTTCTCCCTTATTTAAATTTGTTCATGGAAAGCATTTTCCACAGATAAGTGAACAGTAAAAGTGTTTGCAATGTGCTACTTTATTCCTATCCAGAGCAGACAAAATGAGAACCATGTTTTCATAAATAAAAAGCAACAGACCATGTTATTGCCCTCCTCTGTAAGTCCTCTACCCATGAATGTATGTGCAGTGGGCGAAGGCTCTGCTTCAAAGTGGACAATGGAACTCAATATTGATGAAATTTGCTGATGGTCAGTTTTTGGATAAAATGTTTCAGCACAGAACACAAAGGCCATATTTCCTCTAAATACAGCAGGTTTAATTTGATTTGGCTAGTTAATAATAAACATAGTGATTACAAAAGTAAATCAACTAAGAAAAATACCGTACTACAAGGAACTTATGTACTACATAATTTCCAACCATGTTCTAACCGGTAAGAGTTTAGTTAAAGCCTTAGTGCGCCAGAAGAGTTGCCCAACATCTTTGGTATGGAATTCAAATTTAAAATAATTTAGTATAGCTTACTTATTTAAAAAAATCTGGATACATTATTAAATCACTTGCAATGCTTTGATAATTCATAGAGAGCGTAAACTTAGAGGTAAAAGAAAAAAAGTTGTTGAGGCATGATTAAAGCACCTAACATTTACCCAACTTCCCTATGTAAGTCAAATTCATAGTAAATTCTGAAAGACTGCTTGAATAACTGATTATGTTATCTCCATTGATACAGGAATTTTTCCCTTATGTGCTAATTAGATGCAAATCTTAAGGCAAAACATTATCCTCATTACCTATACTTTGCATATATAAATATATTTAAAATATACCAGTCATCAAGAGGAAATAAAGTTAGTGTCCTTCCTATTTTCTATTACAATGTGCTACATTTATGTAAGAATAAATAACTCTTGATTAAAGGGATTTGGCTACAGTAAATCCTTGAAGAGTCCAAAAGGAAAACCTAAATAAGATATATGCATTGATGTGTACTTCAGAATTAAATAAAAATCAATTTATAATCTAGATGCATAGTTTAAGAATTTATTTTTACAGCTGGAAAGGCTAACTTAAGTCATTATTCATTAAGCATCTACTATATAGTCAGATTACACACTAGACACTCTTAGGGACACAGAAATATAAAGCATTACCATTCAAAAAGCTGTCCTTACAGAGATATAATATAGTTTCATAAAGTTGTTAAATATCTGACAGTATGTGACTATGATATGATAGTACATTGCTGTAAGATGATGTCATAGTTTAGGTTTTCAACCATACATTCACATTCTTGACTCAGTATTAATAGCCCCCACCCTACACACAACACACACACACCACACCACACACACACACACACACACACACACACTTCCCAGAGTACCAAAGTCCTTCCAGCATTGCTTGTCTTTCCTGAAGTCTGTCTTTACCTGCTCTCTAATGAAAATAAACCCTTTTCATGACTGCTTCTGTTTTTCCAAACTCCCACCTTGAAGATTTTACAGTAATATTTTGATCAAACGGGTAATACTGTTACAATAAAGAACATTTTGGCCAGGTGTGGTGGCTCATGCCTGTAATCCCAGCACTTTGGGAGACCAAGGCAGGCAGATCACTTGAGGTCATTAGCTTGAGACCAGCCTGGCCAACATGGCAAAACACCATCTCTACTAAAAATACAAAAATTAGCCAGGAGTGGCTATCTACTCAAGAGGCTGAGACAGAAGAATCACTTGAACCCAGAAGACAGAGGTTGCAGTGAGCCAAGATTGAGCAACAGAGTAAAACTATCTTTAAAAAAAGAAATAAATAAAAAAGAAAAAAAACAAAAACATTTCTACTCTGTCTACTCTAAACACTAACTTTCAAAGTAAAAAGAAGTTTTCTTTTTCTGTTTTTTGTTTTTTTTTTAATTTCCTGTAGCTTACAACTGTCAGCTAGGTATTACTCATAATTTATATTTAGTACTCTTTTAACAATAGCTTGAATTTATGTATTGATTTCACTTTTAAAATTCTATTTTCTAATGAACAACAAAAAATGAAAAGGGCCCCATTACAGAATGGCTTATAAATGTAATATTTAACAAAAAATAATTCTCACAACAATCATGTCATAGACACAACTGAGCCTCAGATAGGTCTGAAAGCTTAACCGTAGTTTCAGAGTTCAAAAATGGCAGGGGACCAATCCAGATCCATTCTTTAAAGGGAAAACTTTGCATTGTTTCTACCATTCATTTGTTCAGAGTTTGGGCTTTTATCCTATTGGGCTAGGGGGCTGAAGCCTGAGAGCCAGACCCAGGTAGCTATGGCAAAGCTGGCAGGTGGCTTTTACCATAGGGTTGTGTGCTGGCAGACACCATGAAAGGATGAGAACATATTCAGGGCAAGTATAGCCTAGTGGCTCTTAGGAAAGAGTAAACTCAACAGCTCTGAATATGTATGAGAGTTTATAGTCTTACAGCTTGGAGAAATAACACAAAATGTCCCAGACTTTTCTTTTTTTAAAACTGGGATAGAGGTACAGAATACCTGAAAACAATAGGAAATAATTAGTCTCACCTTGGGTGGTTGGTTCCTCAGGCTTAGAATAGTCCCCAAGAGTAAGTTCCAAGCTGTGAAAAGTAGGGAAGCAAGAAAATATTTGGTGCCTGAGGTATGAAACAGTAGTCAAAGTTGATAGCGTCAGAAGGCTGGTATTTTCAAATAATGTTAAGTTTTACTAGAAAATAAAGTTATGTTACACAGCTGAATAATGTGAAAGAAAATTAGAAAAAATAACATTTGACACTCATTAGAATTCACTAAATTTTAGCTAAAACTTCCATTACAGATTTGAGAGTAAAAGTGTATTCTTATACAATGTATAAATCATAACATATTCAAAAATATAAAATTGCATTATGAAATCTACATCTTAATACTTTCCCTCAAGACTAGTGAAATTCCCAGTGTTAATTTTAGAAAAAAATGTGTATTCTTTTAATTAATCAATACTTGTAAATATATTATAAACTATGATGAGTGATATGTAAACTAAATTTTAAATTAATTTGAAAAATACAGTTGCATTTCCTGATACAAGTATGAATTATCAATTTGTGAAACTCGGATGCCACCTATTGTTTAGAAAAATAAATGCATCTTTTTTTGAGTTCTATTTTTGCTAACAACTTACATGTCTCTGGAAAAATAAGAATATTTTACCCATAAAACAGTCTGGGGTCTCCAATCATACAGAATAGAGTTTTCAAGGACATAAAAATATAAAATAAAGTGCCCCTAAATTTACCTTAGGTTGGAAGAAGTAAACCATCTCTAAGTACCCACTTCTTCAGAGGAGTGCCTAGTAACTTTTTTCATATGTATATAGTTTTTAATGAAAAGTTTTAATATTATTGTCAATCTGCATGCAGTTATAAAATATAACACAGAGTAATCCCATTTACTCTTTATCCTGGTTTCACCCATGAAAAATGACTAAAATATCATCATTGACATAGTCGAGATACAGAACATTTTTGTCATCACAAGGATCCCTTATGTTGCCTTTTTATAGCCATGCCTACATCCTTCCTGCCCCACACTAATTCCTTAACCCTTTACAACCACTAATCTGTTGTCTATTTCCATAATTTTGTCATTTCAAGAATGTTCTACAGATGGAATCATGCAATATAAGGACATTTGGGCCTTGCTTTTTTCATTCAGCATAAGTCTCTGGAAATTTACACAGGTCCTGGTATGTACCAATAGTTTGTTCTATTTACTGCTGACTAGTATTGTATGAAATGGATGTACCATTCCATCTAGGTCATCTAACAACCGAGAGGTCCAAAAAGGGGTGGAGAGTATTGTATGATATGGATGTACCACAGTTAAACAAACTTAGGAAAAGACTACACTGAAACAAACTGTGGCACATCCATATCATACAATACTACTTCTCCCCTTCAAGGGCATCTAGGTTGTTTCTAGATTGTGGATATTACAAATAAAGCTGCTATGAACATTGGTGTATAGGTTTTTGTGTAAACATAAGTTTTTCTCTGGTATAAATGCCTAGGAGTGCAACTGCTGGGTTGTATAATAGTTACATGTTTAGTATTTTAAGAAATTGCCAAATTATATTTCAGAGTTGCTGTACTACTTTATATTTCTATCAGCAATGAATGAGTGATAGAGTTTATTTGCATCTTCACCAGCACTTCACATTGCACTTTTTTATTTTGGCCATTGTGATAGATATGTAGTGGTATCTCGTTAGTTTTAATTTCCATTTCCCTAATGGCTAATGATGTTGGACATCTTTTCAGCTGTGTATTTGCCATCTGTATATCCTCCTTGGTGAAGTGTCTTTTCATTGATTTTGTCCTTTTTCTAACTGATTGTTTCTTACTATTAAGTTTTGAGTGTTCTCAATATAATTAACATACTAGTCTTTTATAATGTATGTCATTTGCAAATATATTCTCCTGTAATATATTGCAGCTTGAATTTTTATTCCCTATAACACCTATAACAAAGTCTTTCACATAACAAAAATTTCCAATTTTAGTGCAATCTAATTCATTGAATTTTCTTTTAATGGACTATGCCTCTGGTGTCAGGTCTAAGAGCCCAAGCCCAAAGATTTTCTCTATAACTTTTTTCTAAAATGTTTTATACTTTTATGCTTTATATTTAATTCCATGATCCATTTCTAGCTTATTTGCATAAAAAGTGAGACTTAGGTCAAAGTTCAATGTTTGGCCTACGGATGTATGGTTGCTCCCACTCTCTTTATTTGTTATCTGTCCTCTATTGAATTGCTTTTCTATCTTCATCGACATTCGGGCATATTTGCATAGGTCTATTTCTGGGTTCTCTCTTCTGTTTCATTAATTTATGTTTCTATCCCTCCATCAAAACTACTATACAGACTTGCTTACTATAGTCATATAATGTCTTTAAATCAGGTAGAATGATTCCTTCCACTTATTCTTTTTTCAAAATTGTTTTAGCTTTTCTAGTTCTTTTGCCTTTCCATATAAATTTTAGGATAATCTTGTCTATATCTACAAAATATCTTGCTGGGACATTGATGATATTTTATTAAACCTACATCTCTACTTGAGGAGAATTGTCATGTGAGTCTTCCAATCTACAAACATATGCTGTCTCTCCTTTTATTGAGATCTTGTATTTCTTTCAACAGCATTTTGTAGTTTTCATATAAGTCTTGTACATGTTTTCATTTACAAGCATGTCATAGAAGTATTTCCTTTATGAAAACATATATTTAAATTTGATGTCTACATGTTCATTGCTAGTATACCTAAATACAATTAATTTTTTATGTTTACCTTGTATCTTGCAAATTTGACAAACATACTAATTCTAGTAGTTGGTTTTTGTTTGTTTGTTTAGGTTCCTTGGGATTTTTTACGTAGCCAATTACGTCATCTACAAATCAGAACAATTGTATTTTTTTCTTTACAATCTTTATGCCTTTTATTTTCTTTTCATGCCTTTATTATGCTATCAAGAAATTACATTACCATGTTGACTAAGTGAAGTCACCTGAATCTGAAATTTTCTTTGTGAAAAAATATTTATTTACATTTCTTTAGTAGGGAGAAGTCTATTTAGCTTATATGTTTCTTTACATGTGTCATAAGAATCTTCAAACAATATACTTCTATATGTTTTCTTTCCTGCTTTGTCCTTTATTTCATACATGTTGTATCTCCATATTTATATATATTACTAATTTTTAAAAGGTAAACTTCCTATTCCTCTTACATTTGCTATTTCTACAGTCCTTTCTTTTCTTTTTTATTTTTTTTAAGATGAAGCTTCACTCTTGTTGCCCAGGCTGGAGTGCAGTGGCAAAATTTCGGCTCACTGTAACCTCCACCTCCCAGGTTCAAGCGATTCTCCTGCCTCAGCCTCCTGAGTAGCTGGGATTACAGGCATGAACCATCAAGCCTGGCTAATTTTGTATTTTTAGTAGAGACAGGACTTCTCCATGTTGGTCAGGCTGGTCTCAAACTCCTGACCTCAGGTGATCTGCCCGCCTTGCCTCCCAAAGTGCTGGGATTACAGGTGTGAGCCACTGCACCTGGCCTCCACAATACTTTCTTTGTTCATATCTAACTTTCCATCTCTTGTCATACTCCTTCTGCCTAAAGAACTTCTTTTAACATTTCATGTCTGCTGGAAAGGAATTATTTCTGCTTTTTGTTGTGTAAAAAAGACTTTCACCTTCATTTTTTAGAGATATTTTCACTGGGTATATAATTCTAGAGTTTACTTTTTTTCTTTCAATCTGTGTTATTAAGATGGTGCCTTCTATTGTCTTCCGGGTTGCATAACTTCTAAAAAGAGGTCTGTTGTAATTTCTTTCTTGGTTGCTCTCTGGGTTAACTTTCTTTTTTCTTAGGCTGCCTTCTGCCACACATAAAAGCCAAGTTGAAAAAATATTTTTGATCTCTAAATTGTCACAAAAGTCAAGTATTCTTAATTACAGCCATTCATAAGTTGTTTTGATCTTCCTGTCATTTCTGATACACAAATACATTGGAAGTAAAATATTTACCACAGAAAATGTACATAAATATGATATTCACAAAGGTGATGAATTTGTTTTACTTCTCTAAATACGCCATTATTTTTAATATTTCTAATTAGCCACTCTGTGTGAGAACATAAAGAATCATTGTAATTCCTGCCTATTTTTTAAGATATTTCTTTAAATGTCAAATAAGTTGCTTCAAAATGATACAAACTGATTTCCTTTGGTGGTATTAAGCTTTATTTTCTCATTGACTATATCTACCTCTAAAATTAAGGAAGAACAAGGACATTTATTCTTCTGATACATAATTTTGCTATTACACACACAAAGCTCAAGATAGTGTATAAGTCAAGATAGACTGTATTTTGATATGGCTAAAGAAACTTCAGTGGCTTACGACAACAAAGGTTTATTTATGCCCATGCTAGATGTCCACTGCAGGTTGACTGAAGCTCTGCTCTGTGTCATCTACACTCCAAAATCCTGATCAGAGCAAGTGATCATACCAAGTTTCACATCAAGGAGGTGGCAAGGTATTTCTGAAATATACTTCAGTCTACTACAGTTAGACTTATATGCAGACAAAAACTTGAATTTTCAAGTCTGGGTCATCAGTTGTCATATGCTGCAACCTACATTTGCCTAGTTTTTGATCATGTGCCAATAGGTGAAAAATATAAACCTTCAATCAAATATTTTTCAGAAACTATAGGAAAAGAATATAAAGGATGGCTATGAAGAATATCATTTAAAATAAAATTTTGTAATTATGTGTGGGTTTCAATAATCCTGACATTAGAAACATCCATAAAGATACTAATGTAAAAGTTAGGTATATTTTAACCTAAGAAATACTGAAAAAGTCACATGATTACTTAATCTTTCCAGCCCAATATCAAAGTAAGAATTTTATGCAAGAATAGAGTAATATACTTTTTACTTCTATAAGAATCTGTTTTTATTTTTCTTTTTTCCTTTGTCCTCTTTCTCTGTGTCTAAATTAGATAATAGAATGCTCCTTTTCTCAAGTAGCCTCTTAGTTAATGATTCTCAAAATCCATGGGCAGGG
The DNA here is from genome assembly GCF_001604975.1 of Cebus imitator. Lineage (NCBI taxonomy): Eukaryota > Metazoa > Chordata > Mammalia > Primates > Cebidae > Cebus > Cebus imitator. The sequence goes on along the minus strand of NW_016107405.1, from coordinate 6,400,684 downwards.
TAGCAGGACAGGGAAAATTTGTTACACCATAATCACTGGCAGCTTTTTGAAACAAAATATCTTTGCATTTTTCTCCCTTCCATAGTCCTCTATCCCCACCATCACCTATTCACACTCTCAAACATATTTTTCAGCTATTTTTATGCCTTTCTATAGGAAGAGAGCAAAAGTTAACCAGAGATTCTATAGTAACTTCTTTCTACTAGCCTTGTTAGAAACAATATTACAACCATAGACTTTGTCATGGAACCTGCAAAGACAGAGTAGGTATACACCTAAATGTAGCTACATTTGAATAGATGATATCTGTCTACAAACTTTATCTTAAACACTATGGAATATCATTCTTTAAAGCCCTCTGAAATAACTAATTTATATTAATTACTAAAGATATTTGTAGGATAAATATATTAATTGTAAGCCACTACCAGTCAATTTCACCTAAACGAAAACAGAGCTCTATTGAAGAGAAAAAGAGTTAACTAGTAGAAGTTAGGAAGTGCTTAAATCCTAGACCACTGTAGCATAATTTGACGTACTAGGCAAATGACATTACAAAGACCTCAAGCATTTAGGAGGAATGGGACATGAAAACAAAGAGAAAATATCTACTTTTGTTGTAGTTTCCCTCGGATCACACCCTCCAGTGATGGAGAGTATGTTTCAATATATACGGAGGAGTGATCCATAAGGTTATCATTTTTAAAAACTCATATACTTTATTTATAGTGAAAAAATTTTAAAGATGATATCTTAAATATCTTAAGTTCTAAGCTATATGATTCCTTTTTATTTTCTTTCACATTCGTTTTAGTGAAACTAAGTTCTATTACTCTTAATCGATGAAGAAACCTAGGCGCAAAAGATTAGAAAATTTTTGTTCATATTTCTCTGTGATAGAACTAATTGGAAATATTTCCTGACCCTCTAGGCAAGTACTTATTTCTGTTACACAACGCAAAGTTTTTACTTCCATACTGCCTATGTTGGAATAATTTGGTGATCCTAGACACTACTCCCACCACAAATTGTAAAATGGGAAAACCTGATGTAAAGCATGTAGTCTTTTTCTATGAACAATTTGGACACTAACACATTATTAACTGAAGACTGTTAGAGAATTACATGTTCATAATATAACTTCTTATGGCAGCTTTTACACCTTATGGGCCCGATAAGGTACCAGATAATTTATTTTTGCTTCCACGGTTCTTCAGAGATTGTTAACTGTCTACAGAATTCATAGCATGGCAATCATGCCTTTTATCTTGTCATAGGTTTTTAATATACATTGTCAATTTTGTAAGGTTTGAAATATTTTTATATGTAATCATTGACAGTATTACTGTTAAAAGGCTCTTTCACTTGTAGCATCTGAGATTTGGGAACAATGTAAACAATACTGAGACAAATTCAATTAATAGAATATCACAACTTTTTTTTTTTTTCTTATAGTATCTATCAGCACTTAGGCAGCTTCTATGCCTGACTCACAGGAGGAAATTTTCACAAAATTTGAAAAGCAAATGTGTATCTATACTATATATCAGCTCCAATTTCTTTATAATTCAGTGCCTTCTATCACCATAACAAGTCAGGCCCTTTAATGTATAGAAAGATTCACTATTAAGAGAGAGGCCAAAGGAAAGTGTTGTTATTTTCCTTTTCTAGTGCATTACCCCAACTGTTGCTTTTTCTCAGGAATTTTTGATATCCCATTATATATAGGAGCAATTAACTAATAAAATTCCAGTGGTCTCCTGAACTCCCACCTTCCAAGTTCCTATTCTTATACTTTGTCTTCCTTAAGATCATACTTTGATACTTTAATAATAATAATAGAAACATTCCAGGGCATCAGAAGATCGACATTTCCCATAAGACTTCAGGGCTTCTGCTGGCATTCAGATTCTTCAACAATCCCAATAGTTTTGAGTTCCAGAGTAGAGGTGGCTCACTTAGCTATGAAGGCCTTCAGTGTCCACTCAAGTCTTTTGAATAAAGTTGGATGATTCTTCTAACAAGTATGTGTGTATGTGACTAAAAGAATGGTAGGGTACAGATATCTAAACCTGAAGCACAAATCAGAAATCCGTTGTGACATTCTATTACATCTTAAATTTATCTTAATTAGATAGAAAGAAGAAGTTTCTTACTAACTTTTAAGAAACATAAAAATAAACAAGGATGATTCATAAAACACATGTTCCCCTTCTTTATTGTCTCTGAATGGTCAATCTCCAAAAAGCAGGATAGAATTCTTAACTTGTCATACTTATAAATAATAATCATTGTAGTCTATTAATCTCATATGCTTCTAATAAGAAGAAAAATGACACTTGATGTGGTTGGCTCAGTTTCATTTTCTTCAGAATCTCCATTATGTATACATTCTTTAAAAATCCAGCATTCCTCAAATATTTTAGTTACATAGACTACATAGATTTTTAAACATATATGTTTTACCTTATTTTTTAATTTATGCCTGAGTTTTCAGGGACATAATCAACATTAAACAAACAAAAAGTAATGCAACTATCTCCAGATACACTTCTTGTTAATGATTGAGCAGGTTATTTCAAGGAAAAAAGCAGACCTACATTAATGTGGAAACTGAAGCAGTAATCTAAACCAACTCAACAAAAAAAAAAAAGCCTAAGACCAGATGGCTTCACTAGTGAATTCTACTAAACACTTGTTTAAACAAGAGTTAATGTCAACCCTTCTCAAATTCTTCCCCAAAATAGAAGATGAAGGAGCACTTGCAAACTCATTAAGCCAGCATTCCCTGATATCAAAGAGAAACAACACAAGAAAAGAAAAGTACAGGTCAACATGCCTGATTAACTTAGATGCAAAAATTTTCTACAAAATACTAGTAAAATTAATTCAGCACCACATTAAAAGATCATACATCATGACAAGTGGGATTTATCTCTAGGATGCAACAGTGGTTCCATATACAAAAATCAATCAGTACAACCATGCTCAGTAACAGAACTAAGGGTAAAACTCTCATGACCCTCATAATGAATACAGGGAAAAAAAGCTTTTGACAAAATTCAACACCCTTTCATGACAAAAACTCTCAACAAACTAGAAATAGACAGAAATTACCTAAATATAATAAAGGCCATATTTGAAAAGCCTGTCACTCACATCATTCTCAGTGGTGAAAAACTGAAAACGTTTCCTGTAAGATCAGGATCAAGAAAAGGACGCCCACTTTCACCACTTCCATTCAACAAAGTACTGAAGTCCTTGACAGAGGAATTAGACAATAAGAAAGAAAGAAAGGCATCTAAATCAGAAAGGAGAGAGTAAAATTGTCTGTTTGCATATGACATAATCTTCTAAATAGAAAACTCAAAGACTGCACCAAAAAAAACAAAACACTTCGAATTAATAAATTCAGTTAAGTTGCAGGATATGAAATCAATATACAAAAAACAACTACATTTCTGCATACTAGCAACCAGTTGCCTAAAAATAAATTAGGAAAACAATTCCATTTGTAATAACATCAAAAAGAATAAACTTAGCTAGGGAGGTGAAAAATTTATATACTGAAAGCTATAAAGCATTGATAAACTCAAAGTTTTATGTATCAGCAGCCCTGGCACAAGGTGGTGGGCTACCTGCCCAGGATCTCAAATCAAGTTGTCCACAAGCTGCTTTCTCAGCTAGTGCTCAAAGTTCTCTTCCAAGCTCATTTAGGTGCTGAAAAAATTTAATAATTTGTATCTGCAGGGTTATTTTCTTGATGGCTGTTGCTCAGGGGATGCTCTTCGTTCCTAGAAACTACCCTCAGATCTTGCCACTTGGGCTCCTTCATACTCAAAGCCAGCACAAGAGAGTTTCCCTTACCTCAGATCTTTCTCATACTTTCATCTCTGACTTCTGTACCTGAACTATGGACCTAGATTTAAAGGGCCCATGTGATTAGGTCAGACCCAAACAGGTTAATCTCCCTTTTGCCATTTAAGGTAATTACAGGAGAGGTAATGACCTCATCATATATTCCATACACACTCAAAGGAAGAATACATAAAGGCATAGGTCACAAGGTGTCATTTTATAAGTCTGCCTAAAGCACAAGGCTTGGGGAATCATAAAAGCTAAAACATAATTTCTCAAAGAAGAAGGTAAGTTAAGAGATTTTCAATGTTACCTCTCCAGTTAGCTAAAAAATCTTGTAGACCATGAGATGTTGTTTACCTTAGTACTGTCATGCATAATACATGCCTGACACATAACGAATACTCAGTATTTGTTGAATGGAACACTTGCCTTCCCTTTGTGAATACAGAGTTCTAAAGCATGCACTGATTAACCTTCTTTCCAGCACCTTCAATTGTCTTAATTGTTGAAGGTAATCAGTTGTTCTAGATTCCACTTGAAGTTCCTCACTAATTGAATATGCCAGCAAAATCCCAAATGAAATTGTTCCTAGTAAACTCACTATAACTCCAATCACTATGTCCATGAATTATGAAAACCCTGAATATGAAAAAATTCAAAAGAAGCAAATCAGTCAACACACATTTACATGTAGTCTAGATGCACAAACTGGTCATTTAACATAGATATTCTGTGGTGATAAATAAGTCCTCTGACTTCTAGCCCTTCCTCTTGCTAACTCTACTAAATAGAAATAATAAAGTATAGAAATTGTAAATGCTCCAACAACTGAAAGACACGTATAGTTCACTAAACATTTTATTCATTCATCCAACAAATATTCCATTCAATAAATATTTAATTTTAATAGGTGCCTACTAGGTGCTAAGAAATGTAGTAGATATGGAAGAGAATACAAGTTCATTCAAAATGACAACTCTTTCATAAATCAGAACTGATTTATGGATCCCTGTTTACTCAAATAGCTTAAAACTTGAAAACTTGGAAAAAATGTTTTCTCCCTACAAGATATTGTGAAAAGATCAAATTGGAAACTTTATTTTGCAAAACTGAGCGGCATTAAGATTGTCCATTAGATGGCAAATCGTTACACCTGGAAATGCACAATAGAACAAATATTTTATAGAATTATAGATTTTGTTATTAAGGCATTTTTTTACAAATGAAGCAAATGCCAAATAAAATATTCTAAAAGCACCTCAAATCTTAATCTTATCCAGAATAAAATTTTTTGATACTCCTATTACCTTATTATTGTTTATGAATCAAAAGCATGGCAAAAAAGAAAAAAGAAATGAAAGGTTATAGAAAGGAAAACTTTCTTAACTGTAGGGATTAAATAAGAGGTGCACAATTATTTTTCATTGAAATAGGTGTAAATAAGACAAAAATGTGCCATAAGCAACTCTGTGAGTAAAACAGTCTAGATTGTAAGATTGAAATCACTTAAAAATAATAACTACGTCTAGAAGAGAAATATTAATGGTCCTGTGAAGAGAACCTATGCAAATCTGTAGTAATTAGGTAAAGGATAAATATATTATTGGGGGTGGAGTTTATTGCTGTAAGAAATCACTGAAAAAATCTGTTAAACCAAAGTTAAATCAACTACATACTATGACATATGCAATAAATGCATATGAATGTGTATTTGTAGTCTCCACATTTTAAGTATTAATGAAGGTCATTAAGAAAAAA
>NW_016107405.1:6388394-6395047 GCF_001604975.1 Cebus imitator | reverse complement strand
AAAAAAAAACAGGAAACAGGCAAAGGATAGACCAGGCATTTTATATTATTCTCCCAAAAGGAAATCAAATGGTTAATAAATATGAAGATGTTCCCCCACCACCAGTATCCAACTGGTAGATTTTGGAGATTGCTAATAACCAGTGCTGCCAGCTGAGAAAAGAGGCACAGGCAAGGGTGATGGGTAAGTAAATGTATTCTCTTAGAAAGTATGTAATAAATTGATCCCAAGTTTTCTGAGGTGATTTAGGAGCATCAAAGGCTTTAAAACATTCATTGTTTATCCAGAGAAAGCATTTCTAGAATTATACCCTCTGAAAATAATTGGATGAGTATACAAAGTTGTATGTATATAAAGGCTTAGCAAAATGTTATTTATAATAGTGAAAATCTGAAAATAACCTAAATGTTTGCCACATAAGATTATTAAAACTAAATAGCGGCATATCCATTCATATCATTAAATATTATATAGGAATTATAATTTTGTTGTAAAAGAATGTTTCACAACTTGGAAATCTGTTTGTAACAAACTGCTAAGTGAAAAAAGTAGGTTCAAAAACAAATATGACCCCATTATTAAACACACAAACATATATATATATATATTTATACAAACACACTATACTATCTATACAATATATAGACATATACTATATAGATAAATATATAGATATGTGATGTATATATTGTTATACTGATTATATATAATGTATTAATAGAGTTACATTTAAGTTAAAGGATTGGGGATGCTTTTTATTTTATATTCCTTTGTTTATATTTTCTAATGCTTCAAAAGAAAATGGCAAATTAAATTCAGTAAAGAACAGCAATGAATCAGCAGAATCATCACAAAGGGATGCTGGCCAACAAGCAGGAGTGCAAGAAACTTATTTTTTAGATTTAGCATTAGGAGAAGATCATCTCACTCTAGAAGTCCAAGGCAACCACTATAATTGAACACAAATGGCTTTTAAACTCTTGCTAATATTTAAATAAATCTGTGATGTACATCAGTGTATATTAATATTTGCCTTATTTTCTAGTCATTTTCTTAGAATATATTCCAAGATGTGGAATGACCAGGTCCAATAACAATAATATACTTTTAATAGTATAGTTGCTGATTTACAGTAGTCTTGAATTATCCAATACAAAAAAGTTCATCTCCACAAAAATGGATTCTTTTACAAAACTGTCCTTAGAATTATTTTTGAAATGTTATATCAAAATGTTAAAAGTTATCATGTTTGAAAATATAGTGAATTCTGAGGCAAAGAGTGTTATTAGCTTCTTAGGCATGTTTTTCAGCAAGAGTTTATGTATTTACTGATTATATACACTAACATGGGGAAAATATTTGACTCAGTATATAAGAGGTCCTCTGACCTCTATGTCCACTGCTCCCACATACTGTCTGCCACAATAAATGATCCATATGTGACTTTCAAATGAATGGAACCAACAGCTGCTTTTTGTTATCAATGGTCATAGTCTCATTCCAAAAAGGGATTATTGTGCATCTTATATATCACCATATGTCTCCAGTGATTTCCACTTAATCTCTTTATTTTTATAGCAGCATAGCCCTATAATGTTGCTAATTAAGGTACCAAGTTAGAGTGAATATTGTTTTCATCCTGTAAAATGTCCATGTTCTAAAATATTTCACATATGTGGAGATGGGAGAGTAAAATTTAAGCCAGACATTTTGAGCCTCTAAGTCTCTTCTCAATAATATTTTAGAATTTAGGCATTTTAAGAAGATATAGTCTCTTTTTTGATGTAAGTTTTATTTAAGTCCACATTAAAAATACCTTGGTATGGGCTAAAGTTTAAACAATCCCACAAGCTGAAAGCCAAATCATGAATGAACTCCTGTTCACAATTGCCCACAAAATAATAAAATACCTGGGAATACAGCTAACAAGGGAAGTGAATGACCTCTACAAAGAGAACTACAAACCACTGCTCAAAGAAATCAGGGATGACACAAACAAATGGAAAAACATTCCATGCTGATGGATAGGAAGAATCAATATCATGAACATGGCCATAGTGCCCAAAGCAATTTATAGATTCGATGCTATTACCATTAAACTACCACTGACATTCTTCATAGAATTGGAAAAAACTATATTAGAATTCATATGGAACCAAAAAAGAACCCAACTATCAAAGACAATCCTAGACAAAAAGAATGGGAGGTATCACATTACCTGACTTTAGACAATACTACAGGGCTACAATAACCAAAACAGCATAGTACTGATACAAAAGCAGACACAGTGACCAATGGAACATAACAGAGAACACAGAAATAATACCACACACCTACAACTATCTGATCTTCAACAAACCTGACAAAAAGCAAGGAGGAAAAGATTTTCTATTTAATAAATGGCATGAGGATAACTAGCTAGCCATATACAGAAAATTGAAACTGGACCCCTTCTTTACATCTTATACAAAAATCAACTCAAGATGGATTAAAGACTTAAATGTAAAACCTCAAACTTTAAAAACCCTAGAAGGAAACCTAAGCAATACCATTTATGACATAGGCATAGACAAAAATGTCATGACAAAGATACCAAAATTAATTGCAACAAAAGCAAAAACTGACAAATGGGATCCAATTAAACTAAAGAGCATCTTCACAGCAAAAGAAGAAGGAAGAAGGAAGAAAAAGAAAGAGAGAGAGAGAGAGAGAGAGAGAGAGAGAAAGGAAGGAAGGAAGGAAGAAAGAAGGAAGAAGAGGAAGAAGGGGAAGAAGAAGAAGAAGAAAGGAGGAGGAGGAGGAGGAGAAGAAGGGAGAAAGAAAGAAAAAAAGAAAAACAAACTATCCACAGAGTAAACAGACAATTTACAGAACGGGAGAAAATAATTTCTGGAAACCATGCATCTGACAAAGGTCTAATGTCCAGCATTTATAAGGAATTTAAACAATTTTACAAGAGAAAAACAACCTCATTAAAAAGTAGACAAACAACACAAATAGATACTTCTCAAAAGAAGACACATATGCAGCAAACAATCACATGAAAAAAAACTCAATCAAAACCACAGTGAGATAACATCTCACACCAGTCAGAAAGATTATTATTAAAAAGTCAAAAAATAACAGATGCTGGCAACATGGTAGAGAAAAAAGATGCTTTTACACTCCTATTAAGAGTGTAAATTAGTTTAACCATTGTGGAAGACAGTGTGGTGATTCCTCAAAGACGTAAAGACAGAAATACTATTCAACCCTGTAATCCCATTGCTGGGTATATATCCAAAGGAATATAAATCAGTCTGCTATAAAGACACATGCATGCATATGTTCACCACAGTGCTATTCACAATAGGAAAGACATGGAATCAATCAAAATGCCCATCAATGAAAGACTGGATACAGAAAATGTGGTACATATACACCATGGAATACTATGGAGCCATTACAAAGAATGAGATCAGTTTTTTGCAGGTACATGATTGAAGTTGGAGGCCATAATCCTTAGCAAACTAATGCAGGAACAGAAAACCAAATACTGCATGCCCTCACTTATAAACAGGAACTAAATTATAAGAACACTTGGACACATAGAAGGGAACAACATACACTGGAGCCTACCAGAGGGCGGATGATGGGAGGGAGAGGATCAGGAAAAATAACTAATGAATACTAGGCTTAGTATCCACCTGGGTGATGAAATCACCTGCACAAGAAATCCCCATGACACATGTTTACCTATGTAACAAACCTGCACATCCTGCATATGTGCACCTGAACTTAAAAGTTAAAAAGTGCTGGGCACAGTGGCCCATGCCTGTCATCCCAGCACTTTGGAAGGCTGAGGCGGGCAGATCACTTGAGGTCAGGAGTTTGATGCCAACATGGTGAAACCCCATCTCTACTAAAAACACAAAAATTAGCCAGGCATGGTGGCAGCTGCCTGAAATCTCAGCTACTCGGAAGGCTGAAGCACAACCACTTGAACCTGGGAGGCAGAGGTTGCAATGAGCTGAGATTGCACCACTGCACTTCAGTCCAGAACAGGGTGAGACTCCATCTAAGTAATAATAATTAATTAAATGCTAATGAAATAATACAAGAAACAAAATCATGAAATGAGAAGGGGGTAAAAGGAATGTGAGAGTGTTCACCACCTTATTTCTCACAGCTCTATGCATGCCATTTGAATATATGGTTTAAAAAATGAAAATTAGCTTTACTGGTTTGGAACTGACAATGAACATGAGTTGCTTTGCTGTCAATCACAGCCAACTTTGATTTGGAGAGTAAGTAGAGTAAAAACACAGAGCCTTGCAGTCTGAGAGTTGCAGTCAGAACAGAAGCTTTGCTAGCCTAAGGTTGCAGTTCTAGACTAAGGTCTGGTTCAAGAGTAGAAATGAATCAAGCAGAAATTTAACAGAGATTCTGAAAATAAGAGCACCAAAAAAGGACTGATTTAAGCTTTCCATGCAACCCTAGCTGAATACTAAAGTGAATGGGAGACCAGAAAGTACCCAGTAAGTTAAAGTCAAAGGAGACTTGAGAACTTGCTGCAATCTCAAGTGCATTCCTCAGCCCACACAAGCTTCAAGCATCTGAATCTAACTTCTGACTAAATAATAAACTGTTCACAATGTTTTTTAGACACAGAAAAAAACAGATTCAGACAAAAATAATAATTAAGGATAAAAATAAAGTAACTCAGTAGAGACATCAGCATCTATCTCCACAATGTAGGAGAGACAAATTTTAGAGTTTAATTTCAATCAAGCTCCAAAACAGAAAAAAAAAAAATCCTCAGAAAAATAAAACAGAAGCCAGAGTTGCTAAATATATTATCTAGAATGTCCAGTCTTTCACCAAAAACATATTAGACATGCAACTCTGGGAAAATGTGAGCATCAAATAAATTAAGTTACACAATCCATTGAAATAAGAAACTATAAATTCAAGTTCACATAAACAAATGGAAAATGTAATGAGGAACAGGATCTTTACATTGTTTCAAAGTACTTCTCCGCAAGATACATATTATTACAAATAGAGAAAAGACCAACTTTATGTTGCAGAAGCCTGGCTGACAATACCACCTTAATCCAGTGATCAAAGTAAACTGCAAATTGAAATGATAAGGCACTAAAGAGGATGCAACAACACTTCTGGGATCATTTTACCAAACACACATAACATAGATTCAATCAAAGAATTATCAAACTCAAAATGAGAACATTCAATCAAACAACTGGCTTATAATTCCTAAAGTGTCAAGGTCATAAAAATGAAAAACCAAAGATTGGAAAGTAAAGGAGAATAAATACACATGACAGAGGCAACATTTGATTTGATTCTCTTGCTACAAACAACATTATTGGATCATTTGGAAAAATGTGAATGAAATTTGAGAAGTATATGTTAGTATTATATCAATATTAATCATTCCCCAATTTAGACGGTTATATTGTGATTACACAGAACAACGTTCTTGTTTGTGGAAAATACAAAAGTCTTAAGGGTGATACAACATGAGGTCAGCTACTCACTTGCACAAATGGCTCAGAAAATAATTTGTATTGAGAAGACAATTTTTCTCTAAATTTGAGGTTGTTTCAAAATTTAAAATAAAATCAGAGAGTAACCTTCAATCCACTCCACTCCACCTGCGGTTGGCAGAATAATGGTCTGCCAAAGATATCCACATCCTAATGTCCAGGACCTGGGCATATGTTATTTTAGAAGGCAAAAAAAGATGTAAAAGATATGATTAGATTAAGAGTTTCAAGATGGAGGAGGCTATCATAGATTATCCAAGAGGACTGAATGTAACCACAGCATCTTTATAAGTGAAAATAAGAGGCAGGAAAGTCAGAAGAGATTTGAGGACAGAAGCAAAGGTCAGAGTGACGCAATTGCTGTGAGTCAGGAGCCAAGGATCGTGGGCAGCATCTAGATGCTAGAAAAGGCAAGGAAACAGATTCTCTCCGAGAACCTCCAGAAAGGAACACATCCTGCCAACATCTTATTAGCTCCAAGATACGCTTATTACTTCTGATCTCCAAAACTGTAAGATAATCAATTTGTGTTGTTTCACTGCATATGTGGTAGTTTGTTACAGCAACAATAACAAACTAATACAACTCCTTATGAAAGAAATATAAGGTATTTCTTTTAAAGCAAAAAAGTGATTATGTAAACGTATAATTCATTACATCCCAGTAAAGACCATGGAATAAAAGCATCATCTATGTAACACATGAAATGATTTTCCTTGCAGCTGGTAAAATAATCTTTTGTAGGGAGAGGCTTGATTTCTAGAGAATGAACATGGGGTAAGCATGTCACAAGCAAGATGCATACAGTTAAGCTGACAAGCTGACCCCATGATTTCTATTATTAGCCATCTTTTTGCTGGGGACAATAAACCATCTCACAGTCTTAGTGGTTTAAACTCCAAACATTTATTTCTTAATTTTGAGTATTGGCTGTGGCTCTGCTGAGCCTAGCAGGGCTCCTCTTATCAGCTAGGCTTAATTCAGATATGCCCCACGTGTGTCTCATTTGGAGACCAATGTTGGAGAAGTAGCTGCTATCTAAACATGCTCTCCTTGGGGAGGAGGATGGCAAGAATGCAAGAAAGTGATGGGCTTCTGATAGGA
>NW_016107405.1:6385616-6388384 GCF_001604975.1 Cebus imitator | reverse complement strand
AAAAAAAAAAAAAAAAAAAGGCAACCTGTCACTTCCACTTACCTTTGAAAATTAGAAAAATGTGCCCTTTCTTTGACACAAACTTGTGTCAAACCACATGGTTTAGCCAGCATCATTCTCTCTACAAGGGTGCTCTAAATCTGCATAACTTTATGCCATAACTCTAAGTTGGTTAGGGGAAGAGATCATTCATGAAGAAATGTATTCCTCCCAGCTGTCCACGAGTGAGGAAAGTAGTCTACTTATATGGTTTCTTAAAGGAAATTTACATGTTTACCTAAAATTTAGTATGTATTAAATAGTTGTTTTCTGTTGTTAAACTTCTTAAAGGAAAAGTAAATTTGCACACAAAAAGTACTTCACAACTTGACAATATTCTAAGAATTGAAATACTTGATAGAATTCACAAAAATATTCCGAGAGATGTAACAGTAATGGAGAAGCAGAGCTGGCAAAATCAGGTCAAATATCTGTGCACCACATCTGCACTACAGCATATCATTTTAGAGTACACATTTTCCACAATGAGTAGTCAACACAAATTCAGTTATAAAATACACAAAGTTCTTCATCACACCTAATTTATTTTTTTCTTTTTGTGACAAGGTGAGGCTGGAGTACAGTGGCAAAATCACAGCTCACTGAAGCCTCGACCTCCTGGGCTCCAGCAATCTTCCCACCTCGGCAGGAGTCTCCTGAGTAGCTGAGACTACCAGCATGTGCTTGGCTAATTTTTAATTTTTTTTTTTGTAGAGATGGGATGTCATTATGCTGCTAAAGCTGGTCTCAAACTCCTGGGCTCCAGTGATCCTCCCACCTCAGCCTCCCAAAGTGTTGGGATTACAGGTGTGAGTCAAGGTGCCCAGCCTAATTTCTTATTAGAGGTACTATGTCAAAATTACACCTACCCTTCAGGACATGGTTAAAATCTCATCTACCCCACTAACATTAACCTTGTGATGATTTCCTCTCTCCTCTGATTCTTGGGTGTTTTGCTTTAGCCTCTATTATAAATTTTTTATTATGGTTAAGTTTTCACTGGGAGACCTAGAGAAACCCTACTTATTCCACGAGCCCAGCCAAAAAGTTCCTTTTTATCTGAAATCACCCTGACCCTCCCTAACTGTAGGCAGTTTATCACTCCCTCCTTTTCTGCTAATGGCAAGATGAGAGTTCTCTCACTTACTTACATACTGAGAAGACTGGGAGTAGGGAAACTAAACATTTGTGAGCTCAATTAAGGCAGAGAATATAAAAATATATTTTTCATCTTTGGTCCCCAGCATATAATATAGCATCTAGATCAGAGTTCTCAGCCTCGAAACTGTTGACATTTGAGGCCAGACAATTACTTGTAGTGGGGACTGTCCCATGTATGATAGGATACTTAGCAGTATTGATTCTCAGTCTTGACAACCATAAATCTCTGCAGACATTGCCAAATATCCCCTGGGAGACAAAATTGCTTCCAGTTAAGATTTGCTTATTAATATAATAGCAGAAATTAAATATTTGTTGACTTGAAGTCAGGAATTGTCTGGGTTTTTTCCTCCCTTTTAGCTCTTCAATATCACCTAGCACTAGAAATAAGTGAAACAAACATGCTTAAATAAAAGAGTGGTTTATAAGTTTTAAATTGAAAGAAAATCTTCCTTCTGAGCCATTGAAAGTAGAGCTGGCCAGGCACGATGGCTCATGCCTGTAATCCCAACACTTTGGGAGGCCAAGGCAGGTGGATCACCTGAGGTCAGGAGTTTGAGACCAGCCTGGCCAATATGATGAAATCCTGTCTCTACTGAAAATACGAAAATTAGCCAGGCATGGTGGCAGGCGCCTGTAATCCTAGCTACTTGGGAAGTTGAGTCATGAGAATTGCTTGAACCCGGGAGGTGGGGATTGCAGTGAACTGAAGTGTGCCACTGAACTCCAGTCTGGGTGACAGAGTGAGGCTTTGTTCCCCTCCCCCCAAAAAAAGGTAGCGCTTACAAGGATGATAGACATTCATTCATGAGAGAAATGGCATGACATATTGGTTCATGGTACAAATTCTGGAATGCAACTGGCTGGGTTCAAATCCAGAGAGCATGGATTTATACACCAGCTCCCAGTTTTCTAGCTCAGCAACCTCAAGCAAATCATTAAACCATGTAGCAACTCAATGTTCTGATCTTAAAATGAGGACGTAAATGATTCCTACCTCATCAAGACTGTGCAAAGGTCATGAGGTTAAGATTAACATAAAGTTATTGGAACAGTGCCTGACAAGTATCACTTATTATTCAGCAAATTGAGTATCTACTACACACCAGGCATTTTACAAGTAGCAGGGAACAAAAATTTCAAGCCCTCATAGAGATTTAATTCCAAAACACAAGAGGAGTACATAGTGGTGCATTGTAAGTGACAGAACAACAGAGCAGCTACTGAGGTCCCATGAGGAGTTGTCCTAGGCAACAGCTAAAGAAAAAAGGGTCTTATAGGGAGCTGTTCTGAAGCCAGACCATACTTGATGTGTTTAAGCTATAGCAAAGAGCACAGTGAGAACTGTGAAAGAGGTATTGTATTTTTTAGAAGAAAGATGTGCAATTGTAAATTCTCTTCGAGGGAAAAAAAACTAAGGAAATTTTAAAATACTACAAAACATGCCAAAAATTTAATAAATGTTTAGTTTGCGTAATGAGACTTTGGGCAATGCATTTTCTTTTTTTCTTTTCTATAATACCCAAATTTTGGCTGGACGCAGTCGGTGGCTCACACCTATAATCCCA
>NW_016107405.1:6376839-6384051 GCF_001604975.1 Cebus imitator | reverse complement strand
AAAAAAAAAAAAGAGTAATTCAGAGAAATTCTCCCTTAAGTTTATTCACCTGGAATTGATAGAACAAAATATTGTTGTACGCATTATCACTATAGATTTGCAGGGATAGGGGATGGAGAGATCTTGAATAATTGTGAATGTATATAATCTCCTGTTGTCTCCACACTCCTATGTTCTTTTTATTTTCTTCCATTTTTACACTGCGGGTGAACTGTAGTACAGGAGTGTGATTGCTAGAGAATAAAGAGGGGAGTTCTAAAAATTTTTCTCTCTCATCCAACAAAAGAAGTCAGTAAAAAACATACTTGTCAATAAAAGTTATATTTACAGACCTAAAAAACTGTATATATTCTTGAAAATGAACACCAAAATTTTATTTCAGTTGATGCATGGTAAATTCAATTCTTTACAAATATTGTTACTTTCTTTTAAATTTTACATAATATTTGATATATATCATAACTATTATCAACAGTGCTTATTTAAAATATTTTTACAATAAAATTAAATTTTTATGATAGTTTTTTATCTATTAAAATATCTATATATGTGCAAAAATTTTGTGTTTTATAGCTAGACATGAGACTATGGATACAAAAAGATCTTAATCATTAAGCATATTTTTACATTACATCTTTATGTTTTCTGCCAACACAGTATCAAAATATTTTAATAACAAATATTCGTAAGAATAGCGCTTAACAATATTCGACATTTCAAAATAATACAAAATTTCTATTTTAAAACTAAATGTTACTTAAAGTTATTTCCTTTCCTACACAAATAAAAAGCAACAAGAAAAACCACTCATCCAGTTAGCAATCTTCTTACCTTCCTTTAGTCACATGTAGTACCAAGAATAAGGTGTCTACTTAACATTTTTCTTCTTTCCATAACTTGCCATTGATTGTGGGTATCTATCCATAAAGGGAAATTATGTGTGAATGCCAGCATGCATAGAAATGTAATTCATAACATATAAGTATTAAAGCAAAACCTTAGACACCAACCAATGTCATCCCAAGAATGTAACACACTTGAGGACAAGCTTGCTCTCAAGCCAACTCTGTCAGCAGACACCACTTTTATTTCATGTACTCCCTTTCTCTGGCACTTCTTTTCTTCCTGCTATCACAAATATAATTTTTTTAAAGCCACTAGCAAGTTAGTAAAAATGGATTTAATTTATACTTGGTCTATTCATTTGCTAGGGCTGCCGTAACAAAACACCACAAATGGGGTGGCTTAAACAAAAACTAATTTTCTCATGGTTCTGTTGGCTGCAAGTTTACTGAGGTGCCAGTGGGGTAAGCTTTCTCTGAGGTCCTCAATAGAAAATCTTTTCCAGGCATTTTCTTACCTTTTAGATAACTGTTCTTTAGATTAGTGATCCCCAACCTTTTTGGCACCAGGAACCAACTTTGTGGAAGACAATTTTTCCACACAAGTCGGGGGACAGGGGTGTTTCAGGATGAAACTGTTCCACCTGAGATCATCAAGCATTAGACTCTCATAAGGAGCCCACAAACTAGATCCCTTACAAAGTGGTTCACAAGAGGGTTCACGCTCCTATGAGAACCCAATGCCTCTGGCTGATCTGACAGGAGGCAGAGCTCAGGTGATAATGCTTGCTGGCCTGCGGCTCACCTCCTGTTGTGCTGCCCGGGTCCTAACAGGCCAAGGACCAGGTCTGGTCAATGGCCCAGGGGTTCGAGACCCCTTCTTTAGGCGACTGCCCTTTAGATAATTGGCCTTTTCATATAAGTCATCCTCTGAGCACAAGCACCCTGGTGTCTCTCTGCATGTTCTAACCTCCTCTGTTTATAAGGACTCAGGTTGGATATTAAGTTAGGGCCCAACCTAAAGGCCTCACTTTAACTTAAACACTCATTTAAAGGCTCTGTCTCCAAAAATGGCCACATTCTCAGGTACTTGGGTATGGGCTGTCATGAGTAAATTTTAGGGGGAAAGAAAGCTCACAGCACTTGGATTTAACAGTAAATTAACAAAGTGAAGACAATTAACTCAGTCAGTGACTGAAACATATCCAGTGGTGAATACATCTTTTCTCCATGACAGAAAAGAGCCATATGGCTCTGAATGGCTCTGAATTTTAATGAAAGAAATGAAGAAATATATGGGTTAAGGCTAACCATAAAATAAAAACTTAAAATTTAATTCATTCATTTGGAAGTGTTTCACTAATTTTTTTAAAACTATATAAGAAATATTGTCTATGCTTCCACTTTACTAAGCCATAGAATCTATGTAGATTTTACATAGAAAGCCAACAAACAATGCTACGAAGCAGTACATGCTTAAGCATGTTAGATAGGCAACAGCTACTTGAGCAACAAAAGTCACAATTACAGAAAGCTTAGTTCCTACTGCAAAAGAGGGACAAATACTGCAAAAGGACAAGGGGAATGAGATTGTAATTTTAATGAGTCACTTGCAAATTTTATTAAACATCGATCATTTCCACATCCTAGAAGTAATAGCTTAGTCATTAGGAAGTTGCTTCTCTTCCCTTTCACCTCTTTGAAAAAAAAAAGAAAAAAATTTAATTATCTTAGAATTTTCAACATTTAAAACATGAATATATTAAGAGGACAAAACCTTTATGGTCAATATGTTTTATTTCAAAATTAATGATGGAGCAATCTACAAAAAGAATTTTCTGTTCTAAAAGCCATTTGGGGGAAATAAAGAAAGATTGTAAGATTTTCTTCTCATCAAACTATCCAATAATGCCTTCATAAGATTTTCTTACATAGATGTAAATAAGTAACCTTAAATATAAAAGTACTGTTTTTGACCAATAGATACATTACTAAACAGATACATTTGTCTCCTAGTTTCATATACCTAAGCTTTTTAAGTAATGGGAAAAAATTCATACATGAAAGAAACAGAAGGGATCCATTTTATAGAGTGAAGAATCCTTTTATAGTTTGGATATTCACCAATAATTTACATGTTCATTTAAGTTTTTATGCACATGACCTGCTTAAAACAAAGTACACATGTTCCATATTACAAAGATGAAAAAATTATATTTATTCAGTTATGGTTCATACATTTAATAAAAATTCTTTTGTGTCTAAACTTAAGACTAAACATCCGTATGTATATGTGATTATTTTTCTTCCTTCTCACCTATGCTTTTCATGTGGAATTTATGCATAAAAAGTATTTCTAAAATGTTAATAAAGTCATGGAAGAAGAATAACAAAAACTGAAAAAAATACCTACTCATAATTTTAAATTGCTCTTAAAATAAAATTATGGAGAAAATATCTAAAATAAAATTATGGAGAAAATATCTTGTATGTTAGCTAAATTCATTAAGGTATAAATTATAAGTTAAATTCATTCACTATAAATTAAATTTCTGAACATTGTATTTGATTTTCTCATTTACTATTAAAAATCAGAACTTCGTATTTATACATGAAAATGGTTTTTCTACTAGATGTAAATAGAGTGCACTTAAGAATTCTGAAAACTTACCAAACTAAAGCTAGCTAATGAAATGTTAACAATAATATTCAAAACATGAACAAAATCCATACCTTAATGATATCTAAAGACAATGAAGGGGATTTATGTGAATGAATCATCTTTTGTCCAATTCTATCACCTATATGTTTTATTAATGGCTATATTATGAGTGTTAAATCCCTGTCCTGGCAAACTTCCAGTGCTCATGCCTCTGGTAGTTTATTTGTATACTCAGTCCTTCTGTAGCCCTTATGTTGACTGAACCCACAAACAGAGAAAATCAAGAATCCCTATACAGATTTGTATGTGATTGCCCCCATATTTGAGCCTATTCCAGCCTTGCACCTTGGGGCTTAGGCTTTGATCCTTATATTCAAACCCCACACAATTGTTAAAAGACATGCAGTATCACTTACACAGTAAAACCATTGAGAAAAGCATATTCCTCAGCTGTGAATCCATACACATCTTCACAAGATAATTCCACACCTTGCTGAAGAAGACTTCTTTGTACACATGTTGCTTCACCACTGACAGCAATAATAAGAGCTGTTCTGGACCAAGAGATAGAAATGAATGCCCATTTAAAGATCTTACACATGCCTCATGTTTTAAAAGTGAGTCCTCTCAGTTTAATAGTCAAATGTAGGACCTCTATCAGAAAGAGTCAAGGCAAGAATGTAAAAAGTACAGCAGATCTGCTCAAAAAAGTGTGCCAACCACAGATCATATCATGGGGTCTAAACATGAACAGCACCAAGGAAGCAGCTAGCTCAATCCTGTTCAATCTCTTCTCCCTGGAAGCCCAGTGTTTTCAAAAACATGTCTCAAAATTCCATGAAGGAGTGTGTCTGGGACTTTAGGTCCCCTGACCCCACTTAACTACAACAGTTGGTCTTCTATGTAAGAATCTAATGTTAAATTCTAATAATAAATGATAAATGAATAATAATAATAACCAACCAACCAGGTCCAACTGTTTGATTTTACAAAGGGAAAAACAAATCCTGAGAGCTTAGGTAATTTGTCCAAAAGCATACATCTTACGGTTCTTATGGTTCTATATTTTCCCAATATCATACATATTTGTTTTGTGTACACATACACACAAACACACATACAGACACACACATACACACACACACATACACATACACATACACACATATGCATATAATCCTATTAGGTAGGTGTAGTTATGTGCTATTTTATTTAACTTTATTAATTATACCTTTGATAATTATCTGTAGCATTCACATCAGCCCCTTTGTCCAGAAGAAATTTTAGCATTTTTGGATTACATTTAATAACAGCAAGTAATAGTGGAGTATACCCATCCTGAAAAAATTATTTCAAAATGATTAAAATATTGTACCACATTGTCATGTTTTTTAGATTTAAGTTCAACTTAAAATATTTGTGCATGAAAACTTCTGAATATACACTTTAACTCTTAAAATATTTTAATACACAATAAAATATGATTTCAAAGACCAAGAAAACAAATCAGTGTTGAGCCAAAAAAATTAAAGTTTCCATTTTAGGCTTAATTCACATTGTAGGCAAGAGCAGCCTAGAATAAGTAAGTGATGAGCACTTAGCATTTAATGTAAGTATTGCATACCATCAATTCACATTTCATAATGTTGTATGTTCAGATTTCCACTGGGTTTCATTTAAACCTCCAAGGCTGGCACTTATTTTGGCTGTCATGTAGACAAGATATCAGTAAACTAAAGTATCAATATGCTTTCTTACAAAATTCATCTGGTATGCATAATGCCTCAATAGAAGACTCAGATTAATTTTAATATTATGTGATGTGAATTCAACCATTATTATTAATCAGTATATTAACAAAATAGAAAAAAGGTGGGTTTTATTTCTATTAATACGCAGTTATAAGAGAATTACATATTCCTTATTTGTTATGACCCTTTAAACAATTATAGTTGTTAAATATAGTGTTACTTTGTAGGTCAGAATTACAATCTGCAATAAAATAAAGACGGACTTTAAGAGAAGAAAACTTTTATCAGATTTTGATAATCTCTTCTCTTTCTCCCCAATTTTCAGTTTGGAAAACTCATTTTTTATGTAACATGTCTTTCAACATAGATGAATTATCTGAAATACTCCAGTTGCTTTCTAAATATAGGATTTTTTCTTTAATAGAAAATCACCTTATTTTTAGCTTCCAGATCAGCTTTGTGTTCAAGTAGTTTTTCAACTAATGAGAAACTTTGACCACAAACAGCATAGTGAAGAGCAGTATTATAACAAACATCCATCAGATTTGGGTCTGCACCACAGTTTAGAAGAATGTTAGCACAATCCTCCTTTTGACACTGTACTGCCTGTTAATGCAACAAAAGTAGATGAGTAACCAATTTACTATTTGGTATATGATAAACTGATTTAATATTATGATAATACTATTTAATACTATGATAAATGAGTTTAATACTATGTTTTAAAATATGAAAATCAACAAAACTAGGAGAACTCAAACACATTCCAATTGAAAAAGAAAAATTATGACATACCACAATCAATGGGGATTTGTTTTCACTATCTTGGACATTTATTTTGCATTTCTGCTCAATTAGGAAAAGTACAACATTTGTATGTCCATTAGCACAGGCCAGATGCAAAGGTGTTCTATGTCAATAAAACAAAACACAAAGTTAGAGATAAGTCTTCACTTGAGAAGTTACCTATTTTACCCCAAAACAGACCAGATTGTACATTGGTAAGGTATTTGCTTCATGCACATATTTCTATTTAAACAAATGTACATTAATTACACTAACTTTTTATTGAACTTTCAGGACTGTGCAAGTGTGTTGAAGATCACATATTTAACCAATTTCACTTCAAGGAAAACTTAACTATAATGGGTTGAAAAATAGATATTTTTAAAAATGAACTTTTTATTGAAATTTCAGGGCTGTGCAAGTGTGTTGAAGATCAAATATTTAACTGATTTCACTTCAAGGAAAACTTAAATATAATGAGTTGAAAAATCAATTTTTTAAAAATACCAAAATGGTGTTTGGGCCTTGGAAAAGATAATAAAGTTAGGTATCGCAATAAAATTTAGAAATTATACTTAAAATCTGAGATACATCTAATAGTAACTGGAGAAAAGGATATAACTTAATGACATGCTATCCATAATTATGTGTTTGCCTTTACTCAGTGATTAAAGTTGGCATTTGTATCTGAGAAATAAAAGGTGAATGTCTAAGGACTCTCTAAGTTGTAGATCTTAACCTTAATTTAAGTTATTACCCGAGTAGGGTAATAGGGTTCTCTTTTCAGAGAACCCTATTCTAGGTAGCCCACCAAAAACCAGATATACACTAATAAAGTGTGACAGAAGACTAATTAGATCCATTTAAATTTTGCAGCGTTCAGCCTAGACTGGCCCTCGTTATACTTTTATCTATTTCTAAGGTGATATCATGATAGCCTTGTGTTTAGATAATTTTATAATACCAAGGCCATACATAAAAAACCCATATTCCAAACAAAAAGCTTAAATATATTTTCCTTGTTTCATTTTAGCTCCCCAAAGTACTCTATGCGTACCTTAAATAGACCCGGTATTGACACACAGGCGTTGCAAAAAGGTGACCCTCAGGCCGGGCGCAGTGGCTCAAGCCTGTAATCCCAGCACTTTGGGAGGCCGAGGCGGGTGGATCA
>NW_016107405.1:6318701-6376494 GCF_001604975.1 Cebus imitator | reverse complement strand
TACACTAATAAGACCCATAAACAATAACATCATCTCTGGCAATAAACCAACAAAATATAAAAATAATTCAAAAAAATTGGGGAAAGCTAAATTTCTAATTAAGTTTACCTGAATGTAACTCTGGAAGGCAAGACTGTAATATAACTACAATATAAAAAGCAAAATTCTAACCAATTATATTATCATTTAGCTGAAGAGAGAGCACAATCAGGAAGAGGATGGTGACCATCCTCTTCCTGATTGTGCTCTCTCTTCAGCTAAATGATAAGTCACCTAGGATAGCAGAATAAAACAAAAGTTATCCATAAATCATAATTAAATAAATTCAGATTGGAAAAGACAATCTGAATTTAAGGAACTAACAAAGAAGTACTTTGTTATAGGACAAAAATAATTCATTAAACACCATGGTCTAAATTGAGTTTCCCTCAAAACTATCCACCTTACTTTACTGTGATTCCATCCTTACCAAGCAAATTTCTGTGACTGATTTCTCAGTAATCCTGATACAATGAAACACTGATTAACCTTTCGGTTCACATCCAATTTGCCTTAAGGATGAAATTCCTTATGTAATAGTGTTTTTAGAGTCCTTAATCCAAACACAACACAGAACTAAATAGCTTTGAGCCCACCAAAGATAACTCCTTGCAGTAGACAGGAAATCCTGGCAAACATTTTCATGTTTCTCCTTCATCTGTCATTAAATACATCTTGAGAATTTAGTCCCAAGGAACTTTGGTGGTTTCCATCCAATTTTTAGATCTGCTTCTCCCTCCAACTCCAGTTTTATCTTTTAACTACATGAGAAGCAAAGAAAGATCTAAAATTGATACCCTATCATCAAAATTGAAAGAGCTAGAGGAGCAAGATAAAAAAAACTCAAAAGCTAGCAGAAGACAAGAAATAACTAAGATCAGAGCAGAAGTGAAGGAGATAAGAGACACAAAAAACCCTTCCAAAAATTAATAAATCCAGGAGGTGGCTTTTTAAAAACATCAACAAAATTAGACAGACCACTAGCCAGATTAATAAAAAAGAAAAGGGAGAAGAATCAAATAGATGCAGTAAAAAACAATAAAGGGGATATCACCACTGATTCAACAGAAATAGAAACAACCATCAGAGATTACTACAAACAACTCTACCGAAATAAACCAGTAAATCTGGAAGAAATTGATAAATTCCTGGACACTTGCACCCTCCCAAGCCTAAACCAAGAAGACATCAAAACCCTAAATAGACCAATAACAAAGGCTGAAGTTGAGGCAGCAATGAATGGCCTACCAACCAAAAAAAGCCCATGTCCAGATGGGTTCACAGCTGAATTCTACCAGACATACAAAGAGGAGCTGGTACCACTCCTTCTGAAACTATTCCAAACAATCCAGAAGGAGGGAATCCTTCACAAATAATTTTATGAGACCAACATCATCCTGATACCAAAACCCGGCAGAGACTCAACAAGAAAAGAAAACTTCAGGCCAATATCCATGACAAACACAATTGCAAAAATCTTCAATAAAATACTGGAAAACCAATTGCAACAGCACATCAAAAAGCTTATCCATCACAATCAAGTAGGTGTCATCCCAGGGATGCAAAGCTGTTCAACATATGCAAGTCTATAAACATAATCCACCACATAAATAGAACCAAAGACAAAAACAACATGATTATCTCAACAGACGCAGAGAAGACCTTTGACAAAACTCAGCAGCCGTTTATGCTAAGAACTCTCAATAAACTAGGTATCAACGGAATGTATCTCAAAATAATAAAAGCTATTTATGACAAACCAACAGCCAATATCATACTGAATGGGCAAAAACTGGAAGCATTCCCTTTGAAATCTGGCACTAGACAAGGATGCCGTCTCTCACCACTCTCATTCATATGGTTTTGGAAGTTCTAGCCAGAGCAATCAGGCAAGAAAAAGAAATAAAGTGTATTCGAATAGGAAAGGAGGAAGTCAAATTGTCTCTATTAGCAGATGACATGATTGTATATTTAGAAGACCCCATCGTCTCAGCCCCAAATCTCCTTAAACCGATAAGTAACTTCAGCAAAGTTTCAGGATACAAAATCAATGTGCAGAGATCACAAGCATTCTTATACATCAATAACAGACTAACAGAGAGCCAAATCAAGAACAAACTGCCATTCACAATTGCTACAAAGAGAATAAAATACCTAGGAATACAACTAACAAAGTAAGTAAAGGATCTCTTCAAGGAGAGCTATAAACCACTGCTCAAGGAAATTAGAGAGGACACAAACAGATGGAAAAACCTTCCATGCTCATGGTTAGGAAGAATCAATATTGTGAAAATAGCCATACTGCCCAAAGTAATTTATAGATTCAACACTATCCCCATCAAGCTACCTATGACCCTCTTCACAGAACTGGAAACAACTACCTTAAACTTCATACGGAACCAAAAGAGAGCCCACATAGCCAAGACAATTCTAACCAAAAAGTACAAAGCTGGAGACATCACACTGCCTGACTTCAAAGTATACCACAGGCTACAGTAATGAAAACAGAATGGTACTGGTACCAAAACAGACCAATGGAACAGAACAGAGGCCTCGGAGGAAACACCACACATCTACAACCATCTGATCTTTGACAAACCTGACAAAAACAATCAATAGGGAAAGGATTCCATGTTCAATAAACGGTGTTGGGAAATCTGGCTAGCCATGTGCAGAAAGCAGAAACTGAACCCCTTCCTGACACCTTACACTAAAATTAACTCCAGATGGATTAAAGACTTAAACATAAGACCTAACCCCATAAAAACCCTAGAAGAAAACCTAGGCAAAACCATTCAGGACAGGCATAGGCAAGGACTTCATGACTAAAACACCAAAAGCATTGGCAACAAAAGCCAAAATAGACAAATCAGGTCTAATTAAACTCCAGAGCTTCTGTACAGCAAAAGAAACAATCACTAGAGTGAACTGGCAACCAACAGAATGGGAAAAAATTTTTGCAATCTACCCGTCTGACAAAGGGCTAATATCTAGAATCTGCAAAGAACTAAAACAGATTTACAAGAAAAGGAAAAAACCCATTCAAAAGGGGGCAAAGAACATGAACAAATACTTTTCAAAAGAAGACATATATGACGCCCACAAACATATGAAAAAATGCTCATCATCACTGGTCATTAGAGAAATGCAAATCAAAACCACATTGAGATATCATCTCACACCAGTTATAATGGTGATCATTAAAAAATCTGGAGACAACAAATGCTGGAGAGGATGTGGAGAAATAGGAACACTTTTACACTGTTGGTGAGACTGTAAATTAGTGCAACCATTGTGTATGGCAGTGTGGCAATTCCTCAAGGACCTAGAAATAGAAATTCCATTCGACCCAGCAATCCCATTACTGGGTATATACCCAAAGGATTATAAATCATTCTATTATAAAGACACATGCACACGTATGTTCATTGTGGCATGGTTTACAATAGCAAAGACCTGGAACCAACCCAAATGTCCATCAAAGATAGACTGGATAAAGAAAATGTGGCACATATATACCATGGAATACTATGCAGCCATAAAAACGATGAGTTCACGTCCTATGGATGAATCTCGAAACCATCATTCTCAGCAAACTGACACAAGAACAGAAAACCAAATGTTCTCACCACATGTTCTCACACATAGGCAGATGTTGAACAATGAGAACACATGGACACACGGAGGGGAGCATCACACACTGCGGTCAGCTGGGTGGGCTAGGGAAAGGAAAGCAGGGAGTGGGAAGAGTGGGGAGGGATAATGTGGGGAGAAACCAGATATAGGTGATGGGGGGATGAAGGTGGTAAACCACCTTTCTATGTGTGTACCTATGCAACAATCCTGCATGATCTGCACATGTACCCCAGAACCTAAAGTACAATTAAAAAAAAAAAAAAGACATATAGTTAAAGGTTTAACAGGTGCTTTAAGCCTAACAATGGGCTGGACATATCTACATTAAAAACGCTCCTGGAAAACCTCCATTTAAATAACAGGTATAGTGCTAAGGGTAGAGGAATTGAAAAAGAAGGAAGCAAATGGGAATAGCCATTATGTTCTTCTTTAGGCTGCTGTAATTACATCTCTGTTTGCAATAAAACTTGGGAGCATCAAAAAAAAAAAAAGAAGTAACAATATAAACTAAAGTCTTAAATTGGGAGTATATTGACAAAAGGATTTTTTGACAAATAGAATATTGATTTAAAAATATTTCTCTAAGATATCTGTAAATATACTTTTTGCATTCGACTGTTCCAAAAAATGGAAACATTTTGTTTTTGTTTTTGACATTAGGTGGAAAACATTCATATTGGCCTTGAAGCATTTACATTATATGTGTAAACATATAAATAAGTGGCCACAACAAAATCTTTTTTTTTTTTTTTGCTGCTTGCTCCAATTGTGAGCTCTAAAATTTAATCTAAAATTTAAAATAAAATGAATGTAAATGTTAACTCTTTCTTTAAAATTGTTTTGTTTTGTTTTTTAAACTAAGATGACTTCTTTAAAAGGCTGTCAAATATTCTAAGTAAAATCCTTCTTTGCAAGATTCTCTTGACGGTTTGAGTGAATACGATGAACCTTTTAGTGTTTCGTGGGTGCTCAACCTAGATTAGTTCTTGTTTTCAGATTTTGTGTAAATGACCCGAGGCTATATTGTTTAATACCTCCTTAGCAAGCGGAATCTTTCGTGGCTATTTTATTTTACTGAATTTGCAGCTTATTTCCTAAGTTCTTGGAGCTTAATACGGGCTATGAAATTTATGAGATTTGTTACTGAAGGCTTTAGAGTCAAGTTGGTGGAAGAGTGAGGTACACAGCAGGATGCAGCAGACATTTTTGGAGGACCTATTGAGAATCCATTTATTTGCTTTCAGTAAGAGCAGAGTGTGTGTGATTGTATTTTATTTTTATTTTTTTACAAAACTGAACTTTATTAAGTATTTCCATTTGATTGAGTAAAGAAAGCCTTAATCTATGGGATCAAGATCAGGAAAAACATTTATCTCTCTCAGGCTATGTATTTTCTGGGGCTGTTAACACACGACTTCATTTGTATTTTTTTACTTTATTTATTTTTATTTTTATTTGTTTACTTTTTGTGTTTTTTCTTCACATTTGCTTTTTCACGTTCATATATAAACTGTCATAGTATTTCTTAGACATCATTAATGGATAGTAATCTTAATTTTTTTTAAATATATATTTTGTTGCACTTTAGGTTCTGGGGTACATGTGAAGAATATGCAGGATTGTTGCATAGGTACATACAGGGCAAAGTGGTCTGCTTATGCTAGTTCCCCTGTCCTTTTTTTTGACCAGAAATTCCAACTTTCAGTATTATTGTTTTTACTAGAAAACATATCTAACAATATTTTTCTATCAGGCTATTAATTTGCATATATGCTTGCATGAGACCTCAGAGACCTTCAGCAAAATGCTTCCAAAATGAGTCTTTGAAATATTTGATAAAACACTGTGATACACCTTATTAAAAATTCAAACAAAACAAATAGTCCTCAATAACCATTTCACTCTATCCACTTTCCTCTGTGCACATTTCATGTCTCATTCAAGTATATGTCCTTTAAGGTTTTTTCTTTCTCATTTTCAATCTCGCTCTCTCCACACACAGATACACACACACACACACACACACACACGTTCAAACAGAAATATGAGATTTTTTTCATTCAGCTTTATTGAGGTATAATTTATAATAAAATTATACAACTTTATAAATTTTGACCAGTCAATTTACAGTCAATAGTCAAGTCTTTCCCATCCCCCATATCTAAAACCACTGGTAACTAGTAATTTGCATTATGTCACCTTATTTTTTTTAGATTTGGAGTGCACATATGCAGATTTGTTAGATGGGTTTCTTGCATGATGCTGAGTTTCTGCCGAACTCATTACCCAAACAGTCAACATAGTATCTCATAGGTAGTTTTTCAACTCTCATGCCCATCCCACCCTTCCCCCATTTGGAGTTCCTATCTTTATATCCATGTAAAGATATAAAGATATATCTTTATATATAGAGATAATTTCACATCCTCTGTTTCAATTTGAATGCCTTTTATTTCTTTCTCTTGCCTGATTTTTCTGGCTAGGACTTCTAGTACTATGCTGGATAGGAATGGTGAGAGCAGAGAGTAGACATCTTTGTCTTATTCCAATTTTTAGAGGAATGCTTTCAACTTTTCCACATTCAGTATTATGTTGGTTGTGTGTTTGTTATAGGTGGCCCTTATTAATTTGAGGTATGTTCCTTCGATGCCTAGTTTGTTGAGGGTTTTTACAATGAAAGGATGTTGAATTTTATCAAATGCTTTTCTGCAGCTTTTGAGGTGATCATCTGGTCTTTGTTTTTAATTCTGTCTATGTAATGAATCACACTTGTCGATTTGCATATGTTGAACCATCCTTGTAAACCTGAAATAAAACCCTCTTGATTGTGTTAAATTAGCTGTTTGATGTACTGCTGGATTTGGTTTGCTAGTATTTTGCTGATTTTTGTGTCTTATGTTCATCAGGAATATTGGACTGTAGTTTTCTTTGTTGTTTCCTGTATGCTACGATGCCTTTACCTTTTCTATAATTTCATGTAAATGTAGTCATTTGTGCCTGGTTTCTTTCAGTTAGCATGACACTTTCGAGATTCACCCATATGTTTGCATATATCCATAATTCATTGCCTTTATTGCTGAATAGTATCTTTAAATTATCCTATAATAATTTATATGTGTATATGTGTATGTATGTATGTATTCATCCTTTCATTCACTTATTTTAAAAATATTAAGCACTCACTATGGCTACGCAGGGTTCTAGGTGATGAAGACATATCAGTGAACAAAACACATGCAAATATCTTCTTTTATAAATCATACATGTTAGAAGAGGTAAACAAAACAACTTAAAAGATACAAAGTATATCAGAAAATATTAAGTTCTAATGAGAAAAGCAGGGAAGAAGTGTAGGAAATGCCAGTGAGGGAAAAAGGGTACAACTGTAGATAAAGAATAGCCAGGGAAGGCCTCACTAGTAAGGTAACAATTGAATAACACCTAAAGGAAGTGAAAGAGAAAGTCATATGACTGAGGGAAAAGCACCCCAGGCAGTGTTCCAGCAAGTCCAAAAACCCTAAATGCATGTCTTGTCTTGCATTTCTGTGGAACAGTAAGGAGGCAGAGTAGCTAGAGGTAAACGAATGAAAGAGTTTTAGGATGTAAGATCAGAGAAGTAAACAGGGTGAGGATGAAAGAAATTACCTAGCCTTAAAAAAAGCTGTGCATGAAAGTCCATAGCTAACAACATGTTCAATAATAAAAAAAAAAAAAAAAAATAAAAAAAAAAAAAAAAAAAAAAAAAAAAGGAAAGCTATCCTTTAAGATCAACAACTAGGAAAGGATGATGACTTCTATTAGCCATAGTATCAGAAGTCCCAGCCAGAGGAAATAGGCAAGACAGGAAATAAAAGACATCCAAATCAGAAAGAAAGAAGCAAAACTGTTTGTTTGCAAATGACATGATCTTAGACCCAGAAATGGGAAGTTACCATCAAAGGACAAGTTTCGGTCAAGCAACGTCAGCTCTAGAGATCTGTTGTAAAACATTGTACCTATAATCAATAGTGATATATTAACACTTAAAAATCTTTTAAGATGGGAAAAAAACATCAAAAGAGAATAGATATCATGTTGAGTGCTCTTATAAAAATAACTGTCCAGCATAAAATTCACACATTTTTTGGCAGATGAGAATTTGAGTAAACATCGAGTTCAAATGCCTGTTTTGAAGCAGCTATTGTGTTCTCAAGTATGCCAAGATAGAGCCTACAAACTGTACTTGTTATAAAGCTAACCTGGGTATGCGGCTACCTGGGGAGTCCCTCTGTTTGTCAACCCCAACTCAACAGCAACTCTGAGTTTAGAGATTCTCAAAGTCTCTTTTAAATTTTTAAATTGTAACTAAAGTAAGGAAAGTGGTGTAACAGAGTTCATATTGCTGACTGTGATGTATCAAGGCCCAAGGGGCTAAAGGGACCTTTGTGACTTGACAAGTTCAATGGTAATGAGTGTGGTTAATTAATAGTCTGGCTTATTCATCATGTTGTCCCAGAATCTGAAACATTTATACAGTTGTTACCCATATTTGCAGCATATATTTGGAGAGAAAATGAATTCAGATTTAAGCAAATTGGTGAAGAGGAATGAATAGCAAAGAAGGGAAAAGAAAATCATTCTCTGTCCAAATAAGTTTTTTAAGTATCAATAAACTCTGCAAGTTTCTTTCTCAAAACATTAAAAAGTTACTTGTTTTGATGTTTTCAAGTGTTAAAATCTGACAAACCAACGTTCTAGGGAGTCGCCTCTTTTCCTATTCTCCCATTAGCAAAATTGTACAGCTTAGTGCCTGGGGACAATCAATACTAAGGAGCAAAACAGCAAGGTGGGGAGAAGATGGACTGCCCAGTGGAGACTAAGGCGGTGAGAAGAGGGGATGGATTCAGGAAAGGCAGAAAACATTCAAGTAAGCATATTTTTAAAATTAAATAAAAAGCTGAAAGTTAGAGTGGGACCTTCTGCCAAGGGTTACCATGCAATCTCTTCTCTCTGAGAAACCCGGAGTGACAACCAGTGTCAAACAGCCCCTACTTGTATTGTTTCTGGTTGGAGGAGTTGCCCCAGCCCGTCCTCCCCCACTGGCTCTTCAGCTCTGGTCACCTGTATTCTTCGTCCTGCGAGTTCACATCATATTTCTTGACCTGAATGTATTTCTTCAGCTTCTTCAAATCCCCGAGTGAAGCAGCTCTGTGAAGTTTCTTTACATCCTTATCTAGAAGCTTGTAGCCCTGGCCTATGGGCAGGTCTGAGGAGGTATGGCTCGGGGTCTCATTCCTCCTTTTCCAGCAGCTGAAAAGCTTATTCATGGCGGCGCAGGCTGCAGTCTTTCCGTCACACCAGGCTGTTCTTTAGGCTCCTAGCTGTCCGCTCTGCCCCTCTGCACTGGCACCTGGCTCGCAGCTTTCTCCTGTCCCTGACAAAAGTGGAAATGCTGGAAGGGTCTCGCACAGCCAGCCGTTATGGCGGTTATGGTTGTTACGGCGGTTATGGTCGTTAATGGCTGTTAGGGTCATTATGATCTGGTCCTAGGGGCTCGCAGACCTTCATTCTCACCTAGGACTTGGGCCTGATGGCCACACCTGCAGTCTTCCTATTAGATCATGAACCTTAGAGACTTACCAGCTTTCTTACAAATAGCCCCTTCTGATCCACCCGCCTCGGCCTCCCAAAGTGCTGGGATTACAGGCTTGAGCCACCGCGCCCGGCCAAGAGATCGAGACAATCCTGGTCAACATGGTGAAACCCCGTCTCTACTAAAACTACAAAAAATTAGCTGGGCATGGTGGCGCGTGCCTGTAGTCCCAGCTACTCAGGAGGCTGAGGCAGGAGAATTGCCTGAACCCAGGAGGCGGAGGTTGCGGTGAGCCGAGATGGCGCCATTGCACTCCAGCCTGGGTAACAAGAGCGAAACTCCGTCTCCAAAAAAAAAAAAAAACAAAAAAAAAACAAAAAACAAATAGCCCCTTCTTCAAAAATAGATCTAAAGGCTTCAAGTCTTGCAAACTGGTATTTACCATCCTTGTGATGGGGATAGGGATGGATCTCTTCCAGTGATCTTGCCTCCCACCTACTCCCAGCCTCTCACCTCCCAGGCTACATGCTACAAATTGTCTTCACAATAACTGCAATTCCTCAATAATCTCAATTTCATATACTTTTTAAACATCACTTCTCATATTCCAGCTCACTTTGTCTAGTGACAAAACTCCAAAAGTCCTTTCAAAATCTAATTCACTGTACCTATACTCAGTTAGTCTTAACCTCTTTTCCCTGAGTTGGACCACCACACTCTGTCTTCACTTTACTACTTAACGAAATTTCACAACCAATCGTCATAATCATTCCCATGCAGAAACCTTCAATAAGTTTTCCCCCCTTCCTTTTCTTACCTATCTGTGCCTAAACCAAAACCCTAGTTAAACTGTTTGTTCTGCCCTAAGCCACTGAAACGTGACCAAAGGAAAAAACACAGTCCTGCCATCTTTCATTTCCAGTTCATGAAAATCCACCTCAAGTGGTCTGTTATTTTCCCTTTCTTTTCACACCTGCTTGGCTCATGGCCTTTTTTCCTGAACCACTGAGCAAAAGATCCAATCAGAAGAGAAACTCTACCAGCTCGCAAGATATCTACCCACTTATCTGAACCTTGCAAAAAAAAAAAAAAAAAAAAAAAAAAAAAAAAAAAAAAAAAACCTTTATCTCTCTTTTTCATATATGATGAACATGTATGTTCATGATATGTTCATGTTCCTAGCAAAGGTCAGCACCAATCTTGAATCTACTAGACCCCATCCTCTCTAGCCTATCTAAAAACATTATTCAGTAAACTCTTCTTCCCTGCTTTCATATGTATTTTTAAAATTTCCCTCTCTGCTAATTCTTATTAGCATAAATGTATACTGGTATTTGCCTCATCCTAAAAAAACAAACAGGAAGATTGACCACATCTCCCCCTGAAACCATCACCTCAATGGCTCTCTTTTGTGGCAAAATTCTTCAGTAGGATTGTCTAAAATTTTATAATCTTTGTCTACAATTTTTCTCCCTCTGTTCTCACTTAAAGCAGTTAGCATCATTGCCTTTTTGCTCCTGTTACTCAATTGACCCTACTTTCAAGCCACATTGACCATGATCTCTATTATATGAAAGCAAATGGTCATTTCTGAGTTTTCATGTAAATACAGCAGCATTTGACACAGCTGACCATTGCTTACTCCTTGAAACATTTTTTTTTTTTTTTGCTTGGCTTCCAAGATATCATACTTGCCTCGTTTGATTCCTACCTTTTTAAACATTTTCCCTAAATCCAATTTATTGGTTCTTCTTTACCTTCAATTATTGGAAATCCCTGGAGTCAATCCACCAGCAGCTTTTTTTTTATTGTTTCCAAATCCTTAAAGGCAGACTCACATTTTATCTTTTATATCTACATTTAGACAGTCAGTAAATCCTGTCAATTGTAACGACAAAATATATTCAGAAATTTTTTTATTTTACCCATATTCCCTTCTGGGTTACCACAGTCCTATGGCTTTAAATGTCATCTATATGCTACTGACACTCAAATTGAGAGTTCCAGTATGGTCTGTCTCCCGAACTCCCAATTAGTATATCCACTTGCCTATTCAATACCTGAATTTCGTTGTTTATATTATAGACTCAATAAACATCTCAATCTAAACATGTCTAAACTGGTCACCTCACTTTCCGTTCTCTTACTATCTTTCCTACTTGAGATCGAGTAACCGTATTCTCCTAGTTGCTCAAGGCGAAATCTTTGATGTCATCCTTGACTTTTCTCTCTCAAAGGCCACATCTAATCAGTTAGCAAACCCTGACAGCACTATTTCCAAAATATAAACAGAATTTGACCACTGCTGTCAATGTAGCCCAAGCCAACATCATCTCTCTCATTTGCCATACCTTACTTTAATATTTTATACTAGAATCCTAACTGATCTTCATATCTTCATGCTTCTGCCCTTATACACTGCTATTGCCCTGGTCTATTCTCAACCTAGCCACCTGAATTATCCAGTTAACATACTGTTAGATGAAGTTGCTTATTTGCAAAAACTCTACAATAGTTTCCCAAATTCCTAACAGTAAGAGCTAAATTTCTTATACTGAGCCACATAGCCCTATACAATCTGCGACCCCAATCCCATGCACCCTGCCCCGACCTTTTATTTTTCTGACCTAAAGTTCTTCTTACCTAAACTCAATTGCTTCAACCATGGTAATTTCATTATTCCCCAGCACACCAGGCATGTTCCTGTCTCAGGGACCCTGACCTTGTTGCTCCCCTTTCCTGGAATGCTGGTCCTGCCACGATAATATAAGCTCTGAGAAGGCAGCCATTTTTGTATGGTTTATTCCAGGCTACCTCTCAGCTCGCAGAAGAGAGCTGTGCTCATTAAGTGCTCAGTAAATGTATGTCAAATGAACAGATAAGTATATGAAAAATAACCTCTGCTTCTATTTGCCTTTTCAATTCTTGGATGCAATTTTGGGCACAGAACTTTTCCTGAACTCAAACCTTTCCTACTAGGGAACAAAGTTAAAAAACAGCCTGTAGTATTTAATAAAAAACTTGAGGGTGCCAGATGAAATGAGACTACAGAACTTAACATAAAACTGGCCCAACAAATATGCCTGCTTTCCAAGACCCCAGACTCCAGTGCATCTCCATAAGTACCTCCAGAAGGTAGTGTCCTGGCCTTGGGAGAGTGACAGTTTCTATTCTACCCTGAGGGTGCTCCTGAGAGCAGGAATCTTTAAAGAGCAATGCATAACACTCAAGTGATTAAAAACAATGATTCCCCTGGGTGGGGAAAAAAGTGTCAGAACTTCTTCATATCTATTTTTAAAACTTCCCTTGAAAATAATTGTATATGCTCTATAATAGACATGATATATTTGTGTATTGACACATGAACTCATATATTTAGCATGTAAATCAAAAAAATACAATAATGTGCCTCATAATGACATTTTGGTCAACAAGGGACTGCATAGACAATTATGGGCCCATAAGATTGTAATGGAGCTGAAAAATTTTTGTCGCCTGGTGATGTCTTAGATGTATTGATAGTCCTGACCCTCTGTAGGCCTGAACTAATATGCACATTTGTGTCTCACATTTTGACAGGAAAATTAAAAAAAAAAAACTTGTAGAATGAGGATATAAAAAGAGAAAATATTTTTGTACGGTTGTACAATGTGTGTTTTAAGCTAAGTGTTATTACAAAAAATTCAAAGGTCAAAAAATTTAAGTTTATAAAGTAAAAAATAAGATGACAGTATGCTAAGGCTAATTTATTACTGAAGAAAGAAACATTTTTTTTTCTTTGAGTCTGAGTCTCACTCTGTCACCCAGGCTGGTGTGCAGTGGCGCAATCTCAGCTCACTGCAACCTCCACCTCCTGGGTTCAAGCGATTCTCCTGCCTCAGCTTCCTGAGTAGCTGGGATTACAGGCGCATACCACCACACATGGCTAATTTTTTTAATTTTAGTAAAGACAGGGTTTCACCATGTTGGTCAGGCTGGTCTTAAACTCCTGACCTTGTGATCTGCCTGCCTCAGTCTCCCAAAGTGCTGGGATTACAGATGTGAGCCACCATACCCAGCCTGAAAAATATTTTTCTATAAATTTAGTGTAGCCTAAGTGCATAGTGCTTATAAAGCCTACAGCAGTGCATGGTCATATCCAAGGCCTTCACATTTGTTCACCACTCACTCACTGACACACCCAGAGCAACTTTTGGTCCTGTAAGATCCATTTATCGTAAGTGTCCAATACATGTGTAACATTTTTATCTTTTACACTGTATTTTTACCATACCTCTTCTCTGTTTAGACAGTTTAGATACACACATTGTGTTATAATTGCCTACAGTATTCAGTACAGTAACATGATGTACAGGTTTGTAGCTTAGACGCAATAGGCTATAGCATATAGCCTAGGTGTGTAGTAGGCTATACCCCATCTAGGTTTGTGTAAGTGCACTCTACGATTTTCACTCAATGACAACATCACCTAACAAATATTTATCAGATAATATCCTTGTTGTTAAGTGGCACATAACTGTACATATGAATGTGTTTTGTTTTGCTTTTCCAAGGCTATCAACTTAGAGAGTATGCCCTCATTCATGTCTTAGAATCTTCCGAGTCCAGGACTAAGAAACTAGTGAATTGTTCTACCATGTGGTAATGACCCATAACTCAATCCTTCATTTCCTATTCCATGATAAGTCTTTTATCTGGATGATTGATTTTTTTAAATCTACTATGTTTAGGGCAATATCCGCTCCACCTGACAGAACAAGTCATTAGAATACAGCAGTCCAACATTTATACCAGAGATATGAAGACATATGAAAGGCTTAGTTCCCCCAGGAGCTCTCTTCCATCTCTCCTATTTGGAATTACTGTCTCCTATTACTTCTGCCTTAATTTAGTTTCTTCATCTCTTGCCTAGATTACGTCTATGACCTTTTAAATAGCTTCTGTATCTTCACTTTAAACATCATTTAAAGAATGGTGAGCTGGAGGTGACTCATATCATACCTAGGGTCCAATTGCTAAATATACAAAAACTGTTGGAAGCTTAGACTCAGAAATGAGAGTAGTTACATAACGGAAATTGGCAAGAACTACAAATCAGGGCTTATGTTCAATATTTATAGTATGCTTCCTTTAAGAATTATAAAAAACAGACAATATAAACTTAGAAAGAATAATAATTGAAATCAACTGTTTATCCATGCAAGATTTATGGAAAAAAAAGATTCTGAATAAAAATGGCAATGAAGTATGTGTGTTTAAAGTGATAAATGGTTGGTTTTCACATTTATTTATGGTTACTATTTTTGTCTTTTTTCCATCAACTTTCCTATTTCTACAATTAACATTAATACTTATATACAAAATTGTCCTAAAAGTTAGTATAAAGAAACTGTTCTTGGGAAGTACAGGAACAGAAATCTCATAAGCCTAAAGATTATATCTTCTTTGTTACAATGTTAGTAGTTTCTTTGAATTAAGAAATATATTATTCCTTTTCCATATTAAAGAATATATTTTTACTTTACCCTGTAAATTTTACAAAGATTAGAACTGAGTCCTATTTAAGAAAATTGAACATTAAAAATAGCAAAATTATGAGCTATTTCTATATCAAAATTATTACTTTTCTTTCTGAATTTTTTTAAAAATAGTTCTCCAAGGGCTTTTATCCATTAATTCTTTCATTCATACATACATCAGAGGTGAACTGAGTCCTACTGGGACATTTACTCCCATTTCTCAGGACCCCTCCAGCTATAAAAAATTTTTATCTACTTCTGGTCAGTGTGATTGAAAAATGTAAAGGTATTAGTACCAAGCACCAATTGAAGGTTTCTCTGTTTCTCTTCAAAGTAAAGCCTTTCTGAATAAAGGCTATTGCACTAGAGAATCAAAGCTTTATTTACAATATTATTAAATTCTAGGTTAGTCATTGAAAATATCTGATGTGTGTATATTTTATGAAAGTATTCCTCTACTGAGTTTAAATGTCACTTGACTATATTGATAGTTCCCTGATCTACTGACACTTACATCCTTTTGGATCTCTATTTCTTATCTTCTCCATCTTATCTTCTCCATCTGCTACTCTGATGACTTTGTATTTCACTGATGAGAAAAGCAAGCAGAAGGCAACTTACACAGGCTTCCAGGACCACACTGATCCTCTTACCTGCGCCTTGCCTATTGTTCCTTGTTTCCTTTCACTTTGGATGAAATGCTCCTGCTCCTAAGTAGGCCCCCCACTTTGATGAAAACTTTCCAATAGATCTTCACTTCCTACGAGTCAAAACTCTTCTATAAGAGGAGACAGATTATCACCTCTTAACTTCACGAGGATATTGCTCCACCAATTCTCCCTTTTCTGATTTCAATATGATGTTTTCTTTTTCCTTTATTCAATAGATACTATAATTTCTCAATGCTTTATAGTGTGCTTATGCACACACACATACATATACACAGCTGCTACCCATATCTCATTTTCTCTTAGCATAAAAATTTCCTTGATGGAGTTGAGTGGAATGATTTTTCTAGTTTTTCTCCTCACATTCTTTCTCAAACCTGCTTCCACCTGATTTCTGTTCCTTCAAGGAGAGAACACTTCTATCCTACAGGACTGCCCATCAGAACCTAGAGCGCAGGAGAGCTACCAGTATAGTGAGAGATACACAGACGTATAGAAGCGTTATTGTCTTCTATCTCTAATGAGCTGTTGTTCATCTTTTCTCTTTTTCCCTTGTCT
The DNA here is from genome assembly GCF_001604975.1 of Cebus imitator. NCBI lineage: Eukaryota > Metazoa > Chordata > Mammalia > Primates > Cebidae > Cebus > Cebus imitator. The sequence continues at coordinate 6,360,502 of NW_016107405.1, read as the reverse complement.
CCCACTCCTGTTGCATTAGTCCAGGCTCTTCTTTGCTCTAAACTATTACAACAGACATCTAAATGATCACTGGGCCACAACTTTTACAACTCACTCTTGCCCATCCTCCACACTGCTGCCAGCATTAACTTTATAAAATCTTTGATGAAATCTTTCCAATAGATCTTCACTTCCTACAAGTCAAAATATAAACATGTAGCCTGATGTAACATAGACCAATCAACCCAAACCCTGTAACACATGGCCTTGAAATAACACAGAAAAGATAGAGTTAGCTTGGAGTATTTTTCAGACAATCTATTGAGCTCTTGATATCTGCTTATCTTATAGGACTAGGCTGTGCCTAACTGAGAGAAGAAATCTTTTAAATAATTCTTACATAGATACTTCTTTCAAACAAGGATCAAAGTATGCCACTCTCCTTGCTTAAAACTCTACATTATTTCTTCATGGAGAAAAAGTAAAAAATTCTTAGAAGTCTACTTAAGTTTTGACATGATCTATGTTCTGAGTATATCTTTAAACGATTCTCCGCTGCTCATTTGTGCTCATGCCACAAAGCATTTGTGATCTCAGGGCTCTCACACATGCTGTTCTCTCTGCCTGGGACACATTTTAGCTTCAGTTTTGTACCATGAGTGTTTTTTTTCTCCATGGTGTAAAAGAGTAAATGTAAAAAGCAACAGTTTTTCCTGGAGGAGGAGAGCATTTTGATTTAGATGATTTCCTAACAGCTAGCAGCAGTCTAAGGTGAAGACTAAAAATAAAATCCTAGGCGGGGCACAGTGGCTCACATCTGTAATCTCAGCACTTTGGGAGGCCGAGGTGGGTGGATCACGAAGCCAGGAGTTTTGAGACCAGCCTGGCCAACATGGTGAAACCCCATCTCTACTAAAAATACAAAAATTATCCAGGCGTGGTGGCAGCGCTTATAATCACAGCTACTCTGGAGGCTGAGGTAGGAGAATCAATTGAACCCAGGAGGTGGAGGTTGCAGTGAGCTGAGATTATACCATTGCACTCCAGCCTAGGTGGCAGAATGAGACTCTGTCTCAAAAATAAATAAAATAAAATAAATCCTAATCCCCACAACTGACTGAATGGACCAAGGGGACCCTAAAGAAACCTTAACAACTGAGTTCCCAGCCATGACAGTACAGAGGGCTCAACATACCTCGTTATACCCTCTTCCTTTTGTGGTTCAGACACAATAATTTATCAGCATTAATGTCAAAATAGAGATCATAAGAATGACAAAATGGACTTTTTGTAGCAATAAGATACCAAATTAGAATAACATACCTAAGAAATGAGATATCTATGTCCTGTTTTTAATTTGGTATCTTATTGCTACAGAGTCATGCCAGGCAAGGGTTAAGTGACACACCTTACACCTAAACAATAAACTCTGTTCGGTCACAAGGCTTTTTCTCTTTTCTCTCTAGCTAAACAAGCACTGACCTCAAAATAAGCAATATTTAAACAATTGCAGTTCTCCAACTGAAAGACACTGAATAACTGATTCCTCTGTTCCACAAGCCATAACCTCTGCTTTGACTGGACAAGAGACTGATTTCAGTAACTTTCTTCTGATAAGAGATTACTGACCATAGACTGGTTCTGGCCAGTTTACAGAGGCTGTGTGCTAGAGTGCCTTTATATCCCTGCTTCACCTTTTGACATATGGGCCTAACTGTAATGTATTTAAATGCAAAGTCTCCATGCCTAAGTGAACATGGAATGCACGGAGCATGCATGTATGCTCATCACTCATGTGTCAGGGCCCCTTTTATGATTATTCATAGCTCTTCCTTTAACCTGTTGAATATGTAGCCAAGCCAGCCCATGCAACAGAAAGTTCCTGCCCCAACCCTTCCTCCTTCAATGTGCCTGCTAACAGTCTTTGCTAAAGGCTAGGCTTCCTAGCCTGTCAGAATGGCCACCTTATAGGGTGCAACATTTTATAAAAAATAAAGTTTCCTTTCTTAATTTATACATTTGTGATTCTCATGTTGACAAAAGTGATGGTTGGACATTTCGTACCTCAGGTCCCCAATCTAATGGTTGACCTGCTCCAAACACAGATTCTGCAATGTGCCCCTCCCCCAACCCCCTGCCAGGTAGAAAACCAGAGACAGTACTCAAACTCAAGATCTCAGGACAAAAAATTGACACCTCATCCAGTTTTATTTGTGGCCCAAAGCAAAGTCTGTCAAATAGCATGCCAGCCTGGAGTATTCACTGGTCTGTGAGACCAGCTAAAACATCAGGCTTATAAAACACTGCATGCATTTTATCTTGTGATTTTATTTCTTTTGACAAACAACACTTTAGATAGCACAATGCAAAATAAAAGCCCAAAAATAGAGCAAGAAGGGATTTAAAAAATGGCCTGATTTCACCAAGGATGCCAAACAAATGAGACTCAGTAGCAAAATCAAGATACCAAACTAAGAAACCAAGAAAATCGACTAACAAATAGTAGAGGAACTGCACCCATACACATAAAGCATAATGCAGACTTGTGCTGATTTAGTCACATCAGCAAAGATTCAACAAGCTACGAAAATCAGGGTGCAAAGAGTCTCTATGTGAACCACTGATTGAAGAATGGGATCTGTAGTAACAGGCAGTACAGACCAAATCTTGCTGGTGGTCTAGGGAAACTGTTCACATAAAGATAACCCAAATGAGAATAACCAGAAGCTATTTATTCAGAGTCTGCATAGCAAGGGAGTCAGCCACCATTACTCACATCTGACAAGAGACTCAAATGGCAAAAAGGAAAATGAAAAAACTTTAATGGTGAAAAAAGAAAAGGCTTCTGGTGCACTCCGATTAGGGGTTGCTGGCATGGGGAAGCTGGAAGTTGGCTAATGAGAAACGGGACAACTTATGTGATTGGTTTGAGGATCTATTTAGTTTCCTCTAGTTGGTTCTCGGAGTGAGGCAAAATATTGGCAGTCACCGACCATTCTGGGCTGACTGCTGCAGAGGTTGTGGGTCAGAGTTCTATCTTCATACATGGTCTGGCCATTGTCTATTTGTATATTTGCTCTCTAAAACATGTTCTAATAGCTTTTCTCCTGATTTTTAAGTTTTAGATCTTCAGAAAATGTGTCTATTTGAGTTATTAAAGCTTTTAAATTATTTTTTCTGTCATCTACAAACATTATGAGAAAAATTCTCCATATTTTATGCCTCCTTAATATACTACTATTTCCATTGATAATCTTAGTTACAGAATGAAAAAAATGTAGTAGATTCAAATTCCTGCCTAGCCACTTAGAAGCATAATGATTTTCAAGTTTCTTAACTGCTATGGTTTGAATGTGTTCCCTCCAAAATTTATGTTGAAACTCACTTCCCAATGCAGCACTATTAAGAGGATCGGGTCTTTTGGAGGTTATAAGGCTATAAAGACTCTGCCCTCATGGATGAGGTTACTGCCTCAAAAAATAGGCCCTTTTAACTATTTCCTTCTTTCTGTCATGTGAGGACACAGTATTTGTCCTTTCTAGAGGACACAGTATTCAGGACGTCATCTTGGAAATAGACACTGGGCTCTCAGCAGACACCAAAACTACTGACACCTTGATCTTGGATTTCCCAGCCTCCAGAACTATAAGAAATAAATTTGTATTGTTTGTAAATTATCCAGTCTCAAGGAAATTTGCCGTAGCAGCACAAACAAACTAAGAACATTAACCACACACAGCTTCATTTCCCTCGATGTAATATAAAGATGATGTCCTGGTCACTTCTCAGGATTGACCTCATAAAGGAGAACCTTTTCTCCTTTACCCAATGTGTATATTATTTCAGCATTCTTGGAACCATGTATCTTTAATACAAATTGCATTTGATGGCTACAAATTTGATTTCTTCGAATCTTGTAAGTGTATCTCTGTGACTGAATTTATGACACTCTTGACATTAGGGTTAAAATTTAAAGGTAAGGTTTTATGTATGAGACAGAGCCAGAAGAGGAGAGAAGTGATTCTGTAGAATGCTTTTTTCTTCTTTACATCTCGACTCCGTACTTCTTATAAGTTTCCCTTAGATATGTGCTGCCATACTCTCTGCAACCACAGCTGGGACATAGGTTGCCGAAAGGGCTGTGAATCATAATAATATCCTTTAACCTCTAGAAACATATGCGGAAGAGCCCAGAGGGACGTGGGAAGAGAATATGCTCCAGGACTAAGGTGGCTATTAAATTGGGATAAGGAGACGCTCAAAAAAATTTTTACGTGCAACATATCAGGGGAAGCTTACTGGGACGAGACTTTCAGGGTCCTGGAGCCCCGGTCGGCACGGCCCAGGTCCCGTGCAAGCCTGCTTGTCCACAGGCGTCAGCCTTCCTTCGAACGGCTCCCCAGACGCTCTACCCTCAGACCTAGCAAAGACCGCCACCAGCACCTAGTTTAGAGCCTAGAGTCGGGAGTGCTGCGTCTGCGCATGCGTGCACTGTCTGCGCCTACCAAAAGGGCGCGCGCGTGGCCAGACCGCCCACTTCCGGAGTTGCGGGGGGAGTCCTAATCCGCCTCCGAAGTTGCGGTTTGTAAGCAGCAGGGTTTTGGTGCTGGGAGGCCTGGTGGAGACTTGCCTCTGTGGCCTAGCGCTAGTGTAGGGGTTCCTGCGAAAAGCAGAGAGGAGAGTTGCGCGTCCGGACTTGTCCGGGTCATTCTCAACCCTCTCCCCAAAGAGATGAAACGCTTTGTTTTTCGGCAGAAGAAAGGGCCAGGGTCCCAGGCTCCTCCGGGGCTAGAGGAGAGGCCGCTTGGCGCTGGCTAGATACCAGGGATGGGAACCGCGCCCCATGACAGAGCTCGGGAAAACCCACCGGGGTGCCGCGTGGTAACGTGGCGAAGTGCAGCACAGCGTTTTGCTCAACCTAGGAGTCAAAAAGGACCGGTAATAGGACGGCGAGGCGGGAGGCAGACGGGGCCCAATGGGGCTGCGCCGGGGACAGATTCTGGGAGAGGCGCGCTCCCAACCCCGACTCCGCCCCCTGTGGAGCTGGCCAAGCCCTCAAGTCCTGAGAGGCATGCTCTGTCCATTTAAGGCTCCTTCAGTCAGGGATACCAAAGCACCTGAAAGAGTATCCTCACGCAGAGTCCAGGCCAAGTGTGCCTGTCAGTCTTTCGTGAATCAAATCTTTAAAAACAGCCCAAAGGATGGTAGGTGGGGAGCGGTGTGGGAGTGGAGGGACGGCAATCCTTAAGCTGGATCCTTGTCTTTTCCCAAGGCACCATTATAGGCCACTTGATTGACAACTTTAAAGTGGCTTCACTAAATTTAAATAGCAGTAGAAATTAAAAATATAATTTTCACTAAATTTAAATAGCAATAGAAATAAAATATATATCATTTCCTTTTTAGTAGACACATTTCTGGTGATCAGATATTAGCATATGGTGGAAAATATGTAATAAGAGAAAAAACTTCCATCTTCACTTCTAAATTAAAGGTATTTTTGATAAAGTCAACGTAGTTTTTTTTAATAGATAATTTTTAAAGCAGTTTTAGATTCACAGCAAAATTGAAAAGACGATACAAAGATTTTCCATATCCTGCTTGGTCTCACATATGCATAGGCTACCCTATTATTACCCCACCAGAGTTGTACATTTGGTACAGTTGATTAACCTACATTGACACATCATTATCACCCAGAAGTCCATAGTTTACATTAGGATTCCTCTTGGTCTTGTACATTCTATGGGTTTGGACAAATGTATAATGATATATACCCCTTTGTTATAGTGTCATATAGAATAGTTTCACTGCCCTAAAACTTACCTCTACTTCACCCTCTCATCTCTCCCTTTCCCCAACCACTGGCAACCACTGATCTTACTGTCTCCAGAATGTCATATACTGTAGTTGGAATCATACAGTATGTAGCCTTTCAGACTGGCTTCTTTCACTTAGTAATATGCATTTAAGCTTCCTCCATGTCTGTATTAGGCTGTTCTTGCACTGCTATGAAGAAATATCTGAGACTGGGTTGTTTTAAGAAAAGAGGTTTTATTGGCTCACAGTTCTGCAGAATTTACAGGAAGTCTACCAGCATCATCTTCTGGGGAGGCCTCAGAAAGCTTCCAGTCAGGGCAGAAGGCAAAAGGGGAGCAGGCATATCACATGGCAAAAGCAGGAGCAAAAGAGAGAGAGAGAGAGGGAAGGTGCTACACACTTTTAAACCAGATCTCATGAACTCACTCAGTCACCAGGACAGCACCAAGAGGATGGTGCTAAACCATTCATGAGAAATCTACCCCCATGATCTAATAACCTCCCACCAGGCCCCACCTCCAGTACTGGGGATTCCAGTTCGACTGAGATTTGGGCAGGGACAAATATCCAAACTATATCACTAGCCATGTTTTCATGGCTTGAGAGCTTTTTAGTCCTCAATAATATTCCATTATCTCGATGTGCCACAGCTTAAGAATACACTCAAGCGTCAAAGGACATTTTAGTTGATTTCAAGTTTTGGCAATTGTGAATAAAGCTGATATAGAAACCTGTGTTCATGAAATTATAAACCACAAACAATAGGCTACCTAATAAGCAGTGTTAGAATTTATAACATTTTGTGGAAACTGCAGAACTTTGAAATCTTAAAACCTATGTCAAAAGAGACGGGTTTTATTTGGGTTTCTACAATAGTTTCAGTAATAAAGCTCAAGAGCAAATTCCTCTGTCACTTCACTATCTCACAAAATAGTAGTATATGTTATCTCATTAAATCCTTGCAACAACTATTGTAAGTTAAGAAGAGCAGGTAAGATCTACCCCTGATAGAAGACATTGAGCCTAAAAGAAAGTACTTAACCAAGAAAATATAGCTACGTGTAAGACCCAGGGCAAGAACTATTAATCTCTTTTGACTTCAGGACTCTCCATCATATCATGCCACCTCCAGTTAAAGAGTTGTACCAACCTCAATTTAGGACTCCTTAGCCATAATTTTTCAATTAAATACTAATGTAAAATTAATACAGCTCAAAAGTTTGAAGTTGATATATACTAATTTTATATAATTATTAATACAGTTATGTGCTGCTATCTCTTCTATTAGAAGTATTGTGTAATATGGTTGCTACTTTATATTAATATCAGTATTAAAATAGTAATGTTATTTATCAGTGTTATTTCTTTTTTGATCCATGGTTTATTTAAAAGTATCTTAAAATATAATTTTTAAATATTTGTGGATTTTCCAGAAATACATGTTTTGCTGAATTCTAATTTCAATATGTTGTGATCAGAGAACATATACTGTTGCATTTCAAATCTTTTAAATGGATTCAAATTTAAAATTTTTTTTAACTTAGCAATCACCAAGTAATTTCTCAGGAAAAATAAGAGACCCAAATGTACTTTTTCTCGAATACAGCAATCTGGTTAAAAATTCTGATAGTAAATTTTCTCTTGTTCTGCTAATGAGAAAAGTAGGATTATGAAAGTTCCGACAATGAAAGAGCAATTTAAAAATCAATATGTAAATTTATTAGTTTCTTTTTTTTTTTTGGACTGTGTCTCAATCTATTGCCCAGGCTGGAGTGCAGTGGTGCAATCTCGGCTCACTACGACCTCTGCCGCCCAGGTTCAAGCAATTTTCCTGCCTCAGCCTCCCAGGTAGCTAGGATTACAGGCACCTACCACCATGCCCAGCCAATTTTTGTATTTTTAGTAGAGACGAGGTTTTACCATCTTGGCCAGGCTGGTCTTGAACTTCTCACCTCGTGATCCACCCACCTTGGCCTCCCAAAGTGCTGGGATTACAGGCATGAGCAACCATGCCCGGCCTAGTTCCTCTTAAAATTCAAGAATTTTGGATTATTTAAGAAGTGATTTATGAAATTATGAAATAATATCTGAAGCAAAACTTTCTTTCATAATAGCTGAAGATTTTATCACTCCTCTCCAAATAAACAACTAGAAGAAATCAGTAAGTACATAGACAATTTGAACAACACTACCAATCAACTTAACCTATTAACATACACCTAATGCCTGAAGATTGTACATTCTTTTTATATATTCTGAAACATTCACCCAGGTAGACCATTGGACCATAAACAAATTTGAATACATTTAAAAGATTTGAAATGCAACAGTATATGTTCTCTGATCACAACAGATTGAAATTAAAATTCAGCAAAACATATACTTCTGGAAAATCCACAAATATTTAAAAATTATATTTTAAGATCTTTTTAAATAAGCCATGGATCAAAAAAGAAATCACAAAGGGAATTAAAAAACATTTTAAATGATTGATAGTTAAAGTATAACATAACAAAATGTGGGATGAAGCTCATTCAGTGATTAGAGAGAAATTTGCACCTTTAAATACTTATATACAAACGAAGACAATGAATGACCTAAGCTTCCAACTTAAGCTTAAAAACATAGAAGGAAAGGATAAGAATAGAAATCAACGAAACATAAAATGTACATAAGGTAGACAAAAATAAATAAAACCAAACATGGTCCTTTAAAAAGAGTAACTAAATTGATAAACCATATCTAGCCCATATAAGAGAGAGACAGAGAAAGAGAACGCAAATGACCAATATCAGAAATGAAAGGGGAGATACTACATAGACATTTAAAAAATAATAATATGAAAAACTTAATGCTAACAATTTTAACTACTTAGCTAAAATGGACAAATTCTTTAAAATCTAAAATATACCAGAGCCAAGATGAGTAGAAATAGAAAATATGAATATCTATTAAATAATAAAAAATATTTTTTCTACCTTATGCCCTTTTCTTTATTATTTTTGATGCTCTTGTTCTCCTGCCAGTGAATTTGCCTGGAAGATGGTATAACTTTTGTGCTTTTTGAGGACTTTTAGTTTTCAATTAACATAATAATTATATATACTTAATGGTGCACAATGTGATGTTTTGATGCATGCATTTATTTTGGAATGCTCAAATCAGACTCATTAACATATCTTCCACCTCAAATATTATCATTTATTTCTGATGAAAAATTTAAAATCTTTTAGCTATTTTGAAGTATAAAATACACTATTATTAACTATGGTCATCATACTGTGTAAAAGATCACCAGAATTTATTTCTCCTGTTCAGCTGAAACTTTGTACACTGACCAACATCTTCACTTTTTCTACCTCCCGAACTCCATGAGCATGTGGTAACCACCATTCACTGTCTATGTCTGTGAGTTCCAATTTTTTAGATGCCACTTATATGTGAGATCTTAAAATATTTGTTCCTTTGTGCCTAGCTTATCTCACTTAGCAAATGTCACTAGCTTATTGCAAATGACAGTTTACTGCTTTATAAAGTCTGGATAGTATTCTGTTGTGTATATATACCACATTTAGGAGAAACTTTTAGGTTCTAAAGTTCACTATGTTCAAGAAGCCCATATAGTACCATTATATAAGTAAAAAATAAGTATAATTTTTTTACTTAAGTAAATTATTTTAAGTGCATATATACTTTAAAAATAATTAAGTATATTATTTGTTTTCCTATAATTATATTGAGTTCGTTATAAAATGGACCCACTTTTACAAGTGAATTATTACTAATAGATAACCATTAAATATATAATGATTTATTAATAATAAAAATGTTCGTCTATTTAAACTGAGACTGTAAACAAACAGAAGACAACATGAACAACAGAAATGTCAGATTTAAAAAGAAAAAAAGACATGTAGCTTTAGACAGTGTACACTAATACCAAATTATATTTTCAATTTACTCCTGTGGATTCTTATAGAAATTAAAAGCAATTCTTTACTGAAAATCACAAGTTATTTTGCACATGGTTATATTAACAGTCTGCCAGCATCCTTTCCCTTTCAAGTTAAAAGGAATGATATATGTTGACACCCATTAGAACAAAATACTTTTATTTCATCTGTTGGCTAATTGTCATGATTTACTAATTTTGTTACAACAAAGATATTTTATTGGCATTAGCCAGAAGATTTGCATTTGTGTCACAAATATATAAAGAGACCATCTCTGGACTCAAGTTTTAAGAGAAGTACAAAAATGTGCCACAAAAACAAAAATATAATACTACAGTGAAAATTGTATCCCTTTAGATGTGGTGACTTGTGTAGTGCATGACCTGAACAACTGCGTGAGACCACCTTGAGTTTAATCTACATTTAGTGAAACGTCTATGAGTCAGGCATGTTGCTAGATGCCAGAAATGCATACATGAAATAGGTATACTTCTGATCTTCAACTTACCCTTACAGAACAGTTAGTTTTTATGGTTTTACAAAAATTTTTTCTACGGAAAACATTAATTTCATTCACTTATTCATTCAACAAGTAACTATTAAGTATCTTTCAGGGGTACTAGATTATGCCCTAATATTGGGGAATAAAATGTATTTTCTTACCTAAATATACTTTTAAAATTACTTTATGTATTATATATGCTTCTACTTTGAGGTTAATATTTATGTTTCCTTACTTAAATCTTTAATTCAACTTTCAAGGCAGCTAAGTTTTGCTACAATATACTATAACAGACTAATCAGCAGATAGCTTTTTAAATAGTTTAAAAAATTAAATGCCAATTTAATGGATTGTTGTCATTCAAGTTTGTTTGTTTTTGTCCTTTGGCATAGGTCTTGTCATAATGCTTGATAAAGCATGATTATGGAAAGGGTTAGAAAAGTGACATCATGTGATGCTAACTCTTTGAACCATCATGCTATAAGATGTAGTCCAGACAGCTTTGTCACCTAAAGGAGATAATCTCAAGAGATTACCACTTAAAACAAGAATCACAAACCCTTTATTAGAAATAGAGTTCAGGGCTGGACGTGGTGGCTTATACCTGTAATCCCAGCACTTTGGGAGGCTGAGGCAGGTGGATCACCTGAGGTCAGAAGTTTGAGACCAGCCTGGCCAACATGATGAAACCCCATCTTTACTAAAAATACGAAAATTAGCTGGGCATGGTGGTGCATGCCTGTAATCCCAGCTCCTCAGGAGGCTGAGGCAGGAGAATCGCTTGAACCCAGGAGGCAGAGGTTGCAGTGAGCTGAGATTATGCCATTGCACTTCAGCCTGGATGACAAGAGCAAGACTCAGTCTCAAAAAAAAGAAAAGAAAAGGAAAGAAAATAGAGTTCAAGAGTATACACTATATTTCAAATACTCCTCACTGATCTTCCTTCCTTGAGGGGTGAATGTGAAAACAGTTTATACTGCACAATAAGGCTTACTTTCTACAAGTAGTTTCCGTTTTGTGAAAAGTGCTTTAAAAAATGACACAGTTTTGCTTACATGATATGAACAAACATTTATGCCACTGGAGAAGGGGACAATGATGACATACTCTGGAAGCTTGAACATGTTGATATGAGTTGTTATTTTCATCTCCAGATGATCCCACTCTGACACACTGCCTCCACTTCCTCAGTGGTTCCTCTTCAACTTAATTCATTGAGTATAACCTCCAAGTAGTTCAGAATAGATAAATTCTTAACATGGAACTTTTTCATTTGTTCTTTCTAAGAGAGATAGAAATGGCCACTTTTGCAGGATTCAGTCAAAAGACAGATAACGTCTTTTAGCTAGGACTAAATGAATTTATTAACATCTTCCTGAGAAGAAGAATAGAGAAAATAAGCAAGTAGATTGGTCTCTCTTGCGCATCTCTTCCCTGGCAGCTTGAAAGTTTTTGCAAGCGTCATTCTCTTTTACCTGTTTTCTGTTATCTGCTATCTTGCAAAATACAGTACCTCTAGGCCTTACAGTGGATGCTTTGTGCTATATTCAATGGTATCTACCAAGATTCCTTCCTTGGACTAAAGAATCAGAGAGCAAAATAAGTATGCTCTCTGACCCTACTGGAATAAACTCAGAAACTTCATATTATTTAAATTTGTCATTCTCCAATTGTGATACCAATTCTGTTCATGATGGCATTTTCTGTTACTTTGATAGGGTCAGGTTAGGATTATGATAACTTTAATTCACTTTTAGGTATCAAATTTTCATAAATCACATTCTCCCTTGCATATGACGATATGCCAGGTGAGATATTTTAATGCATTAATTGCCTACCAAGAGTATAATGACTATTCGCTCTGGAATATTGTTCAAGTATGTTCCAAAGGGGTACTTTGTAGCAAAGCCTCAGAACATTATATTCTTAATGTCATTATATATTTGTCTATTGTTTAATTGAATTTCTTTACTGTTTAGTAATGAATGAGAATTCTGAAGAATAGAATTTTATGATTCTTTTATTATCTTTTAAATAAGGGAGTGGGGAGAGATGGAACTAATATTTACTCAGTGTTTTACTCTGGGTTAGACACCAAATTATGTGCTGAGAATATCTTCTCTGCATAATGATCATGACTCCACAAGGTGATAGGCATACACGTACAGCTGTCTTGTTTATAATTTCATATGCTTTATTTTTTACTGTAGTAAATGAAAAATATAGCCTCATCAAACCAGAAAACTGAATCTTGCTTAAGGACAATAATTAAAATTCTTCTTAAATCATAAAAGTCCAGGGCTTTCTTCAAAGATAAATTTTTCTTTTTTAAACAAGTGTGTCCTTGCTATTTTTACATATCATCCCTTATCCCCATAATTATATATCATCCTTAAAATGTGGAAAGACTCTCAGAAAAAAATGGACATCCTTAGTAGCCTCTGTAAAATAATTTATTTTTAGGTGTAATAACTGACAGCAATATTATCTATAGTGTTAAGATTTATAAATCATTGTTAGAACTAAAGAATTCATAAGTAAGCAATAAGGGAGGAAAAGAATTAGAAAGCAACCAAGAAAAATAGCTATAAAAATATGGAGATATTCTTCATATTCAATAAGGTGAAAAATTTATACAAAAAAGCATAAATATAAAGGATGGGTATATTGTAATATACATGGCACATATTAAATGTTTGAAATCACAAATTGTGATCTACTTTCTTGACTAAACTGTTACCACAGAGTCATAAGAAGGAAAATAATTTTGATGATCTTTTTCCATTAGAGTATGCCATATTAGATATGGCAGATGACCTTTCACTTTTTATAGTGCTCCAAAGAATGGTACACTTCCTGTTGCCTTTTGGAGACATCACTGACTTTGGTATTCAGGGTTGTAAAATAATGATATAAAAATTCTTCCCCATTAAAACTCAGATATCCTATTTACTTGATTTTTAGTCCCTTTCTTCATTTTCCTTATTTAGATATTAATCTCTACTGACCAACCATGGCTCTATTTTAAAAATTTAAGCCTAAAGCTTGAATAATCATAGCTCTATTAATATTGGATATTAGGACCTCCCCTCAATTTTTACTCCTATGTGGTATCTTCTTCAAGGGAAATGGAAAATTATGTGAGTTTTAAAGGGGTTTTATATTTCTTTCTTAGTTTAAATTAGTATTCAGAGTGCCCCATAATTCTGTACTCATAAGCATTTCTCGTGTACAATTTAAAATCTCTTTTTAAAGATTATTTAATAAGTCTTTTTAGAACAACTTGCTTTGGAGTTTGGGAGTTAAATCCTTTCATTAAATGTTTAAAAAGAATATATATTCTGATGTATTGGGATAGAATGTTCTATAAATGGCAACGAGGTCAAGATGGATGAAAGTACTGTTCATGTCTTCTATATCCCTACTGACTTAAGGTTACAGTTTTTAAAGACTGATAGGAAGGGACTCAATGCCAGAATCCCAAAGGACAAAGTAAGGTAAAGAAGTGTGTAGACAGACAGTATAGATCAGTGCTCCTCAAACTTTAATGTGCATATGACTCACCTGGGGAATTTTATTAAAATTCATATCCTGCATTTTATATCAGAGATAGAAAAAGAATCCTGTTTGGACATAGAAGTGTTTTCACCTGCCTCTGAGATACATACCTCTACACTATCACAATGGCAGGCATTGTTGGTTGTCCACCCCATCCTCATTCTTCCCTTTTTCCTAACAGCAACCCCTTTTTTTACTGGACTGGCAAAATGTCACTATAAAAGGAAAAAAATCCCTCACCTTCATAGCCTCCCTTGTACTTATGGTGACCATATGACAAAGATCTGGCCAATGGCATTCAAGCAGTATATTTTGCTACTATAGTCTGCTGGTTATAGTTGGGAAAGCATTTGTTTTTCCCATATGATAATCTCACTTTCCTCTTTCCTCTTTCTTTATTTTAATTAAATGGAAAATATGAGTCACCAAACACCACAGACAAATTGTGAGAGCAAAAGGATGGCAAACAAAAAATAGCGGCCTGGGTGCTGGGTCACTTCTTTGAGCAGTCCCAGGTCTGAACTGCCTTCCTTTTTACTTTTCGTTCTTTTCTCTTGGGATAAATATACTCCTGCCTGTTAAAGCTACTACAGTCAGAGTTTCCAGTGCTTATAACCAAACACGATTCTAACTGATGTACTTACCAATGATAACCATAACTTCCTTTCATATGACACTTTATGGTTTCTAAAGTACTTTGCATACTGTGTCTCATTTAATCTTCACAACCACCCAGGGAGAAGTCTAGGCATTTGTCTAATTTTTTACAGGTTAAAAATTTGAACATTTATAAGTTTAAATTATTTGTACATAAAATTGACACAGCATAGATTAAAATCTAGTCTCCTGTTTGAAGAGTAAACCCACATTTCATCTCTAAGAGTCCCCTACCTTCCATACATCATATAATCAGAGGAGCAGACATGATAAAAAGGCAAGCAAGGAATAATTAAAAACCTAGACAAGAGTATTCTCACATTAAGCCATCAGAACTTGAGTCACCAGTGAAATGAATGCCACTAAAGCTGTTCTGGACCTTATTCTAGTAGTGCAGATGACCTTCTCTCCAGCCAAGATATCTCATTTAAAGGCTTCTCTTTCCTTACCCCAGAAAAATCCAGAGGTTTGCAGAAATATTCCTTAGTGTATTTTCAATTCATAGCCCCATGCATGAAGAAATGCATTGGCTGCTGCATGAAATACCACTACCAGTAGGCTTTGCTTGTTTAATTAAACAAACTCCATCAGGAGCCTGAAGATAATTCACCATATTGGTGGAGTGGTGGCTACAAAAGGCTGATTGTCCACTACCCCATAACAATGGCAGGGCTGAAAATGCTAGAGGCCCATTCAGAGGGTTTGCTGACAGCCAACTGTATTTGGAGACTTTCTGCAAAATGTGAGCTGGGGAAATTTCAGCAATGCCCCTAGAATCAGAAACCCTGAGACAG
This sequence comes from Cebus imitator, assembly GCF_001604975.1. Lineage (NCBI taxonomy): Eukaryota > Metazoa > Chordata > Mammalia > Primates > Cebidae > Cebus > Cebus imitator. The sequence goes on along the minus strand of NW_016107405.1, from coordinate 6,345,239 downwards.
AGTCCTAAGGATAGAAAATTCTTATTTGCAGAAGGACCTAAAAAGTCTTTGTGTCCTGAAGAAATCTGTGACCGGGAAATTTCATCAGTATAAAAGTGCTCTGAACAAGGGACAAACATCACTGTCCTAGGGTTAAGCTTTTAGATGTCACTGATTACTTCATACTGCCATCAGAGTCACAGAAAAACCCAACTGGACTCATGCTTTTCCTGTGAAGACAATGCCTCAAAAAGACTGCTCTATGACTCCCACAAAGAACTTGAAATTAGTTTCCTAGAGAATATTTTATTTCCTAGAATATCTGAGTTTGCTAGAATATCTAATGCACTCAACTTATTAGGTGAGTGCAAAAGTAATTGCAGTTTTTGCAATGTTGGAATTTGCCATCTGATATTGAAATACATTCTGAAAAGTGGTTGTTATACATCATTTTAATGGGCATTTCTCACTTTATGTTTTTTTGCTAATGACTTATCACTAGCTGTTTATGTTTATTTAGACTATGGAAATGATGTTAGACAAAAAGCAAAGTTGAGTGATTTTCTTAATCAAATTCAAAATTGGTTGTAAAGCAGCAGAGACAACTCACAACATCAACAATGCATTTGGCTCAGGAACTTCTAACAAACCTGCAGTGGAGTGATGGTTCAAGAAGTTTTGCAAAGGAGATGAGAGCCCTGAAGATGAGAAGCACAGTGGCTGGCCATTGGAAGTTGACCACAACCACCTGAGAGCAGCTATCAAAGCTGATCCTCTTAACAACTATCTACGAAGTTGTGGAAGAACTCAATGTCCACCATTCTATGGTCCTTTGGCACATGAAGGAAATTGGAAAAGTGAAAAAGCTCAGTAACTGTGCGTGCATCATGAGCTGAGCGAAAGTAAAAAGAAATATTGTTGATTTGAAATCTTGTCTTTTTTTTTTTCACAACATGATTTTAATTCATTCTTACTTTTAACATATATGCCAAATCTCCTCAACTAAGTTGGCTATTTGTGGATATCTCAGTACATAAGTTCAATTAGCACAGACAATCTAAAAACCCTGAAATATTTTCTTTCAGATTTTTTTTATTGCATTTTAGGTTTGGGGATACATGTGAAGAACATGCAAGATTGTTGCATAGGTACACACATGGCAATGTGATTTGCTGCCTTCCTCCCCATCACCTATATCTGGCATTTCTCCCCATGCTATCTCTCCCCAGCTCCCCACCCCACACTGTCCCTGCCCTATTTTTCCCGACCCCAGTGTTTGATGCTTCCCACCCTGTGTCCATGTGTTCTCATTGTTCAACATCCACCTATGAGTGAGAACATGTGTTTTTTGAGTTTCTGTTCTCGTGTCAGTTTGCTGAGAATGATGGTTTCCAGGTTCATCCATGTCCCTACAAAGGACACAAACTCATCGTTTTTGATGGCTGCATAGTATTCCATGGTGTATATGTGCCACATTTTCCCTGTCCAGTCTATCATCAATGGGCATTTGGGTTGGATCCAGGTGTTTGCTATTGTAAACAGTGCTGCAATGAACATTCGTGTGCATATGTCCTTATAGTAGAATGATTTATAATCCTTTGGATATTTACCCAGTAATGGGATTGCTGGGTCAAATGGAATTTCTATTTCTAGGTCCTTGAGGAATCGCCACACTGTCTTCCACAATGGTTGAACTAATTTACACTCGCACCAACAGTGTAAAAGTGTTCCTATTTCTCCCCATCCTCTCCAGCATCTGTTGTCTCCAGATTTTTTTGTGATCACCATTCTAACTGGCTTGAGACGGTATCTCAATGTAGTTTTGATTTGCATTTCTCTATTGACCAGTGATGATGAGCATTTTTTCATATGTTTGTTGGCCTCATGTAAGTCTTCTTTTGTGAAGTGTCTGTTCATATCGTTCACCCACTTTTGAATGGGCCTCTTTGTTTTTTTTCTTGTAAATCTGTTTTAGTTCTTTTAGATTCTGGATATCAGCCCTTTGTCAGATGGGTAGATTGCAAAAATTTTTTCCCATTCTGTTGGTTGCCAATTCACTCTAATGACTGTTTCGTTTGCTGTGCAGAAGCTGTGGAGTTTGATTAGGACCCATTTGTCTATTTTGGCTTTTGTTGCCAATGCTTTTGGTGTTTTGGTCATGAAGTCCTTGCCTACGCCTATGTCCTGAATGGTTTTGCCTAGATTTTCTTCTAGGGTTTTTATGGTGTTATGTCTTATGCTTAAGTCTTTAATCCATCTGGAGTTAATTTTAGTGTAAAGTGTCAGGAAGGGGTCCAGTTTCTGCTTTCTGCACATGACTAGCCAGTTTTCCCAACACCATTTATTAAAAAGGGAATCGTTTCCCCATTGCTTGTTTTTGTCAGGTTTGTCAAAGATCAGATGGTTGTAGATGTGTGGTGTTACCTCCGAAGCTTCTGTTCTGTTCCATCGGTCCATATCTCTGTTTCGGTACCAGTATCATGCTGTTTTGATTACTGTAGCCTTGTAGTATAGTTTGAAGTCCAGTAGTGTGATGCCTCCAGTTTTCTTCTTGCTTAGAATTGACTTGGCTATGTGGGCTCTCTTTTGGTTCCATATGAATTTTAAGGTGGTTTTTTCCAGCTCTGTGAAGAAGGTCATTGGTAGCTTGATGAGGATAGCATTGAATCTGTAAATTACTTGGGCAGTATGGCCATTTTCACAATATTGATTCTTCCTAACCATGAGCATGGAATTTTTCTCCATCTGTTTGTGTCCTCTCTTATTTTGTTGAGCAGTGGTTTGTAGTTCTCCTTGAAGAGGTCCTTTACTTCTTTTGTTAGTTGTGATCCTAGGTATTTTATTCTCTTTGTAGCAATTGTGAAAGGCAGTTCATTCTTGATTTGGCTCTCTAAGTCTGTTATTGGTGTATAGGAATGCTTGTGATTTTTGCACATTGATTTTGTATCCTGAAACTTTGCTGAAGTTGCTTATCAGTTTTAGGAGATTTGGGGCTGAGACGATGGGGTCTTCCAAATATGCAATCATGTCGTCTGTAAATAGAGACAATTTGACTTCCTCCTTTCCTATTTTAATACACTTTATTTCTTTTTCTTGCTTGATTGCTCTGGCTAGAAATTCCAATACTATATTGAATAGAAGTGGTGAGAGAAGGCATCCTTGTCTAGTGCCAGATTTCAAAGGGAATGCTTCCAGTTTTTGCCCATTCAGTATGATATTGGCTGTTGGTTTGTCATAAATAGCTTTTATTATTTTGAGATACATTCCATCAATACCTAGTTTATTGAGGATTTTTAGCATAAAAGGGCTGTTGAATTTTGTCAAAGGCCTTCTCTGCATCAATTAAGATAATCGTGGTTTTTGTCTTTGGTTCTGTTTATGTGGTGAATTACGTTTATAGACTTGCGTATGTTGAACCAGCCTTGCATCCCCGGGATGAAGCCTACTTGATCATGGTGGATAAGCTTTTTGATGTGCTGTTGCAATGGGTTTGCCAGTATTTTATTGAAGATTTTTGCATCTATGTTCATCATGGATATTGGCCTGAAGTTTTCTTTTCTTGCTGAGTTTCTGCCAGGTTTTTGTATCAGGATGATGTTGGTCTCATAAAACAATTTGGGAAGGATTCCCTCTTTTTGGATTGTTTGGAATAGTTTCAGAATGAATGGCACCAGCTCCTCTTTGTATGTCCGGTAGAATTTGGCTGTGAATCCATCACTTTTATTCTATCCAACAACAGTGAACCACTTTTTGATTGGATTGTGATGTGCGATGAAAAGTGGATTTTATGACAACAGGTGATGACCAGCTCAGTGTTTGAGCTGAGAGGAAACTCGAAAGCACTTCCGAAAGCCAAATTTGCACCAAAAAAAGATCATGGTCACTGTTTGGTGGTCTGCTGCCATTCTGATCCACTACAGCTTTCTGAATCCTGGTGAAACCATCACATCTGAAAAGAATGCTCACCAAATCAATGAGATGCACTGAACACTGCAGCACCTGTAGCTGGCATTCCTCAACAGAAAGGGCTTAATTCTCCATGACATAGCCCGACTGAATGTCACACAACCAATGCTTTAAAAGTTGAACGAACTGGGCTATGAAGTTTGGCCTCACCTCTGTATTCACCAGATCTCTTGCCAACCAACTACCACTTCTTCAAGCATCTGGAGAACTTCTTGCAGGGAAATTGTTTCCACAAATAACAGGATGCAGAAAATGCTTTCCAAGAGTTTGCCAAGCAAGGATTTTTATGCTACAGGAATAAACAAATGTATTTCTCATTGGTAAAAATGTGTTGAATGTAGTGGTTCCTATTTTGATTAATAAAGATGTTTGAACCTAGTTATAATGATGTAAAATTCATGGTCCAAAACTGCAATTACTTTTGCACCATCCTAAGAAAAAGTGGTATTCTAATGAGCTTGCTACTACACAAATAGATTGCTTTGCTATTCATATTATTTAATTTCTTAATTCATCCTATTGTAATTTTGATAATCGCTTTGCTTTGTATTTTGCTATTGCCCAAAGAAAAACAGATATGGCAAATAGCAATATTTAGAAAATTATATTATTATAAACTAGTAACAAAATGGGAAAATTGTAAAGGTAAAATGGTGAAATTTTCTTTGAGGAGAAAGGCTGCCTACCTTCCTCTTTAGGGTGTCTCTTTGAAAACATAATAGGTCCAATAGGAAGCCTGACCTTTTGATTTTGCAATGCAATGTATGGACCTTCTGGCCTTTAGAGGAATAATTACATTCCTCCAAAATGAACTCTCTAGGGGTGTACAAGAGACTATCCCAAGGTGCATCTATTTGTCTCTTGATAAATTGAGAGAAGGTTCAATTGTTCTTTCTTCTACCTTATTGCTTAAAATTTTTTGGAATTCTGTCCAGACTTGTGGACACCTTTGTGCTACATATATATGCACATAGACCTATAATTATTACTAGTAAAGAGTTTCCCATTTCTCTTTAAATAAATAAATAGTCTGTCTCATTTGAGCCTACTTATTTAACCTACCCCAGTATAGTCATTAGCGTTTTATTTTACAAAAGATCAAATAAATCTGAGATTCTAACCCTTGTTTAGAATCAATATGCATATTTTCTTAATTGTAAAACTTGTACCCTAAACAAATTTCAGAATTCTTCATTAGCATTGTGTGAGACAAGCAAAAACAAAACCAAAAAAACTACCAATGTATATATTTCAACACATCCCCAGAATTCTGTTATTAAAGAGAATTGATGAGGCAGTCAGCCAGAATATTTAAGCTGTCCTAAATTACTGCTTCCTCTGTGTTTAGGGAGTCTGTTCCTGGTGTTGTAAGTCCAAAACCAGAATGTTACCAATCCACATAGAAGTGATCAGGATCTAGAGACTTGATTTATGCCATGCAGATTCACAGGGCATTTGTTTATAAAATTTGTGCTAAAAGATTACTTGTGAACTAGGGCCAAACTCTTAATTATGAATAGGGAAACCCAGAAGATAAATTTGCGTTCAAAGGCTGCTTGATGGAAACAGAAACACACAAAAGGTGCCCTTACAGGGAAAAAGTTAAGGTGTTACCACAAAGGTATACATGAAAATGACCAGTAATTTTATATTTCAAATAAGAATTATACAGAGTTTAGGTTTAAAACTTAACTATAATATAGACACATTCTCAAATTAATGAATTTTACTGAGATTTTCATATAGAACTTATTGATATTTAATGTAAAATAATAAATATTAAGATTCTTGGCTGTACATTATAAAATATGTCACAGAGCCATTTATTTATGCAAAAGAACCTTTTTGGCTCATGTAAGTTAAAAGTCTTGGAGTCACATCTTCAGGCGTTGCTGGATCCAGGTACTGAAATGATGTTATCAGGCCCAAAATGTTTCTTTATTGCTTGATTCTGCTTTCCTGAGTTGGTATCACCCAGGAGACTCTGTCTACATGCCCCATGGCAGCTCCAGGCTTGCACATACTTAGTATTAAGCTTTTTCTCCTCTTCTTTAATATAAAGGAAATTCAGCTAGATGATCTTTACCTTTCAAAGTTCTGTGATATATAAATAACTCGAAATAACTGCTAACAGTTAATGAAACATCTTCTGATTCAGTAAAGGTAATGGTTAGTTACAATTAAGTACTGCATATTAAAAGTTCATTAAAGGTTTATTCTTATCCTTATATCAAATTTGCCCTCTGCATTTTCAGTAACTCTTTATGAGTGATACAGAGCAAAACTACAACCTAGCCCAAGTTGAGGCATCATGAATTTAAAGTCAATTGCTACCAAATTACAGATATTTTAATGAAATTTAGATACTAATACTAGCGTACATGTGAAAAGTGTTTGCTAAGGGGAAATTTTGCCCATTAATTGCCAATCAAAAGTCAAGATTTGGAAACCTCCTTTATTATAAGAAACAAGTAGAAACTAGGATGGGAAAATAACATTAGCAATTCCAATACTCAGTTTGTTCCATTAAAATGTTGATTGCCTTGGGAATAGAGTCTGTTACAGGAGAAAAAAAGCGTAAACTCAAACACTTAAGGAATAAACTACTATAAAGTACATTGTGCTTTATCAATTAAATTTGAATTCCACAGAATGAAATATAAGTTAACAAATATGACAGTTTAATTATGTAAGAATCATTAATAATTTGATAATTAAATGGTCCTGAATGATTAGCCATGTTCTCTGTATTTAAATAAGCAGTATAAACATAAACGAAAATATTAAAGTAATTTCAACTTGATAGAGGCCACTTATTTTTAGTTTGGGTAGAGTTCTAACCTAATGGTAGTAAGATTACAGACCCTAAAGATGTCATGTGAATACTGCTCTGAAAAAACAAAATTAAAGCTTTCTCAAAGACGCTATGTAGTGCTGAGAGGTTTTTCACTTGTACCATTGAGAGCTGCACCATTAATAGTCTTCAGGTTTAGAAAGTTCTGCTTCTAGAGAGCACCAGAGCAGCTACTTATGATTCATTTCATGATTCTGAAACTATTTCTCCCTCCAATGACTGTACAAAACTAATATAATGTGCACTTGGATACCTAATCCTTCATGGCTACTGCACAATGCTTAGACTGTTTATGCTTGGAAGTCAGAAAAACATGTTGCCTGAAAGGCATTAAGATCCATGGGGTCACTTAAAGCTATTGATTATATTTTCCTTACTTATCTGTTGGCACTTAGGGAAGGCATTTCCAGATAATTGTCTTCGGTATGGCTGGTCATTCGTTTTCTAATCTGTAATTTAGATACTGCTGTCAAGCTAAAATATCCAGTCCTTTGTTAAGCTTTGTCCCTTCTCACTTGCCCGAAGTTATGAGCAAAATGCCTACATTGACAATAACACAATTATTATAATTAAATTGCTCTATCAACCCATTCACCACTCAGTCCAGCCTAGTGTTGCTATTAAACTCTCTCTAGCTGTCTCTCCTATATGCTCTCGTATCACCCAATACGTATCTTCACTATGTCAGTATTTACTTGCTGAGGAGGTGGCCTTACCCTACACTTGAATTTCTTAAAGCCTGTCTTAAAGACTATTATCTTGTAAGTCTTTGGTTAGATCTAAGTTCCCAGCACTTAGCAGTGTCTGGCATTTTGTGCCTCTCATTGTTGAACAGGTTGTTGCAAAATTAGTTGTTTTCCTTCCTTGGCATGAACCTTAAAGATTAGAATCACCATTTAAAAATTTCCTTTCCATAAATGTATATATATCTTTTGAAATCTATACTTCCAGCCTTTATCATGCATGAAAATCTGACCTGAAAATGTATCATTTCAGTTTAATCACTGCAATAGCTTCCTATCTTGAAATAATCTGCCTGTTTCTCCTTCAGGCTACCAGTTTTGTTCAAAGCATCCAAATTAATGTTCTTTTAACACAACTTACATTTTTAATCCCATAAAAACAACTTGCTGCTCTAAGAATAAAATATTAACTTTACACTAGTAATGAAGGCCATCCTTTCCCTTCTTTTCTCATTAATTTTCTATGAAAAATGTATTGAGTCGGGGGTCCCCAAGATCATCCTGAGGTTCGATGATACATTTGGAATCATAAGACTCAGAAAAGTTGCTATGTTCCCAGTTATAGTTTATTCTAGTAAAAGGATACAGATTAAAATCTGTAAATGGAAAAGGTGCAAGGTGACAATCAGGAGAAATGAAGCACAAACTTCCTCTCCTAGTGGAGCTGCACAGACAGCACCTAATTCCGCAACAGTGTCTGCCAACATATGCAAAGTATTGCTAACAAGAGATAGGGTTCAGGGTTCAGTCACATAAATATTCAACTCCCTCATAACTGACCTTAGCTACTGAATCTCCAGTTTCCCAGAGCTTAAACTGGTGACAACACAGCCCATGGTCTAAGGCATACAAAAGCACTCTTCAAAGGTAAGATATCCCAAGGACTCAAGAGGTTTTCTTCCAGGAACTGGTGGACAGGTCCTTTGTTTGGAATATAAAGGATTTGAGTGTTTACTGTACGGAGAGGTCAGCCTACTCATTATTCAACCACGTCTTACTCATTCATGCCTTCCTGTCTGCCAATTTGAAGTTTTCCCAACCATCTTTGGAAATCCATACTATCCTTAAGATCCAGCACAAGTCATCCATTTCCATGAAGATTCTCCTCCAAGCTCTCCCACATCACTATGCATAGAAGCATTTGCATCCTTGCCATGCATGGGACACTTTTACATATTGCCTTCAAACACTACTTTACTGGGCATGTCATCTCTGTTATTGTTGTCATGAAGTAAATACTCAGGAAATGAAGGATTACTAATGAGTTGCTAAGGTTTATTCTTCTTTCTTTAATGTAGAATTTTATTTGACCTAAATTATCCTTCCAATCTTCATAGAATATTTGGTTTTAATATACAAAATTAAATATGCAAGCTCTTACCCATTCTTCATTTCAGATCTCTGGCATATTCCCATTTCCCATTTATCTTTTCACACTAAAGAAATCTAATCTTTTTATAATTTAATCACTTTGACTTTGGTTGCTCCTTTCTGTACTTTCTTTGCCTCGTGTTATTTTTTTTTAATTGATCAAATTTTAAACAGTGTGATAAAAACATTACCTTTGCACAAGGGAAACATACTTTCGTTTCCAATAAATTTCTAGGTCTGTCCAAAATTTTCAGTTTTTTTTTCACCAAAATTATCAGGGAATGCTATTAATTACTTCTTAGTACTTTCCTTAGGCCAAAATAAATAATCTGGAGTCCATCATTCAATATCAGGATAATTCTTAGCTATAATTAGCGATGACAAATTAATGTTCTAGGGAATGCTAACTGCTTATTTTAATCTTGGCAGTACAAGGAGGCAGGTACTCATTTTCATACCAAGACATGAGAAGATTAATATGCTAAACTCTACAAACTAAGTCTGGAGCCTGTGCCTTTCATTGCTATGCTGTACTGGATTAGCCCAAGACTCTAATTTACAATTTCCTTTTAAAACTCATACCTCCTGTTAGTGTGAATTGAATTGTCTCGTAATTGGCAGAAGCACAATTACAATAAATCTTATCCAAGTCAGATTGAGAGAGCTAAATACTTTTACAAATAAAATTTTTAATTTTAAAATTAAAAAAAAAATAACTTTTAACTATCATTGTGATGACTTCCAGGTCATTTATTTTTAAATGTTATATAAGCCACAATACAGAATTTTCTGGCAACTTGTATCAGTTAATGAGTTTTCTAGAGTATGATTTATTATAATCATTTTCTTGATAAGGCACATCAGATGAAACATAAGATAGCTTATGCATATTTTAATATATCAAACAGAAATACATTAGTTTCTTGCCTGTTCCCCACCCCAACACACACCAGTTTTTAATACATGACACAATGTATTGTGTCCCCTGGAGATGTCTCCCACCCATCCTGACTCCCGGATTCTTCTTCTTTCAAATGTAATAACAATTTGGTACCATTCTAATATGGCATTTGTAAAGCTAGTACATGTGGAAAAGAAAAAAAACATAAAAGCAAAATGTTTACAGTATAACTGAACATTACCCTAAAGAGAAGAGAGAAGGACTATCATATCATTGAAGGGACAGTGATGGGACTTTGTTGTAGCAATGCTTGATCTGTGCCACTTCTGACAAGTAATAATCTGTAAAATAAAAGGACTTAAAAAAAAGAAATATAAAAAAATAAGGAAGTAAAAAGGCATAACAAAAAACTAACACAATAACTGGATTAAAAAAAAATTAATGTCAAAACCAAGAGGCCTGAAAGATACCATGTAAGAATGATTCTCAGCTCCTTCATTCCCCAAATGATGCCACTAGGAAGCAGATGGCATACTGTTAACTAAGGAAAGAGAACTCTGCTGGTGAAGTGCTATTTTGCCTTTATCCTTAGAATTATGCAACTTACACACTTAGCAATCTTAAAACAAACAAAAAAAGATGGGGAAAATGATTGATATGAATTACATTCATTTTAAGAAGACCATTTCTAGTTGTTTTGAATGAATCCAGAACCCATAAATAATATCCTAGAATACTGAAAGAATCTGATGAAGTAACACATCCCCTTGGACAGTAAATCTGGGTCAAAATGATTTGGTTGAGGTAGATACAGACACACACGTCACAAGGACAAGAATACCATTCCCTGGCTTATCCACAGTTTTGAGCACAGTGCCTGGTGGGTATTAACAGCTTGATAAATGTCCCTGACAAAATTCCAAAATCTGTTTTTTTGAAGTATGTGGACATGTAGAAAAGAAAGCAATGGTCACTAGAAGGCAGCAATGATTCACAAAGACTAACCCCACGTCTCATAGTTTCCTGCTATACAGAGGAATGAAGATTACATCAAAGCATCTGATCAAATTTTACATCAATAATCCCTATAAACAGGATGGAGCATAAGTACTAGCATCTTATAATTAAACATATTTGTCACAGGTTTAATGAGAGCACTATGCTATTTAATAAGTATCAATCTAAATGGAGGTAGCTTTACCTTGTCAACATTTTTTTCAGTATTACTTGAAGACAGAAAGCAATTTTTATCAAATTTGCTCATGACTTAAAACTGAGATTCACAGCCCAAGCTTATTTTAGTCCCAAAATAAGTAAAACTAAATTTAAAATAAGTAAATCTATGAAATAAGGTAGTGACTATACAAGTACAGAATGGAGAGGTTCCTCTTTGCATGTGAAAGATCTAGGTTTACACTTTCAAACTCCTTGAATCAAGAGTGTAAGATGACATAGAAACAAATTTTATTATACATTTGTTAAAATAGTGTAAACTTATACTTTCCACATAACCTGAACTCTTCATAACTTATATATCCCTTCTCTTGTAGAGATATGGTAGTCAGTGGGACACTCTTAAAAAGCTAAGCTGACAAGACCTATATTTTAACTTTTATACAATGGCCTTTGAATACTTAGAATAGTATTAAAAAGCTATTTACCATTATGTCCTTAAAATCATACCGAGTGTCAAAAATGAAGTCTAATGTTACTTTTTGCAACTCAGGAAGATAGATGTTATCATCCTTATCTTGAATAAGATTCTGTTTGAATTCAATTCTGTGGGGTTAGAGACTCATCCCAGCATATAATTGTTAGGTCTTTTAATAATTCCATGCTTTCCTTCGCTGTTTAGTGACTATTCCTTTTTGCTTCATTACAGAGCTGCTGAACCACATCAATGAGTAGGGCCCAAGAATATTATTAAGGCACCTCAGGTAATTATAATGAAAATGGCCTACAATGTGGCTTTGGGAACTGCATTAGATCATCTATCGTCAGGCTTCTGATGGATGCTTGACAGATTTTAAGACTATACTTTCTGGTAACAGGCAGTATTGTATAAAGAGTTGAAAGACCTAGTTGAATTTGAGTCCTGTTACTTACTAGTGCTACCTCTTATAAGGTACTTGACCCTGCTGAGCCTCAATTTTCCCATATAAAAAATGGTTATTGTAAGCACTCAGCATCAGGCCTGGCACATGACATGCACTCAATAAATGCTACTTACCGATTTTGAAGATGAAGGCCCAGAATATACTGTAGTGTTTGATCCTGCTGAGCCTCAATTTTCCCATATAAAAAATGGTTATTGTAAGCACTCAGCATCAGGCCTGGCACATGATATACACTCAATAAATACTACTTACTAATTTTGAAGATGAAGGCCCAGAAAAAGTGTTAAGTGTTGCTTTACAATCCTGGCTATTAAACAGTCTGGTTCACATGCCATATAAAGTTACCTTACTTTCTCATTCACATGATGAATACTAGGTTTACATGGCTGAGAAAAATGTTAACACTGTTATTCTGTATTTGCATTAAATACCATTTAAAAATTGTTTTTATCATACTTATCTTACATTATTAGCTTAAAAATTCAGAAGGATGTTATAAAGGTATTACACAGGATATTTAAGCAAATATTAGTAAAACTTTCTCTCTTCCTCTTCTGTGATCAAGATTTGTAATATTTAAGCCCAAACTGTCAGCATGTGACACCAAGTTATCAAAGAGCTTTATTTTAGATAGTATCTTGTGGTTAAAAAGAAAAATAAAAAGTCCTTTTTGCAGTTAATTGCCCTTTCCAAATAACTTTAATGAAAATATCTTGCCAAGAAACATCTCTTTGATTCATTAAGCTGGGTTTAGATTGTGTTCCAGTCACAAAGCACAGAGGTAATTACAGGTTGAAATTGATTTGAGCCTCTTTATAAATAAGAACTGATTATAGAATAAATGTTGCATTAAATATAAAATCTTGTCACTGTATATTAATTATGTTACTACTCATGGTTGTGGCTCCCCTACAATTCTCAGGCAAAAATAAATCCAATATAAATTGGCTGTGAGCATAAAAAGTCTACCAAGTACATGTAACCAGGAAAAAAGAATTACATAGATCATCTGGCCTATTACCATTCACATCCTTCACAGCTATTCATGAAAACAGTACTTCACATTTTGGGACTGCTTTTTCCAACATCAACAGGAAAACACAGCTTTATAAAGTGTTTCAGATTTCAAGAATACGTCACATTAGAAACCCATTATCACGAGGGACAAGACTGGTTTTTATTTACTTGTTTATGTGTAATTTGTCTTGATATGTCAAGTATTTTGAGAAAAGATCTGACTCTGGACTTCATTTGTACTGTTAGAATGCATTTTTTCTTGGCAACTGATTGATGTGTATTCTTATTTGATTTTTGGAATTATTTTACCAATTAAAAATGCCATATACTAAAATAAAATATTTCATTCACAGTCCCTACTTAAATTTGCCTGTTTGCCTTACCCACCTTGCATCATTTCATTACTAAATTGATTATAAAACATTATACTACAAATGCCAAGTATTTATAAATAGTCAGTATTAGCTAACTTCATCAACCAAGTAATTCTAGGGATAGTGCTTCTCCCTTTACAAGGCTGATTTTGAGTGAGGATATTTTAAACTACACATTTAAGTCACATTTACATAAAATCAGGTTTATGGAACTAATGAATCATGAAAAATTTCTGACAATGACTATCACTACTTCAATATAAACTTGAGTTTATTTACTCACATTTATAAATAACTCTAATACTAGAAATTCTCCAATTCTTAAAAAATTAAAAATTTAAGACTACAAAGAATCAATTTTATTCAGATAATATACTGTCCATAAAATTCAACATTAATGTGTTCATAGTACTTTCATACCTAACCAATTGGGTATCAAGAGAATTTACCAATCATCTCTGTCAATTCTACTATTCCTGGTCATAATATTCAAGTTCGAATTTTGGCCCAACTATTAAAACCTTGTTAGCATTTTAGCTTTTCTCAAGCAAACACATTTGTACGTACCCAACCTCAGTGCTAGGGAGCAACTTTTAGAAGCACTAGCAAACCACCACCAGTGGAATCAGATAAATGTTGTTGGTTGAAATAACTCCTGAAAAGATTTACCTTATGGTGACTTTCCTAAATATCAGGGAAAGAAAACACATATATCCTGTACTACTACTGCTATTTGAATGCCTGATTTACGTAGCACAAAAATTTCTCTTTTCCAGTAGTTTCTATAAATACTAAAATATCAAAAAGTACTACTTTTTTCTAAAAGTTTTCAAAATGACCATTATATTTTCACACTATTTAATAAAAGAAACCAAACTACCAAACTTATGATTTAGGCAAAAATTTTTTTTTCAATAAAATTCAGAAATATTTTAATTTACATATTATAATAAATCGATAAGGAGTCAAAATCCAGTTACACATTCATAAAAATTCCATACATCATTCTCAGAAGAATCAGTTTCTGTACAAAGATTTATAGATGTCCAAGTATGTAGTTTTTCCTCAGTGTGCTACAGAATTTAAAGGCTCTGCTCGAATATTCCCCAAATCAAGTGCAGAATCTGTTTCTTCATCAATTTCTCCAATGACTGCACTAAAAAAGTCAGAGTTAAAACAATCACATTTCTGAAATAAATTTACATGCGTTTCAAAAATCTTACTAATCAAAGCACTGAGTACCACTAATTAAGGTACAAAGCAAACAACATCGGCATGAGTCAGTGAACTGCACATTTAAGTCACAAAATTCAAGAAATAATTTAAAGGAACATTATTACAGGAACCAATATTAAAGGACATGTTGTACATAGTGATTGGATCATGAATCTTTAAAGGAAAAAGACACACAGGGATAGATACAGTACAAAACCCTCAAACTTCCAAATCATATGATTTCAATTCAATTCTAGGACTATAGTAAAAAAAAAAATAATAATTAGCAAGTAAAAGTATCTATTATTTGAGTAACTTCTGATGAATTAAACCAATGATAACCAATGATATATATTAGGTTATTTTCATAAGTTTTTAATTAAATCCAAAGCCAAAATGTACCGTTCTTCATGTATAAAAACAATAGTAGGAACAAGTACTTTAGTACTTAACAAATCACTTTTTAAGTGGCTGGCTAGGTTAAAGCTAGAAATTTTTTCCTTGTTCAACACTAACATAATATCTATAACATGAAATTCATTAATACCATGCTAAATAACCAACTCATGGTGCTCTAAATGGAAATATTCAATGTTATCATACAACAAGATGTCTATGAAATATTATTTTTAAAAAAGCATTTGTTGGGTTTACATTTGTTTGGTTTTAATAAGAGTAAGTTCTTTTTTTTTTTGAGATAAGAGTTTTGCTCTTGACACACAGGCTAGAGTACAGTGCCGCCATCTCAGCTCACTCAAACCTCTGCCTCTCAGGTTTAAGGGATTCTAATGCTTAAGCCTACTGAGTAGCTGGGGTAGCTGGGTTTACAGGGGCGTACCACCACACCCAGCTAATTTTTTGTATTTTAGTAGAGACAGGGTTTCACCATTTTGGGTAGGCTGGTCTCGAACTCCTGGCCTCCGGTACGCCACCAAGCTTGGCCTCCCAAAGTGCTGGGACTGAGCCACTGTGCGTGGTCAAATTCTAAAGACGAATACTTGTAATAAGAAATTTGCCCAATTTTGCTTTAAACTACATAAAGTCTTCTCTAACAAATGAAAAATACCAACTCTAGCAGAATAAATTAAGTTTTCTCAAACTAAAGGTCTCAATTCCACTCTTAAATATTGAGTATCACTTAAAATCCCTATGGTAAGCAGTGGAATGATAACAAATGTTTAAAAACTAGTTCTCTGCAGGAGCCTGATTTGCAGCATTTACTAATATTGTACAAACACTCCCACCTGGCCAATTTCGAGCTACTAACAAGACATCAATCAACTAGCTTGAAAAATTCCTTAAAATATAACAATCTGCTTTCATAAGACAGTACAAGCTGGCTCCAGCACACCATTTTCACTGAAGTTCAGGAAAAAAAAAATTGTTTTACGTAAGAGAAACCTTAAAATCAATTAGTGCACAGCCCCAATATAAACAATGTTGTTCTGATCCATAGATGGGGGCCCTATCTGCCCTGCCTCTCTCTCATTACTTACAGCTCACCTTGTAACTTCACCCAAGTCATCTCTATAAAATATTTTAATAACTCTTGATTTTAATTACAGATCAAAATATTTATTCACCTAAAGGTGATGTTAACATAAGCAACTTAAATGAGTAAATTATTCCTTCACTCTTTATTTTATTTAAGTTATTGTAGGGGACTTCTCTGTCCCCTAGAATAGCCTTAAATTTGCTTAATGTATCCTAGCTTAAAATTGCTAATGTATCTTTTGCTTCTTTACAACCATATTTTGATTCAATGTAGTACTCACTAGAAAATTCATCCCGTGTTCTTCTACCCTCTATAACCATACTAATATTGGCCACATGTACCTATTACAAGTAAAGCCAGACACAGTGGCTTATGCCTATAATCCCAGCACTTTGGGAGGCCAAAGCAGGTGGATCATGAGGTTAGTTTAAGACCAGCCTGACCAACATGGTGAAACCCCATCTCTACTAAAAATACAAAAAACTTAGCCAGGCATGGTGGCCTGTGCCTGTAATCCTAGCTATTCAGGAGGCTGAGGCAGGAGAATCACTTGAACCCAGGAATTGGCAGCTGGAGTGAGCCAAGATTGTGGCACTGCACTCCAGCCTGGGCAACAAGAGCAAAACTATGTCTCAAAAAAAAATTATTTACAATTAAATTTAATTTAAAATCAGTTCCTCTGTCACATCAGTCACTTTTCTTTTTTTTCCCCTGCTGAGATGGGGTTTTGTTTTTTTTTTTGCCCAGGCTGGGGTGCAAAAGCGCAACCTTGGCTCACTGCAATCTCCATATTCTGGGTTCACGCGATCCTCCTGCCTCAGCCTCCCGAGTAGCTGGGATTACAGGCATCACCACCATGCTCGGCTAATTTTTGTATTTTTAGTAGAAACAGGGTTTCACCATATAGGCCAGGCTGGTCTCAAACTTCTGACCTGAGGTGATCTTCCCGCCTCGGCCTCTCAAAGTGCTGGGATTACAGGCGTGAGCCACTGCACCTGGCCCACATCTGCCACTTTTCAAATATTCAACACCCATACATGGCTAGGACTACTGTACTGGAAAATGCAGATATATGACATTTCCATAATCATAAAAAGTTCTTTTGGACAACAGTGCTCTATACTGTTACAGGCTTTTCTTAAATCGCTACCTTTAAATTACTCTTAAACTTTTTTTTTTTTTTTGAGGAGTGTTGCTCTGCTGCCCAAGCTGGAATGGAGTGGTGCAGTCTTGGCTCACTACAACCTCTGCCTGCTGGGTCCTAGCGATTCTTCTGCCTCAGCCTCCAAAGTAGCTGGGATTACAGGCTTGCGCCACCACGCCTGGCTAATTTTTGTATTTTTAGTAGAGACATGTTGCCCAGGCTAGTCTCAAACTCCTGACCTCAAGTGATCCACCCGCCTCAGCCTCCCAAACTGCTGGGATTACAAGCATGAGTCACCAAACTCAGCATTTTTTTTCTTTTTGAGAGAACGTCTCACCCTGTCACCCAGGTTGGAGTGCAGTGGTACAGTCTCGGCTCACTGCAACCTCCACCTCCCGGGTTCAAGTGATTCTGCCACCTCAGCCTTCTGAGCAGCTGGGAGTACAGGTGCACACCACCAGGCCTGGCTAATTTTTATATTTTTACTAGAGACGGGGTTTCACCATGTTGGCCAGGCTGGTCAAGTCAAACTCCTGACCTCAGGTGATTTGCCTGCTTTGTCCTCCCAAAGTGCTGGGATTACAGACATGAGCTACCACGCCCAGCCAACTACTCTTAAACTTTTATAACTGCCTGTCCCAAGTAAACTGAGGCCAAGGAGACATCTTAAGTGTGTCAAGTATACTAAAAAATTAAAAGAAAATGAATAATGGGTAAGTACTTGTTTATAAATACACCTACATGACTGAGCATGAATTAATATTGTTCAAATGAGAGATTTCATAAACATTTTTCAAACTTTTGCCTTGGACTCTAGAAATATATTCCTCTAAAATTCTGGGTATTTTAAAGAACATTTTAAGAAACCTCTTTAATGAAGTATTTAACATAAGGCAGGGCCCTTTCTGGACTCTATCCAGGCTACTTAGTTAACTCATAGAAAAATGGACAAATCTCAGGTAAATGCTTGACTTGTAAAGAGATAGCTTTGGTTGAAACCTGAAGAAATGCTGACATAAAATGTATAGATTTGCCTTACTTTACGCAAATATAAGAAAAGCCATATTTATAAAAGAAATGAATGCAAGATTCTATTAACTATGTATGGATAATACAGTAGACTATTCTGGGTAAAACCTCTTTTCCATAAAGCAAGGGAGTATCATTTATAATTTTAACAGATATATTTTACTTACACATTGTCACCTCTTACAATGTATAATCCTAGCACTACTTGCTCTACTCCCTGTGAAGAGCTGAATACTCGTTCATGGCTTTCATCCAAAATCAAATTAATGGTCTGGTCAAAACCCTTTAGTGTTCCCTGTAAAGAAAATATTCAGGAGAAAAAGAGAAATATTCTGGTTTACCTGAAAGTGTAAATTCAACCTCACAATCATTTTAGTTATCAGGTACTCTAATACAAGTACCTATACAATGTTAAATAAAATGCCTTTTTTATAACCAACAGTATTCGAGGGTACAAAATTGACCTCTTGGCTGTTTGGTTGGGGTGGAGGGACCTGCACCACACATCTCACTCATTTGCAGAGCTGATGACAGTTACAAAGGATACCTATGTACTAGTGTATTTCCAAGTAAGTAGCATAAAAGCTCATGTAGTCCAACAGCCAAAGGTATATACTAAAACAAAGGAGATTTAAAATAAAATGATAGGTAACTATATACAAATAAGGAAGAATCTTACATACCAACTACAGTAATGTAACAGTATCACTGTATGCTACATACTAGCACTAGGTAGTGTGCTAAACACATTGTACATATTATCTCTACTCATCTCTACCATTTAATACTATAATTAGCCCCATTTCAAAGAAGAAACTGAGGCACAGAGTGGTGTCTCTTATGGTCACATGCGCATTTTACACATAACTATCCCATCAAATAAACTGTGTCAAAGAAATAAAGAACTATTGAACTTTAGAACTTAAGATGCTCTTTTTATATTGCTTTCCTTTTTTAAAATTAAAAATGATTTCCCAGTTTATTATCTGCTCTGTTAACAAAAATTAGAAAATTTAAACTTAAGGTTTTCACAAAATTAAAAGAATTGAAAATATCTATTAATAGCAATAGGCTTCTTGAAGTGTTGAGATTATAATATGTCAAACTGTCCATATTTGAAAAAAATACAATGTGAGGCACCTAAGAAAACATGATTGCTTCCTTAAGAAAGAAGCCAGGCAATCTGCCTTGGCTTTGATGTCAAACAAAATTTAAATCCCAGTTCAGTTCTGTCACCTGCTATCCTTGTGACTCTGGGAAAGTGCCTCACCTTCTCCGAGCTTGTTTCCTAATCTAGAATAGAGGGGTACTTATTCTTCACAAGGTTGTGCTGTACATTAAATAATGTAGCACATATGCACCTGGCACATGATATAAATTTAGTAAATGGCAAAGCCAGAACTTTGACTATTGACAGACACTAAGGACCCACTGGGGGAAAAAAAATCACAAGGCTTAAAAAGAAAATGAACAAAAACAAAATTGCAGAATGGAAAAATATGGGATTAAATTATTTAAGAAACTAGGTAAGGTTAGAAAACAGAGAAAGTTTAGTAGCCTTAAAATTCTTTCAAATGAATTAAGAGTATTAATTGTAAGTGAAGAAATAAGCAAGTACCCAAATATCTTAAGATAAATTCCTCAGATGAAATTCCAAATACAAGTATTGCCACAGGAACGTTTTATCTTTGTTATAGGACATAAATTAGCAAGGGAGAAACAACTTTAAGGAAGAAGCCAATTTTACATATATATGTGTGTATAGAGTTATATGTGTGTATATATATATATTTGTATTTTTGCTATTTAATAATCATATGTAATTTTAAACATGATAATTGAGTATAGAGTCAATCATCATGTGTCCTATAGAAGACATGTCACACAACCTAAAAACAAAAAATATTAAGACTGCATACAAGCCTTAAACGTTGATATGTAGATATCAATAGTATCTAAATCACAAAAAAGTTCCTAAGCATATGCAAAATTTCAAAAAATTCTGATTCATGTAGTACTGAATGGGGAAGAAATAAAAATGGAAGAGGAAGATAAGTAAGTTTAATACAGGTCTGCAGACTAGGAGCTCTCTGAGGGCAGAATCTATTATTCTAGTTCCTGGAAGCCTTGTAGGTAAGACACAATATGTATTACTAAGGAAAATGTGGATTGATGGCAAAGTGATAAAGAGTGAAATTATAATAAAACTGCACTACAGGTGTAATGTGGTGTCTAAGCATTAGGGATCAGAGGTTTCACATAAAACCTGCAACCAATAAACGTACAGGAAAGCAGAGAATGAAAATTCCGAAGACTTACCACAATCATTCTCCCATCAGACGTAATAACAGCAACAGTTCCTGATAACTCAATCAAGGAAAGGGTTTCTTAGGGAATACAATCTGAAAACAGACTCTGGCAAGGTAATGATTTGAATTATTAGGAGACATACGACAATTAGGTAAAAGTGATCAACATAGTCACTATGTTCACTACATAAAAACGGTACAAGTTTTTGGAACGCCAAGGCAGGAAGATCACTTGAGGTGAGACTAAATTGGGCAACACAGTGAGACCCCCCCCACCGCCCGCCCCCGTTGCTGGGCAACAGAGCAAGATTCTCGACTCAAAGAAAAAAAAAATCTTAAAAAGCTACTGTTTTATCTTTGTGATAATTACATGATTAAAGAGAAAAAATAGAAAAAGAAAACCTCTTTACGTACGTGATCAGTGCATCCTATCTCAAAATATCCTGGGTTTTTGACACTTTTCTATCAGGAATGTTGCCAGTCTTTGATTTTTGGTCAGGATATTTCGTTTCTTAGGCCTATTTCGTAATTTCTAAAATGAAAATTGGATGACTACTAAATTAATCGATGTTGGACTATTTTCAAGCATGTTAAAAAACTGTCTTCCAGGACAGTCTTCTGTAATTAAAAAAAAAAAAAAACTATATAATCAGTGTCACGAGGTACCAATAATGCCCACATGATTAAAAGCATTCGGTATTTAACTTGTCATCCAGTTTGTACATGAGCATAATGTCGTGTTTTTGTCCTGAGACTTTAAAACGGTAACATTTGCAAAGTCTATTTTAAGATTTCCCATGTGGTTTTTTGTTACTTACTCCTCGCTACAATCCAATACAACAGCAAACATTATTTTCATTCTACCAAGAAGTTGAGACTTCAAGTGGTAAAGGGACAGAAACCTGGTCTGTGAACCATCGTTAAACTTTTTGCTATCCTCAAACTAATGAGCAAATTATATGAATAAAACAAGACAAAGATTTTTTAAAACTGCTGTCGCCGCCCGGACGACTGTTCATCTTATTTACAAACCTGAACACGTAAGTCCTACGGAAATAGTAAAGAAGAATCAAGGACGTATTTTTTTTTAAGAGAGAAAAGTTCGGAATAATCACACTGGGTTTCTATCCGGCTTTTGCAGGCGGAAAGGAAAGGACCCCCGGGCCCGCAGCAGCTGCAGGCTCCAGCAGCCGCCAGCGAACTATGGGTCGTTCCGGGGTCTCATCCCCTCGCCCGCCCCCAAGATCCCGCCGCGGCCGGGCCTCCCAACCTCCCACCGATCCTGACTGGCGGTGTCTCCGTGGCCCCGGCTCACGCCTGCGGCGGCCACCTTCAGGATACGGTTGATGTAGTTTTCCAGGGCGGACGTCATGCTGCTCTGCCCGGCAGTTCCGGGTAACAAACAGAGTGGCGCCGGCAGCAGGCAAAACTGAATGGGCGCGCCAGTACCCTGCTGTGGCTTGCGCTTGCCGGGCCGCGGCAAATGTCGCGAGAGTTGCTGCCGCGCAGCTGCCGCGAATCGGAAATTGTAATGAACTGGCCAATGAAACAGAAGCCGTACAGCGGCGAAGGTAGTGGGCGGGTACGCAGTGTGTTTTCGCTATAGTTCCGGGCCGTGTTCCGGAAACCGCGCGAGACAAAAGGGAGCGAGAGGCGGACAAAACCGAGCGAGAGGCGGAAAAAGGAAGAAGCTTCCTAAAGGTGGCGTGAGAGAGAGAGGGTGAGAGGGTGGCTTTTCTATCTGAGTAAAAGTCAGTGTGGTGGAAGTTAATAAGTAAGAATACTGAGACGAGGCAGAGCAGACAGGAAGAAACGGGATAAGGTGTTTTTATTAGGAGTGAAGGAGGAGAAGAGACAAGTACTGTTGTGTGAAATGCAGTTGCGGGTAGGGGAACCTCTAGTTTTCTGCAGCAGGAGACGAAAGTAATACTAAAAGTAAGTTGCGCACGTTATAACCACACAGTGTAAATCAACAATGAAAAGCACGTTCGTATGTTCTGCTTTTGTTTCTAAAAGTATTCCCAAATAGAGGTGCTGTTACTTTTTAAAGAAACTAAATGCAAATAGATAAAGGTGTGTGATCATCCCTTAGAAAACGAATATCAACGCTTCTACCATGCCGCGATGGTCTACCCTTCCCTAGGGTTAAATTAGTAAATAAAAGACTTCTGCAGCACCAAGAAAGGACTGATGTAGAAAAGTACCAAACTTGCTGCTTATCTTGGCTCTGGTAGCAAATTGGTGTCATTGCACGAGTCACATCAACTGTTGGGCCTCAGTTTCCCTAGATGCTGCCATAGGTATCATTTAAGATATTTCCAGATATGATACTAGAAAATGCCACTGTGCCTACGTTATTTACTGTGGTGCCCTAATTTGAGAAAGCTGGAAGTTAGAAAAAGATTTATACATAAAACACCAGCAGGAGTGATTTCTTTTTTTTTTTTTTTTTTTTTTTTTACAAAAAGTTTTTTTTTTTTTTTTTTTATTTTTTTTTTCTTAAGAATTGTGGTTTTGGAATCACTCTTGCAACCTCAGCAGTTTTCCTCGGAAAAGGAAGCATTTCTTTATTAGAGCATACCCACAAAATACCTGCAAGATGACTACCAAATAATTAATATTTTATATTCTGGAACTTATTCCGATCTGTTTGAAATCAAATGTAGCCAGGAATTAGATTGTGAATGTCTCATATTCTCAGGGTAACAAATGAAACTGTCTTCCATAAGTGAAACAACGGAGATAATTGTGTGATTTGCAAATGTTAGGGGTTGAACCAAAACTCACAGACTAATTAATGAATAACGAGGTATTAGCAAGGAGTTCTGTTAAAAAAAAAAAGAAAGAAAGAAAAGAAAAAAAAATTGCCGCTCATGGTGGTGCGCCTGTAATCCCAGCTATTCGGGAGGCTGAAGCAGAAGAACTGCTTGAACCCAGGAGATGGAGGTTGCTGCGACTCACACCGTGGCACTCCAGCCTGGGTGACAAGAGTGAAACTACATCTCAAAAAAGAAAACACGAAACGCTGTGTGATCTTACAAAAATGAATACTCCCTACAGCTTTTTCATCCGTTAAGAGTGTGCTTGTGTTTTGAAAATGTTTAACATTACATGGTAACTTATGAAACTGCTTTCATCATAAATACATTATAAGTCTATGGTCTTGTGTAGCTTTCATTAAATTAATATGCCAGATAAATAGCAGATGTACAGTGTTTATGGAGCATCACAAAATATCTTTGGCTTTTTACATGTGTCTTAAAGCCGCTGTATTTTCTGTAGTCTGTAAGGATCACAGATGTAGCAAGAAAGCCTATGGATAAAGAAAAGTCCATTTATTAAGACAAAAAAAATGAATTACATCTGGATGCAAACATTACATATGTGATTTATCTATATTAGCCATATTCCCTTGGGAGTACATGAATGCAGAGAGCTTAGCATCTCATAAAGGAGAATTACATTAAAGCTCCACCAAGGAAAAACTGATACATATAAACATTTGACTACTAAAAAATTAAGAGTTACAGTGAAACTTTCCCCTTAAGTCAAAATCTCTCAAGGTAATGCTTATTTAAATGACATATCACTGATAAAGCATCAACCAAAGTATGCTTGAAATAGATAATTTTATTCCATTAGTTCTGAATCTAAATCTTGAGCAGAATGCATTAACCTAAAGGATCAGACTTCTAGTAGAATCTGAGGAAGGTGAATTTGCCCTTCTCTGAATAGTTTGTGGAAAACTATCACAATAGCAATTTTTAAAATAATATTTTTAACCTTATATGATGGGAAGTTTTATTTCTTTTTATGCTTTTATGCTTTACTTCCCTACAAGTTGCAAGGGTGTCAACCAATCAGTAATATATATTGAATAGATCTAGCTAGGATTCTAAGCAGAAAGGACATAAGTACATCATGTGTCTCTACTTACAAGGAAATTCCTGAATCGTTAGAGACCTTTACTTATAAAAATGAAATAATTATTGCATGGAAAAAATGAATATTCCAGATTATAAATAAAGGTAAATGATAGTCTTCATTTAAACTGTAAATTACAAAGTGCTTTACTTATTTTTTCATTTAGGATAATAAAAACAGGTAGATTTAACTCTATTTCTTAAGGGATGGAAAATATAAAATATAAGTGATTTGTTCCTTGAGAAGCAGTTTAGGATCATTATTAAGAACACTGACTCAAGAACTGTCTGGATTTTGATTTGTGTAACTTTGAGCACACTTAACCTGTTGTGCCTGTGTCCCCATCTGTAAAATGGATAAAACTACACAAAATTACATCTAGTTGTCAAGGAACTAAAGATAATACTTGAAGAGTCTTATACATAAGTACTCAGCATTATTCAAAGACATAGACTACACCATAAAAAACCTTTTTTGTTAAGTCACAAAGCTTATTCCAATACAATGTTTTGTTTGCTGCCATTTTTTTATGATTAGACAGATTGAGCTGTTTATACTTTTAAGTGTTTAAGGAAGGGAAAGATGGATATGAGTTGGAATCTTAGAAGGTTTTACAAAAAAGGTAAGACTGAAATCAGTGCTTGAGAAGAAGTGCAAATACACTTTAGGAAAAGGAACTGACTTTTTTTTTTTTGAGATGGAGTCTCCCTCTGTTGCCCAGGCTGGAGTCCAGTAGTGTGATCTTAGCTCACTGCAACCTCTGCCTCCGAATTCAAGTGATTCTCCTGCCTCAGCCTCCTGAGTAGCTGCCATTACGGACATGCACCACCATGCCTGAGCCTGGTTAATTTTTGTGTTTTTAGTAGAGACGGGATTTCACCATATTGGGCAGGCTGGTCTCGAATTCCCAAACTCAGGTGATCTGCCCACATCAGCCTCCCAAAGTGCTGAGATTACAGATGTGAGCCATCGTGCCTGGCACTGACATTAATATTTAGTGGTGGTAGAAACTGAAGATAAAAAGGTCATCAGGAGTTCAGGTATGAGTTTCTGATTTGTAGCAATAAGAATGGAGAGGCATGTTCTGTGCTCACAGAGGTTAGGAATGGAGAGGCAGAAAAAAATGTGATTTGATGATAGAGGTTAAGAAAGGTAATGGGGCCAGACCCAGTGGCTCACATGTGTAATTTCAGCACTGTGGGAGGCTGAGTTAGGAAGGTTGCTTAAGTCCAGGAGTTCAAGACTAGCCTAGGCAAAATGGTAAAACCCCATCTCTACCAAAAAAAAAAATTAGCTGGGTGTGGTGTCATGCACCTGTAGTACCAGCTACTTGGGAGGCTGAGGCAGGTGGATACCTTGAGCCAGGGAGGTCGAGGCTGCAGAGAGCCATAATGGAGCTACTGTCCTCCAGCTTGAGCAATAGAGTGAAACCCTATCTTAAAAATGAAAAAGAAAAGAAATGAGGGAGACAGCAAATCCTAGGTGGCATAGTAATAGTGGTTGGTGAATCAGAGGTTAGCAAGATTAGGGAGACACAGAAAAAGGCAAGACTGCTTGGTAAGAAAGTAGATTGGGCCAGTCTGTAGAACTGTGTAAACATGATGCTCTTGGCTCATTAGCCAATGGCGAGGTCACAGAACATACTGGTTATACTTACACTGGCATATGCTTACACTGGCATATGCTTTACCTTAAAGATCTGGAGAATGAGTCTGTCTCAGGAGTCCCACTGTTTCACTTCATAAAGGGTAATACATATTAATAAAATACTTATGTATACTTTTATGCATTCTTTATGGTGTTTTTAAATTTTATTTTTATTTTTAAAATTTTGAAAACATGTGCAATGGCTCACACCTGTAATCCCAGCACTTTGGGAAGCCAAGGTGGGCAGATTGCCTGAGCCCAGGAGTTCAAGACCAGCCTGGGAAACATGGCGAAATCCCATCTCTACTAAAAATACAAAAATTAGCTAGGCATGGTGGCACACACCTGCATTCACAATTATTTGGGACTCTTCAGTGGGAGGATCACTTAAGACCCGTGAGTCGTGATCATGCTGCTGCACTCCAGCTTGGGTGACAGAGCGAGACCTTAAAA